>NC_064633.1:393243969-393556356 GCF_023864275.1 Schistocerca cancellata | reverse complement strand
CCGACAGTTTAGTCCTCACTCATCTCGGACAACTTACTGTGCTGAGTTGCATTCCTATTCATATCAGGTATGCCTACGTTTCGTCTCCTTATGTACTCTGGCATATAAGTGAGTCAAACTGGTCCGTGGTATGACAATAATGGAAGTATCACATGCTGGACTCGGGCGATATTTCATATCTCCATTAGAGAGTAATTGCGATCCATCTAACAGATCGCCAGCCTACGACTTTATTTCGTGCCCGCGATAAAGAATTACAGGCGCCGCACATCGCTACTCCGCAGAGTCTTGCATCACAATTTTCACCTGAAACAGTGCTTCACATCGACAAAGGAGTATAGCATTGCTGCTCTGGCTTGTTAGGGCAACCACATTCTCGCCTCTTGTGCTCAGCTGCACGAACATAATACAACTTCTATCTAGAATAGATCCATCAAGGAATATTCAGTTCAGATAATTTCAGATTGCATTATCCATGTTTTGAGCCAGAGTAAATATATTAATCTAAATAGGGTAATCAGACAAACCTTAGTTTTTGACAACCAATCGACGCCCATTGGAGTGTTAACTATTTGTTGCGTCTTAATGTTACCAACATATTATGATTTATTTGACATCTCGCTTAAGTTGTGTTTTTTGTCCTACTTTATTATCAACAGACTTATGTCATAATTTTTATAAAAGATTAATCCTATGTTGATATATTAGACACCCATCAATAATTGACTACAATAAAGACAGGGTCACCATTTTACTAAATTATTTTGGCATTCAAGTTTATGAAGATTCCTATGTAAGTGACATCCTCCAATGCAGGCTAGCAACAACAATCACTGTCAATTCGGAAAATCAATTTACCAGATGCATGGACCAGGTAGACAAATGGAAGGTTTACTAGTTAAAATGATTGCTGTCAGGGTGTAGTCTCATAGTCACCAATAGCCCTTCAAATCGTACCTCAAGACCAGTGTAGTCTTGCAATTTGGCGACCGCTGCCTTTGATCATGAATTGATGGCAACTTCTGTGACTGTCAAATGTGATTTCCACTGGAAGTTTCTGTTTTCCCATGGTGAAAATCAGTTGGTGCACCAAGGTCACTTAGCTTCGCGTAACTGTATTAATTGCTGGCGCAAAATACACTGATGAAATGCAACTATGTGTGTGTTGTTTATTTGTACTTTCATTCATTTGCTGTGGTCATTCCTGTGTCACTTGTTGATTGTTCCTGACGGAGAACAGCGTTGTGTTAACGTGTGGGATGGTAGCTTACTTGAGGCTCGTTTATGTTACCACAGATTAGGTTTGTTTTTATTTGACATGCGTTATCAGAGATTTAGAATTAGTGGCTTGCCAGAGCAGATTTCAGAGTGAAATTGTGTGGCATCGCGATTTGGAGCAATGAAGTAAGGAACCTGAATGCATGCTCGCTAACAGCAAAGCACGTTTGCTCCAAGATAGTGAGAGTATTCGAATCTCGTCACAAATGGATCAGTGGCAGACTGGTAGCATGGATGAAGAGAAAGTTGCGGAGAATTCTCGTTCGAGTGTGGTAGCTGACCTTCCAGATACGTCGAAAGCTTAATTTTATGATTATGACGAGGAAATTCTGTCAGACAACGAACACGAAGCTGAAACCGCAGAAGAGCGCCATGTAGAATCCGCAGGCATACCAAGACATACCATTAATGTAAGTGGCATATCAGACTCATTAACAGAACATCACAGAGCGATGGAATGGCATTTGTTTAGTCCTGGTGATATTAGCGGAGGATCTCAATTTGAGACCCTCATGCTATTCATACCGGAAGCGGAGCGGATGAGACAGGTAGCAAAGAAGAAGATGCAAAAAGTAGAGAGAAAGAGGCAGGAGAGAGAGAGAGAGAGTGAGAGAGAGAGATAGCCACGAAACAGATGAAGTAATTAATCTCTAAGGAAACAGAAGACATATGGGTTGTAGTTGACCAGCTTGTTGAAAGTGTAGAACGAATCAAGAAGGAAATTGCGGGTGTCAAAGAAAACGACAAAAAAACCTCAAGAGAGACGCGACAGTTCGCGAACGAAGCAAAACGATACCAGGTCGGCAAGATTTGTTGCCCAAGGTGCAGCAGGGGCGCAGTGTTAGTTAACGAACAAGTAAAACAGGCCAAAACCGAAATGTGCAAAACCAAAAAGGTTCTTGCCACGCTCCGAAATCAGGGATGAAGGGTCCTCCGGGAAACGCAACAAAAAACTAGTGAGAACGTGAAGCGCATGGAACAGATCGAGAAGAAACAGGCAGAAATATCAGAGGTTAAAGAAAAGGAGACCCGGATCCCCTCACAGCAAAACGAGCTAGTAAAGATGTGCAGCAACCAAGTCAGTGGGTTGCGCAATTACAATCGTGGTCCGGTACGGCAGTACTCCCTCGTGAACATGGTAGGAGAGAAGTGCATGTATTACGACGTTTCGGTACGCCATATGAGGCTACATCAGCCGCACAAAGGCGAATGCCGCAGGAGAACACACCAGCCACCACATGGCCCACGACGAAGCGAGCGCCGTCGGTGACGCGAAGTTCGACAGAAACCGAACCAGAACACAGTTGTGTACTTCGTGAATCTGACGACACAGGAGGAGGTCCTAATAGTGAACAAGGATCATTTGGACACCCATGGATGACAGAAACCTGGTGGATGACTGAACAGTGATAAATCACTGAGGCAGAGAACAGTTAGAAATCCACGGAATTGTAATATGATTAGGGGCATTAGTCGTCTCTGACCTCAGAAATTGCATGACTGAGTAGAAATACTGCTCCTGGACGTTTTTAATCGCTTAGTAATTGTTTATCTGAAGACTGTGGTGTAGCAACAAGCATAGGGTCCGCATGAATCATACTACACTCAGCAACTCAGCAATGTTCATACGTACTTCTGGCAGATATGCAGCTATGTGTGAGTACGAGACCCCTGTGTTGAATGCGGTCAATTTAATTTTTTTTTTTTTTTCATGTGCGATCTTGGTTGGCAAAGTCTCTCCCAACACTTGTGTTATAATTGGGAGATCTCGCTACTACATGATGATGTACTCTGTCACTCTCTCATTATTTTTAATATTCAAGGCTACCCTTTAATGTTATTATTACACCCTAGACATCATTTTTGTGAGACAAGAGGGAGTTATCAACATGGACAGGTTCTTATGGGACCATGTGTGTTGTTAATACATGTGGAATATTTATCGAGCTCTCCTTAAAATCGTATTTTCCGGAGTTCAGGACAAGCAGGCAGATTGGTCATTTAAGAGTAAATCTTGCAGTGCACGTTTGGGGCTCGGAATCCATATGCAGCTATTAGGGAAAGCAACATCTCAAAGCACTTACTGGGAACAGAACACTGATCCCCACAATTTATCACACTGGTGTGCAGACAATGCATTTTGCTAAAGAGATGAAAAAACTGCCTACCTGGATCTACCTGTTAGGCGCCTCTAGCCATGGCAGGAGCCGAGACGCAAGAGAGAAGTGGGTCGTCTAGCCAAGGCGTTTCAAAGGTGTCGCAAATGGCCATTGTATAAAGGGATGGTGGCCATTAAAGTTTGCGAGTTTCCAATTTCATGTTGCACAGGGCGCTAATCATGGAGCCGTCTGGTGGTGTCGTTCCTCTGCCTGTTAAGCTTTCTAGGAAGCCTTGGGCCTTGGAAGAGTTTTAGAATGGAATTCAATATTTATGGTATCTCAGAAATTGTCTTTGTTGGGACAAAAAAACACTTCTCCTATTTTAGGCGGGGCTATTGCTGTAACGTTCGGCCTGTCCAGATAATAATGTCTGTGATAAATGTGTTGTTCACTGTAGGCCTACACAGAAACTCAAAACGTGCTGCCTAAAGTGGTCATGGGAAAAAGTGAGTCAGGAGCGTAACGTCTTCTCCTCCCTGCTTGGGAATTAACAAGTCAGAGATTAGCTACTTCTCCAGAAAAGAGAAGAATTTTATTAACTTTGATGGGATTGGTGAGTTAGAGGGAAGCCATGGCAAAAACTCTTGTGGGGGCGGTTGCGTGACTGCTTTTGCGAGTATACCGAGGTTCGATGGAATGGGAAGGTTCCAGAAACCTGCTCTTCTTACTCAGACTCTGGTCTGGAGGGGATACTGATCTTGATTCTTGCACACAGGACATTTGTAATGAGCATGACTTAGCTCTGGCATTGGGCTTGGCTAAGGAGCCTGTTGTGAAATCTTACCTACATCGACAGCGTAGAGTTCAGTCACCTCGAACAACTTTTATTCATATCAGGTCTGACATTTGATCTCCTTGTGTGCACTGCCGTATAAATGAGTCCTATTGTTCCATGGTATGACCGGCGCATGTTAACAGGAATGTCACACGCTGACGCTGGAATCTGCCTAGGTTTTAGGGCTGCATTAGAGAGTAATTGCGATCTGCCTAACATATCGCCAGCCAGAGAACTTTGCATGTTTCACGCACTTGATAATGAATTACAGGAGCCACACATCGCTACTCTGCAGGTGCTTGCACCACGAGCGTCACCTTAGACAGTGCTACTCATCGAGAAAGGGGTATAGTTTTGTTGCTCCGGCTTGTTAGGACAAACAGAATCGCAGTCTTACAACTTGTTCTCAGTTGCTCCAACGTAGTAACTTCTGTGTGGTATAAATCCAACAAAGTCTATTCAGCGTTACATAATTTCGTATAGCATTATCCGTATTTTGAGTCAGAGTAAAGAGATTAATCAGATTTGTCATCTCGCTTAACTTGTGTTGTTCGTAATAGTTTATGATCAATAAACTTTCACCCATCAATAATTGACTACAATAATGTGAGGTTCATCATTTCGTTAAATTATTTCAGCATTCAAGTTTACTTAGATTCTGATAAAACTGATAACCTCTAATGCAGGCTGGAAAAACAAGCACTGTCAATGGGCAAAATCAATTTAGCAGACGCATGTTCCAGGTAGACAAGTGTAAGGCTTACTAGTTAAAGTAATTTCTATCAGGTCGTAAACTCAAAATCGCCAGTAGCCTTTTAAATCATACAGAGAGACCAGTGCACTCTTGCAGTTTTCTCCATTCGTCTTGTAGGTTGAAGGCAGCCGGCTGCACTCCATTTACGCCCTTCCACACTGGCTTACGACACATTAATGGGATTCATGTTAAGAAATAAAGCATTTCGTGAATTGGTAAATTGTTTGGGAAGTTTATATGCCAGTGAGAACTGTAAGCCAGGGTAAGAGCGTTGATTTTGTAGTTCACCATATCTCTGTCTTTGTATCGTTCAAGTGAACATCCATCGCTTTAACGTGGCTGCTTCTACATCCCCAGGCCAACCATACTCAGCAGCCAGGTGAACGGGTGACTGTGCGGCCGTTCTCAGGGTGCCGCCACTGCCTGGCCAAGGTGTGCCAGCTAACTTCCTAATACATTGTTCCTGAAACTTCCTGGCAGATTAAAACTGTGTGCACGACCGAGACTCGAACTCGGGACCTTTGCCTTTCGCGGGCAAGTGCTCTACCATCTGAGCTACCGAAGCACGACTCACGCCCGGTACTCACAGCTTTTCTTCTGCCAGTATCTCGTCTCCTACCTTCCGAACTTTACAGAAGCTCTCCTGGACTCACGCCCGGTACTCACAGCTTTACTTCTGCCAGTATCTCGTCTCCTACCTTCCAAAGTTTACAGAAGCTCTCCTGCAGAAGTAAAGCTGTGAGTACCGGGCGTGAGTCGTGCTTCGGTAGCTCAGATGGTAGAGCACTTGCCCGCGAAAGGCAAAGGTCCCGAGTTCGAGTCTCGGTCGGGCACACAGTTTTAATCTGCCAGGAAGTTTCATATCAGCGCACACTCCGCTGCAGAGTGAAAATCTCATTCTGGAAACATTGTTCCTGGTTTTTACTTTCTGTCCCGCGATATCCAGAAGTTTCTTGTATGTCAGGAACCTACCTAGATTTATTTCTACGTTTCTGGGAAATCGGTTGTCACGCAGTCTCCTGCCGCATAGCTCCTCTTTCAGTTCCCTATTCTCTTGGCGGGTGCTGAGATGGGAAGCGCTGATCTCGGTTTTACAGGGGCAGAGTCTCCACTTTCTGTAATACTGTTCTAAGTTCCTTAGGTCACTGGTAAGCGTTTGTTCAGATAAAGGTGATGACTGAAATTTTGTACAATGATCTCACCGCAACAAAAAAAAGCCTTTGTTTTAATAATTGCCGGCCCAGCTAGCACATCACGTCCGTGACACTCTCTCCCCTATTTCGCACTATTTCGCTTCTTATTCTATTTAAGGTTGATTGATTATATCAATACTTTTTGAATGCTGCCCTTCTTTGAACCTTTCCAACGTCCTCCGTCAGTCCCTTGTGGACAGGATCTCATACTGCGCTGCAGCACTCCTGTCTTCAAAGACGACGGAGAAGCGTAGTGTAGACAATCTCTTTAGCATTTTTGTTGCATCTGCTAAGTGTTTTGACGACAAAATCGAGTCATTCTCGAAAATGTTTTCTATATTTAGGTTACTAAGCATACACTTGAATCGGTGACATAAATTTATATGATTTATCGTGTAACCGAAATTTAACGGCACACTTTTTATTATTCTGGATCAGTTGCTACTTTTCGCCACCATACGTAAGTCTTGTCTAAATCATTTTGTAATTCGTACTAATGTGATACCTTTAGTAGACCGTGAACGGCAGCGTCATCTGAAAATAAGACTGTTCACAATGTCTCCCGCATCGCTTGTATAGATGACAAATTGAACTGGGAGACTCCTGACACAACTTCAGTTTCATTCGATGCATTCCCGTCAGTTACTAAGAACTGTGCTGTTTCACAGAGGAAATTACGAATATAGTCGCACAACTGAGAATATATTCCGTACGTACGACCACTCTAGACGGTGGTACAATACGCACGACCTCTCTAACCCGATACAATATAAAAACTGAGGTTCACTTTGTGCCGTGTATGTTAAACAACTTATCTTTTACCTAAAATGCCATTTACAAGAATACATACTCGTATGTCTCAGAATTTCAGTTGACCTTTACAGTTCTTATAACTGGCAATATGACTGTGAAATTGTCACGGAATTCATTCAGTGCCGGACTCGGCGCTTTGCATACTTGAACAGCGAGGTGCCGGACAATATGCTCTAATTAAAAAAAAAGACGCACTACGAAGGAATTACGTTAATGGGACGGAAATCGGTAGATGTAATATACATGTCCAGGCAAACAAATAATTACAATTTCAGAAAAAATGCATTATTTATTTGAGAGAAAGAGCTTCACAAATTGAGCAAATCGATGACGCGTTGGTGCAGGAAGGAAGATTGGGTTTATCGTTCCGTCGACATCGAGGTCATTAGAGACGGAGCACAAGCTCGAATTGTGTCACGGATGGGGAAGGAAATCGGCCGTGTCCATTCGAAGGAACCATCCCGGCATTAGCCTGGAGCGATTTAGGGAAATTACGGAAAACTTAAATGTGGATGGCTGGACACGGGTTTGAACTGTCGTCCTCCCGAATGCGAGTCCAGTGCGCTAACCACTGCGCCTCCTCGTTCGGTGAGCGTTAGTCCACCTCTGTTCCTTTACGCAGGCGGTTATTCGGCTTGGCATTGCGTGTGATAGTCTTCCTGAGGAATATCTTACGGCGCGTTAGACCGTCAGAATCCTGAGATGGTTGGAGGGCCCCGCCCATAAAGCCCCAAACGTTCTCAAATGGGGACACTTCTGGCGACCTTGCTGGCCAAGGTAAGGTCTGGTAAGCACGCAGACAAGCAGTAGAAACTCCAGCCGGGTGCGGGCGGCCATCATCGACCTGAAATCTTGACGGGCAACAAAACAGGGCGTAGAATATTTTTTACTTACCGCTGTGCTGTAAGGATGCTACGGTTGACAACCAAAGGGATCCTGCAGTGGAATGAAATGGCACTCCAGACCATCACTCTTGTTAGTCGAGCCGTATGGCCGGCGGCAGTCAGCTTGGTATTCCACTGCTGTCCGGTGTGCCTCTGCACGACGTCGGGGTTCAGTTCGAAGCGGGTCTCATCAGTGAAGACAGTTTATACTCCAGTCAATGACATTCCAGGCCGAATGCAGACAGGTTTGATGGAGTATAGAGGTCAGTGGTGGTCGGCGCAAGAGGTGCAGTGAGCTCAGCCCCTTCTGTGGGCCACGTGTTGATGGTCCTCGTGGTCACTAAAGCATTAGCTGCACTCGGATCAACTGCTCGGTTCTCTCTTTCCGTCATTTCTCTAGATCAACATTTTCCTTCTTGAAGTTGTGTTTGGCCATGGTTCACCCATTCCCGCCAACAGCGTCGAATAGGGGTAATCGCTCCTGTTCAAATGTCAAGCGAATCCCCGATTACTCCAACCGACTTGTTTGAACTTAACTGCAAGTCCTCTCAGATGCTGACATCCCAGCATCTTGCTCACGCGCCTGTCTGTGAGGCACTGAAATTCGCAGAGACTTTATGCCTGATAGTGGCATGTTCCCTGTTTATTATCGCTGAAATCGAGCTGCTGCATCACATGTTCGTCTATATGCCGCCATTGTTTTGCATTTTCCATCGATATCTGTTTGAACCTCAATTTGTGACTAATTTGCACACTTCTTTCGTGCTGCCTTTTTTGTTTTGTCTTAGAGTCTGTTGCACATTATGTTGGACGAGAGTTGGTACTTTTAAACATCGGCAGTCCTCATCGATATGTTGCACAATCCGTCAGTACCGATATCAGTTACAATATTATGGCACAATACTCATTTCATAACTGTGTAATAATTATTTAGCGTGAGGGGCCCTTTACGCGAAAGCTCGCTGAGGTTCTGTTGCCAGCTGCAGGGAGTGTACGTCGCATATCCAGCTGCGGCTCGGAAGACACAGACGGACCACGTGGGAATGCGGCTGATTGGTCGGGAACGTGCGGCCCGTAGACAGCTGGGAGCGCGCCGGAAGGCGGCGATATGGAGCCACGAGAGAGGGGAGGGGGGCCCCTGCCCGCCCCCCCCCCCTTCCCTCACACACACACACACACACACACACACACACAGGAAAAACTCCGAGCTTCTGTCACAACGAGCCGCTGCAAGCCGTGGAACAATTTCCGGCGCTCCAGCAAGTCAGCAGCCGGGGTTTGTGCCGTGGCTTTTTACTATAGAAAACAAAACAAAACAAAACACGGGCGGAAAGAAAGGAAGACGCCAGAGACAAGCTACTAGCGGTGCGATCCCGCGGCGTTCTGCCTCAATAGGCACGGAGCCGTGGGGATTGCCACGTCGACCTCTTTCCTCTTTATGTGGCGCGGCGGCGGATGGTCTCGCCATTACGCACAGAATAACAACACTGACGAACTCTGCATCCCTTCCTTCAAAAAGACTGCTTCAAACAATTTTCTTTAATTAATTCTCGGAATATGCCTATTCTGTGGTCTCACTGTCAGTTTTGTTCTCCTCCTTTTTTTTTCTTTCTTTTATTTTAAAGAAGTCTGAACATTACGCAGTATTTGGAGGACATTCAGGAAAAAGTTACATAAAATTATTGCATTCAGTACACAGTGTTTCACGTGAACACTGAATAGTCAAAGGGTACGACAACATGCAAAGAGTTGTTTGATTGGTAATGTAGCGTTGATTGATGAAATCATCTTTATAAATAGGGTGTCCCAGGAGTAATGATGTAGAGAGGGATATGACAGGAACGATTATTTGAAGCAAAAAGCTTCATGCTTGTTGCAGAAATGTTGTCAGCGCTTGCCGTGAGGTAGGATGGGGAGTAAGCACATATGTCAGCTGCTCGTTCTCTACAGTTAACGAGGAAGCAACTGGCGTACGGGAAGATATGTGAGATTTTGACATTTTAAGCTGTACTCTTACGTTCCTGCATCGCAACGTACTCGAAAATCGTGACATATTCGTAGAAAGCAGGAAAGTTTTTTTGACAACCAATAGTTTAGATACGACTGATGCTCTTTTCGTTCACAGCAATGAAAGCTGTGCTATTGGGTGCATACGAAATCATATCCTCATAAATCGTGATGTTTTCGTTAAAAAAAAAAAACCTGACAAACTGTATTATAAATGCGAATGGTGCTCATTTGTTTCGCAGCAGTTAACGCTATGCTACTAGGAACCTGCCTAACCACAGCCTGGGAACGATGACATATTCGGAAGAAAACAGAATAGAATTCTGAAGATAAATCCTCAGATATTTGCAACAACAAGCAAAATCAGTAAAAGCATTGCTGGTATCAAGAACAATACTTGCCAAGGGGAAAAAAAAACGTAAAAACTAAACACGAACACATTTTATTGATTCGAGTTGAACACCATCGCTGCACCCTGCAAGAAGCATAAAAATAAATCTGACTCACGTCGGTGCTGCTTCCTCCTGACATAGTCACAGAGATAAGGACCAGAAAATCTTTAATAACGGCCCATATGCCCTCTATGGTATTTGTATGGGCACTTGTGTCCGGCAGCCCAAAAGTCACTTCATGATTTATGTGCTGTAGACATTTGTATAAGGAGAAACAGTCTGACATTATAGTGGTTCTTGGTAAAATATTGTCCTTTATGAGCTTTATAAAACAAGTTTAGGAGGCTAAACACCATACAGAAAAAAATTATAAGTATCGCTTAGGATGACACCTAACACCCATTTTTCCCATTTCTTGTCGCCTCTGCCGAACCGCTACTTCCCAAACTGGGATTCGTCTGTCTCGACAACCTCCGGTTCGCCGTCAAGTTTGTCGTTCCATCGGAGACACATTTCCAAGCAAACTTCACGACAAAATTGTTGCCAATTTGTTTTGCCAAGTCAAGTTTTTGAGCAATAAATTTTGACTTATATTCACTCATCCACCAGTAAGTAAAGTGCAGCACCGTAGACGTTTTCATTTTAACTCTGAAAACCACGATTTCTTTCTGATGGAGGACTTTCAGAAGTGTCGGCTTTTGTTGCGTTTTCAAATTAAAGAGTCAGTCCAAACTTCCGACTCTTTACGACAGTTTCTGCTCCGTGTTTTACAAATTTCGTTGTGCGCGCTATTAAACCGCGACACATACACCAGTGCATGATGCCACCATGCAAAAACATTTCTGTTAATTAAGTCCATTTCATAGAATGGCCCGCCATAATCACACGAAATCACGAACCGAAAATACTCACCCGCGAAAATATCAAACTAGACCGTCGATTCATTGCTTGTTTTCTCGCCCGTTATTGGTTACGTGAATGAAAGACACCATTGGCTACACAAAATTCGAGACGTTGCGAACCTATGAGCAATACAGAAACGCCGCCGAGGATACCGCTGGCACTGGTCTAGACTTTAGTCCAAGAATGATCATTCGAAGAAAAAAAAATAAAAAAGAAAACATCATATGCTCATTTACCGTACTCTAATGGTTTCTTAGACAGGACACATTTAATGTACTTTGTTATTTACTTTATTTTCTGTATTATTCAATACGTTCCCAGAAGTGAGTAACCGTTCCAACATGCTTTGTACGGAGTGTCAATTGAAAAATACTTTTTTTAACACTTTCACCTCAAAGAATTATCGAACACGTCACATTATAGCATTTGTACAGATCACAGTAACTGTTCCAATATCTCACCATCAACTGGAATGCATTTGTGCACTCTTGAAAGAACATGTTGTGCTGGTTGTCTGAGCATCTCTGCACGTTCCCTAAAGAGGGCAGCAGAGTCCATGTTGCGACCAAGCAACTCATCTCACATATTCACCTTTCGTTTGTACAGCTCAGTCTTCGTTCAGACCTACAAAAAAAATATCCTTATCAGTCTTGATGGCTAATTAATCGTACTACCACGACCATTCCAGCAATAAGGGTAAGGTGTATGGTAAAATGTGGAGGAGCTCCGTCATGCTGGAAGCACATTGCAGTCCGTGTGGCCAGAGAAACTTCCTCAACGTTTTCAACAAATGAATTTGCAAAACAAATAAATAAAATGTTACCGTTCACGTCGCCCCAAACACTGACCAAGAAACGAACTTGGAAATTGGTTTCCACTGTAGCGTGTGCATTGTCCTGGGATCATCGATGATTATTATATGCAGTTTCGTGTAAACGTGGCTTTATCGATGAATATGACGAGTATTATTCTTAGTATTAATGAAAGCAAACCTCCGTCATTTAACCAATGACAAAGTTGAAGTCGTGAAGAAAGTCGATGTGTGCAGGGAGTAGGACAATGCTGCACAATTTCAACCATACGGAAAGTTGAAGAAATTCCTATTTGACTCTGTGTGCTGAGATGTCTGGTAAACACTCTCACGATCAAGAATTCGTCGTATCGGAAAGCGCTGACGGTATCCTTTGACAGCAACGGGAGCACTACCATATGAGAAGCCGCGAACATACTCCACATCTGCATATTCTTCATTAGTGCAAATGTGTAGCAATTTAGCCAGTGCCTGTGCAAGCACAGTTAGCTAATGCTTCTGTCTGATACACGTGAAAGGGACTGGCTGGGTAAGAAACAGGTGCCCACGAATAACCCAAAAACAAATGTACATAAAATGTGTTCTGCCTCGGAAACCATTCGGAAGGTGGCAAATCTGCTTATGAAGCCTTTTCCTTCAAATAAGCGTTACTGTCGTAACTTGAATACTGACATTCCTCCTGGGACACCCTGCAATCAGCTATGTTCTTTCCCTCTCAGTCTACGTAGGAAAAGAAGTATAAACATACCAAAAATTAATAAGGGAACTGGAGATGCCGTAAGAAGTCTCCTACAGGTGCAGCGGGCAGGCCGTGGCATCTTCTAGCGCCTACCTCAACCAAACACGTAGCGCGATTTTGTTGAAAATGTGTGTGAATTCCTAAGGGACCAAACTGCTGCAGTCATCGGTCCCTGGACTTACACACTACTGAAACTAACTTATGCTAAGAACAACACAGACACACCCATGCCCGATGGAGGATTCGAACCTCCGGCGGGAGGGGCCGCGCAATCCCTGAGATGGCGCCTTTATCGCGATGCCTGAGCTCTAGAGACGGCTAATGTTTTCGACTGCAGCTGTTAGCGCTTCACGGTTGAAAGCTGGCAACAGCCCTCCAAACTGTCATGGTACTTTTTATACCGACTCGACTGTAGTATTTTTACACAGAATTGACTGTAGTAGTTTTTGATTACCTTCTAAGTATGTTACGGGACGGCACTGGTATTAATAGTTTAAAAGCTATGTTTCCTACTGCGAGGTGCTTTAACTGCCCATAGACACGTGCAGATATACGTTGCTATACCGCTCTAGTAATTAACTACTCTAGGTTTCGAGACTGATTGAAAATTAATATTTCATATTGTGTGATTTTAGCCTTTCGGATTACTTTGAAGTATTAACGTGCTCTGTATTATTGATGTTCTGTGAAAAAAAAAAAAGAAATATGATTTCGGTCATCTTCTTCACCATAGATGCGCATGGTTGTGCACTTGGTTGCAGCAATGGAACCTTTTATTGAAAGTGGATGTGGTGCATGTGGACGTGCCACAATACGTCTCCCTAACGCATCCCACCCGTGCTCGGTGGGATTTATGTCGCGGCGGTTGGCAGGCCTGTCCATTCACCGAACATCCTCTCGTTCCAAGAGCTCTCCCATCTGCGTATTTCGATGTAGTCACGCATTGTAATTCACAAACATGTAGTCTAAGGGTGCCAATTTTCAGGGATATGATAAGACCAAAAATGTCTGGTAAACCTGGGCTCCAGAATGCATGCATTAAGAGATAAGAGAACTTCATCTCCGATATTGTGAAACAAATCTCGTCCAATGCAAGCTCTTCCCTCTCCATATTTTGATAGGTTGTAGTATGGACCAAAACAAGAAAAAGAAGTCTAGTAAATATGAACTCTGAAGTGCGTACCTTAAGACCTATAAGAACTTCTTTAATTTCAAACAGATCTCCTGTATTGATCCATCGTCACTTCACTTCTCCATCGTTCCACTAACGTAATCATCAGATTGGCTCTTGCAATATGACTATGACCGAATTTTTTTCCCATTCTCATCCAATCCAAGAGGTATTTACTTCTCTAATAGTCACGACGACGAAGGGCTGTCAAACTGAAACCATTGCTCCTTTCAAGTACGCAATTTTTTGTGTAGCCTGTCTCTTTTTTCGGAAAATAAGTGTTGACGTCCACTATCTTAATATTTATTGTTAAAAATTCCTACTCAGTGTAATATAGTCTCACTGTAGTTTTCATAACGATGTGAAATTGAGGTATATAGATAAAACAAACGCCAGACTCATGTAATATCTTACAGAACTTAATAATTGATAATGATGAGGTCCCATACTCCGAGGATGGTAGGGGACAATGCGGGAGACCCGCACCGCCGTACTGGGCAAGGTCCTAGTGGAGGTGGTTTGCCATTGCCTTCCTCTGACTATAATGAGAGTGAATGCTGATGAAGACGACACAGTAACACCCAGTCATCTCGAGGCAGGAAAAATCCCTGACCCCGCAGACAATCGAACCCGAGACCCCGTGCGTGGGAAGTGAGGACGCTACCAGAAGATCACAAGCTGCGGACTTAGACAGTAATTACGCGACAGTATTATTGAATGCGTTTGCGCTAATGAAATGGACCTGTTAATGGTTTAGGAGGCCAGGCATTAGTCATCAATAGACAATCTTCTGCATATTTCGCCTTTTTGGAAATCTGATATTGGTTGAAAATGACAGTTCGTTCGATGTATGCAAATTTTTATGGTGTGATGGTAGTTACAGACAGGAAAGGTATTATAAAATTCCACCAGAGTTTAGTCAAAAAATATAAAGTGGGCGAACTAAAACTGGTTCATTTAAATATTTTACACCCCTTACCATAGATAAGCCAACTTATATTATCGGCACCAAGGGTGGATTATGTAAATTGGGATGCCTATCTGAAGGTGCATAAAATATTTTCCATGTCCGTTTTATTTTATCCAGTTTGTATAAGCTCCCATCATCCTTTTCGACGAAAAAATAAGCCTGAAAATTGCTGACAAATGAAACTGCATTATTATAGATTGCACTAGATGTAAAATTAAATAAGTAAAAAGACACCGTTTCGTTTAATTTTTGAAACACCACCTACACATTAAATAAGCAAAAAGAGACCGTTTCATTTAATTTTTGAAACATCACCTACACTTCGTTAGTTTTATTTGAAAATGTCCTGATTTACAAATTTCAAAGAGTAAGAACGATTTGTTTCAAAAATACTGCGACTTGGGTGTAATTGTTTCGACAAAAAGTTGGCGAGATGAAGGTCCGATGCGACTAATACTTTAATATCAGCAAGAATCTATCTTTAGTGGCAGGTAAACATTGTTTCAAACACAAGTTTTCTACAAGAATGCACTTAACTGAGAGTGTATTATCACTGCTTTTGAACATTCGAGTGGCTCTTTGTGCCTACCGATTCAGTACGACGCTCCTGTGAGAAATTTGTAAGTTACAATTTCACCATTCTCTGGAAGCAGGCGCAGATTCCAACTTTTCTGACACTGAAAGGATAATTGTATTTGTGAAATGGAAAAGAGCAAAAATACGGAAAGAAGCTAAAAGAGTACTCAAAAGAGGACGGGGCATAAAAACAAGACTTGTTGCTTCGTGTTTGCGCGTTAAATTCAGCCAGATTTCGCCGGATCCGGTGTGTTTACGTCTTCAGGAGGCGCCTGCCATCCTGGTAACGCTGCAAAGTCCCGACGGCGGAGTATAAAACGTTATGTCACCTATAAAACGGGAAAGCTCTCCCATGACGGCAATTAAAACACAACGAGCGCTCTCGGAATAAGCGAACAATTAGCTATAAATGAAATGCTAATGGTGCCTCTTAGATTGCTCGTGCTGACTGGACCTAAATGCCGTGTATATTCGTTCCATTAAGTTGATACTTTCGTGGCAATAGAGGACGCTGCTCATAATTTCCTGTCGCTGAAATGCTAAGGCCGAAGAATGGCACGAATCGTAGGAAATGTGTTTCAGACATTATCCACTTAAACTTCGTACAAGCAGAGACAGTGTTGCTAAACCCAAATTGTAGCCCATAACGGCTGAACGTCAGATGCGATCGTTCGTGTACAGCAAAAGCGTCTTCTTGTTCACTACATAACAGCAAATTAAACTGATTAGCAAGTGAATACGCTTGTTAGATGGGAGCAAATGCACTGCTGCAATGTTCGGTAACAAAGTAGCTCCTGTTGTTGGTTTGTAATTTACTCCTGCATTTTATTTTCTTCTGCCGAATCATCTAGCTTTAATTATTGTTTACATTATTGGTCAAAAGACTACTCCAGGTAGGAATTGTAAGTGGACCCCGCGGAAGTACGTAAGGACGATTATCTTTTGGATAACTTTAGCTGAGATTTTAGAATTTTCGCAAAATGACACGTTTATGTATGCGGAGGTATTAAAACTTGTAGCAGTATCTAGTCATATCAGAATAAAATAAGAACCTGATGAATAAATTGGAAATTGACTCAAATGAGCAGCAACAAAAAATGCAGTTTATAAATCGTACAGTAGACGAAATAGAAAAGATTATCAAGATGCTGAAGAATAACGTGGCACCAGCACAGGATGGGATAGTAACAGAAATATGGAAACTAGGAGGCTTATCCGCATGATAATTAGAGATATTTAGAAAAAAGGAATCATACCCAGCGGCCGGAAACAAGCACTGATCCACCCTCACCACAAAAAGGTATAAAACAGAAACCAACAACTACAGGGGTATCTCCTTGTTACCAATAACATACGAAATACTGTCTAAAGCATTTGTAAATAGAATAGAGGAACACGTAGGATCTAAAATAGTAGAGTACCAACAACGATGTAGGAAATGTAGATGACGTGCAGAACAGATTCTTAATTTAAAAACCATTTTGAAAACCATTTTGAGAGTGAGAGTCATACAAAATAAAAAAGATACTTCCTTTCGTAGACGACAAGAAGGCTTACGACTCAATTTACACACGGACAGTATTTCAAATACTTTACGAATCAGAGATTGATGGAAATACGAGAAGACTTGTTGAACAAACGTTCACGGATACAAAATCAAGGATCAAGTTTCAAGTCGAAATTTCTAAACCGTTCATCAGAACAGGAATTCAACACGGAGATGGAATGTTCCAGATGCTGTTTAACCTGGTTTTAGTAAAATAGTAAAAACATGGGCAAACACATTAGAAAACAGAGGCATAAAGGGTATAAGCGTGGGCTAAGGAAAGAACAAATTGGCAGTAAAATGTTTAGCCTTGCGGGTGATAATAGCACTGATAACTGAAAATCGGACAGATGTAACTGTTGTGCTCGATCTGTTACACGAGGCTGCTGAAAAGACTGCGCTAAAAATGTCTTATGAAAAAAATCTGAGTGTGTAGAACATAAACACAACAGAGAAAAATTATGAAAACAAGGTATAGAAAAAAATAAATAAATTGATAAATTTAAATACCTCGGGAAATGGATCCAAGCCAACGGAATGGATGAAAATATACACTCCTGGAAATTGAAATAAGAACACCGTGAATTCATTGTCCCAGGAAGGGGAAACTTTATTGACACATTCCTGGGGTCAGATACATCACATGATCACACTGACAGAACCACAGGCACATAGACACAGGCAACAGAGCATGCACAATGTCGGCACTAGTACAGTGTATATCCACCTTTCGCAGCAATGCAGGCTGCTATTCTCCCATGGAGACGATCGTAGAGATGCTGGATGTAGTCCTGTGGAACGGCTTGCCATGCCATTTCCACCTGGCGCCTCAGTTGGACCAGCGTTCGTGCTGGACGTGCAGACCGCGTGAGACGACGCTTCATCCAGTCCCAAACATGCTCAATGGGGGACAGATCCGGAGATCTTGCTGGCCAGGGTAGTTGACTTACACCTTCTAGAGCACGTTGGGTGGCACGGGATACATGCGGACGTGCATTGTCCTGTTGGAACAGCAAGTTCCCTTACCGGTATAGGAATGGTAGAACGATGGGTTCGATGACGGTTTGGATGTACCGTGCACTATTCAGTGTCCCCTCGACGATCACCAGTGGTGTACGGCCAGTGTAGGAGATCGCTCCCCACACCATGATGCCGGGTGTTGGCCCTGTGTGCCTCGGTCGTATGCAGTCCTGATTGTGGCGCTCACCTGCACGGCGCCAAACACGCATACGACCATCATTGGCACCAAGGCAGAAGCGACTCTCATCGCTGAAGACGACACGTCTCCATTCGTCCCTCCATTCACGCCTGTCACGACACCACTGGAGGCGGGCTGCACGATGTTGGGGCGTGAGCGGAAGACGGCCTAACGGTGTGCGGGACCGTAGCCCAGCTTCATGGAGACGGTTGCGAATGATCCTCGCCGATACCCCAGGAGCAACAGTGTCTCTAATTTGCTGGGAAGTGGCGGTGCGGTCCCCTACGGCACTGCGTAGGATCCTACGATCTTGGCGTGCATCCGTGCGTCGCTGCGGTCCGGTCCCAGGTCGACGGGCACGTGCACCTTCCGCCGACCACTGGCGACAACATCGATGTACTGTGGAGACCTCACGCCCCACGTGTTGAGCAATTCGGCGGTACGTCCACCCGGCCTCCCGCATGCCCACTATACGCCCTCGCTCAAAGTCCGCAAACTGCACATACGGTTCACATGCACGCTGTCGCGGCATGCTACCAGTGTTAAAGACTACGATGGAGCTCCGTATGCCACGGCAAACTGGCTGACACTGACGGCGGCGGTGCACAAATGCTGCGCAGCTAGCGCCATTCGACGGCCAACACCGCGGTTCCTGGTGTGTCCGCTGTGCCGTGCGTGTGATCATTGCTTGTACAGCCCTCTCGCAGTGTCCGGAGCAAGTATGGTGGGTCTGACACACCGGTGTCAATGTGTTCTTTTTTCCATTTCCAGGAGTGTATAAATTAAAAGGAAAAAATGAAGATTTATATAAACACAACAAACAAACAAAGAACAACGAAGAATTTGATTACAAATTAACACAAAACTACTACAATAAGAAATCAATATCCATCCAAGTGAAAATTAGACAATCTAAATCAGTTGTTCAGGACACAAGCGACATATGAGTCAGAGTGCTAACATTGAATAACAAGGCGAGCTAAGAGAACTAGAAAAAAGAGAGGAAAATACTGAGAAAAATTCTAGGTTCTGAGAAAAATAATGAAAATTTATAAATTACAAGCAGAAATTAAGATTTATATAAAACATAGAAAAAAATCATAGAGACAATGAGGGAGAGACGGCTAAAATTGTTGGACAGTTAAAAAGAATGGAAGAAACACAGACTACAAAGAAAATTTTTAATTACGTCAATAAACTGAAGAAAACCGTATGATGGAGAGAAGCATCGAAGAAAGATGCAAGCAAAACAAGTATTACAGAAGAAATAATACGTGATGGGAATTGCCTCAGGCTACTGATAGAAAACGCAATCTATGGAGAAGATAAGCCAAAACCTCTACTAAAGAGAGTGTGGACAGATGTACTGGGAAGAAAGGAAGAAAAAGTAACACCGTCAGTCTTAAGTTGTATGCAGTCAATAGTTGACCAAATTCAACAATAATAAAAGCATAAATGCAACAACCTTTGAAACGTCCCCTTAGAACAATTATACACGACTGTGCTGATAAACCTCTTACACTATTTGCTTTTCAAACAGCTGAGCAAAACTGAACGTACTCAAATATTCACTAAAGTGACACACAATATTTTTAGCGCAACGCAATCTGACTTTCAATAATCCCTACAAAACAATGGCCCTGACTAACTTTAACCTATACCTTTCACAAATCACTTACCTCACAAAAATCTTCGTTACTGGAACTACTGCAATACAGCGAGCGCCACTACTGCCAGCTAAATAAAAGATTCAAACTACGGAAGGCACTAACTACTGATAGGGATAGTTAGCAAATGAAAGATTTTAATAGAGAACAAACACTGTATTTACCTTAATAGTCATAATATATATAGCAGTTCATGACAGATTACAAAACTCCGCCATCTCTCTCCCCACATCCACCACTGCTGGCAGCTCACCTCCAACTGCGCAACGCTACGCGCTGTTCACATCCAGCTGCCGCTGCCTAACATTACAATGGCAGACAACAATGCCAACTAGCCACAGACTGCACACAGCACAGCCAGTGATTTTCATACAGAGCTCTATGTAACGTTGCCAATAAGAAAACATAAACAGCCTACTTACACCTTTGACTACATAACTGATTTCGAAAGACGGCGACAGTCATGCACAAATACTCGGTTCGATTGTTTCGCAGGAAACTAAATGTTTTCTGAAAAATGTGAACTGACAAACACGAGAAAAAAAGCCTCCTCACACAAATTTCGCGAATGAAAAGAGAAGATATCGTGAAGTACGACGTACTTCAGAATTAGCCTCAGCCACCTGTTTTGCAGTGATTTGCAGATATGAGGTGTGTGTCTTCACGTTCGACAAGCTGGATTAGGCACATAATGAGGCAGATTTAAATATCTGCTGTACTCTTCTTCTCTTGGTAGTGTCGATTTCAGTTAGCCAGTATCTTGTTTCGCAAGAACATGATCGACATCAGCTTCATGTGATATAAACCGAGAGTCCTGCCAGTATCGACAAATGGCTGGTGAATTCCATTTCAGCTTTGGCTACAGCCACGAACGTAAGTGGATTCTGTTCTTTCAGTTTCTGCCACACCTTTTAAAAATTGTTTTTTGTATAATGTATTCTCGTTTTTTTCCGAATATCTCCAGTTTCAGGCACCATAATTACTGCTCCTTCGTATCTGTAATTGGAATTTCTTACTCGTCGAAACACCATCTGTTGTTCAGAAATATTGTTCTATGAAAGTACACCGATGGAGGGAGAAAGCTGTTTCTGTGAAATTAGTTATAAATCCGATTATTTTATTTGGAAGCCAGGAGCAGTGTCAAGGAATAAGGAGATAAGTTTTCTCTAAAGAAGTCAGCTTCCTGCTTTCGTTTTGTGGTATAATTGAAAAAAAATTGTTAGCTAATTGGCTAATTTCCATCCATTGGCCCTCATCTACTGCCTTGGAGGTAATAACAAGAAGTTTTGGTCAGCCTCAGAACTTACATGCTTGTAAATAAAACAAAATGGAGGCTACACACTAAAAGATCTTTTACGAGAGTTCATTTGTCAGTGACCCGAGATTCACGTAGCAGTATGGAATATATCGGTATGCTGTGTCGATGACTCAGCGAAAAAGCGATGTTTATAATATGTATTGCAGATATGAATTAAACAACGCCTTCAGACAACTTTTTCGTGTTTTATTAACTACAGGATGCATTTCTGACCCTATGGTTCCATGATGTTTTATTTCTTCTCTTGAATGAGGTGAAATGCATATTACTGTTACGAAAATGTTTACTGTTAGGTTATGAATTTCGTAAGCCGAACGCAGAAAATATATGCAAAGTAGTGGAAGATGAACAGTATAAACTTACCACATAATCCAAGGAAAGCATTTTCAAAGTTTTAGTACCGGTAAACATTATTTTCTCTGTCGTTTTAGAACATGTCACTTTATTCAGGATGTGCATTTGCACACACATGTTTATAAACACTTCACAGACGTTTTTGTACATGGTGTTGTCAAAGATCAATTTATTCGTAGTGATTTTTCGAAATTCTTGAGTCTGAAAGCATTCAGTCATTGCATAACATATGTTGGAAACTAAACATTTCATCAACAGCTTAGAAAACAATGGTAGGACCCTAAGTCTGTCAGAACAACTGGAGATATACCTCCACAAAATCAAAAAACGAGAACTATGTTAAATGAACAAACAGATCTCGCAAGCCATAGTTATTTCAGCAATTTTTAAAGACCTATTCTAAAGTTATTCCTTGCATATGTCAATTGTTTTGTAGTTATATCTTTAGCACTACGAATAAATTCATCTTTGACGACACCAGGTACAAAAACATCGGTGAAGTGTTTATAAACGTGTGTGTACATCCTGAATAAAGAGGCATGTACTAAAACGACGGAGAAAAGAATTTTTGCCGGTACTAAAACGTTTGAAGATGCTTTTCCTTGGATTATGTGGTAAGTTTACACTGTTCATTTTCCACTATTCTGCACATATTTTCCGCGTTCGACTTACGAAATTCATAACGTAACATTAAACCTCTTCGTGACAGGAATATGCATTTCATCTCATTCAAGAGATTAAATAAAACATGTATTAAGATAAAGTACACCTGACGATGGACCCATAGGGTCAGAAATGCATCGTGTAGTTAATAAAACACGAAAAAGTTGTGTCTGAAGGCGGTGTTTAATTCATACCGCCAATGTTTTGAATACAGTCACGTTTTAAACTGCAAAATATGGATAAAATTAAATTATAAGTGTATATCACACGCACAAGAACAAAATACGTGCTACACTTACTTAAATCTTTTATGAGAGTGCAAATGTTAGAAATTCATGGTTCAAATGGTTCAAATGGCTCTGAGCACTATGGGACTCAACATCTTAGGTCATAAGTCCCCTAGAACCTAGAACTACTTAAACCTAACTAACCTAAGGACATCACACACACCCATACCCGAGGCAGGATTCGAATCTGCGACCGTAGCAGTCCCGCGGTTCCGGACTGCAGCGCCAGAACCGCTAGACCACCGCGGCCGGCGTTAGAAATTCATGATTCACACAGCATTATGGAATGTGTGGATATGCTGATGGATGATGGTATAATGACAGATCGACGCAGTAACAGCAGAATAGGGCAGTCAGTAGAGAATCCGTCAGAGACATTTCAACCTATCTAGAGCTGCCCAAGTCGACTATTGGTGATGGGGTTGTGAAGTGGAAACACGAATTAATAATCACAACTGAATCAAGACTGGGCATACCTCATGTACTGACCCCCAGGGCGGAAAGAATCGTTCGTGATTTCTGAATTGCTAACAGCAGTCCAACTACCCCTATGATTGTGCGCAGAGTGTCATAAAGATTTGGGTGTAATGGTCAAGTAACTCCTTATGAAGCACATATTTCTGTGCGACGATTGAAGACAGTGGACGACTGGAAATAAGTGATCTGGAGTGATGAATCGCGCTGAATCCTTTGACAATCGAATGGAAGGGATTGGGTTTGGTGAATTCTTGGAGAATGTGACCTGCCATTGTGTGAAGTGGCAACAAAACTACAGAGGTGAAGGTGTAATGGTATAGGGTTTCTTTCCGAGCTTAGAGTGTTGTCCCCTTTTTTTCGCTTAATTCAGAAGGATGTGAACAAATTTTATAGCATTGTGTAAGCGTGCAGAGGAAGAGGAAGAGTTCGGAGACGATGATTGTATCAGTATAGCAATGCAGCCGGTCATAAAGAAACACATATCAGGCAATGGTTTGAGTTCAGTAACCTTCCCGAACTGGACTGGCCTGGCCAGAGTCCCGACCTGAACCCAGTGGAACAGTTTTGGAATGAGTTAGATCGTCGACTGCGTTCCAGACCCCAGCGTCCAACATCACTACCTTCTTTGGTTTCGAGTCTTGCGAAGGAATGGCCTGCCATTCCTCCACAGTCATTCAGACACCTCCTTGAAAGTTTCCTCAGCATAGGTAAAGCCGTCATAAGCGCGAAGGGTGAATCATTCTATATTATTGCCCACTGATGCTCAGACAGTTAGTTAGTTACATACTCCATAGCTCATTTGAAAGGTTCTTCTGTCGAAATGACCTTGAACGAGTCAGCTGACGGTATATTGTAAGGCCTCCATGTGAGCCGCTACATGGTTCTATAAATGTGTAGAAGCAGGTTAGCCAGTCTTTGTATTTAAGTAAAGTGCGACTGCACTGGACCAGAGTCCGCCCCCGGTAGCTGAGTGGTCACAGTCCGGCTTTCGCCGCCGTGCAGTGCGGACGTGTTGTTGTTTCCGCCTGCGGAGCGCGCGCGCTCGCTGTTGTTTACATTTCAGCGGCCGTCACTTACGTGTCGCTTACGTGCACTAGAATCATGGCCAACCGTTTTCGAAAATCAACTTTACGATTCAACTTCTGCAACGAGTACGCACGACCGAAGGCCTTGGAAGTGGAACGCTTCCTACGCGACGTTGCTAAGATCCCAGCTTCTGATATCTTGGGCATCCATTTGTCCATATTAAGCAGTACTGTGTACGTCAAAGTCGTCAATGACGCGGTATGTGAAAGAATATTTCGTGACACCAACCATGGATTACGCTTTTGCCACGCCGACGGCAATGTCGGAGCGGTCACTGTCGACCACGCCGGCTTAGGAATGCGCACCATACGAGTTTTCGAACTCCCGTTCGAGCTTCCAGCGGAAGACGTTATCGCGGCTTTCCGCCCCTATGGCACTGTACATGGCCACACTGCCGAACGCTGGGCGCAATTCCAAACGTACCCTGTCCTTAACGGTGTACGGCAGATCACCATCGATCTCCATCGCCACGTGCCATGTTACCTGCAAATTAGCGGGTGCCGCGCGGTTGTCATATACGACGGCCAACCCAAGACCTGTTCCGGGTGCGGCAAAGAAGGCCACCTCAGATCTGAGTGTCTTCAGCGACGAATCACCCAATTGCCAGTCGCTACCGTGGCACCTCCGGCTCTGACGACGGTTTTACCGATCACCTACGCATCGGCGCTCTCTTCTCCTCCCACCGGCCGCCGCCCATCGGACCATGCACCGGTGACCCTTCCAGCTGCTACGGATACCGCTGGGGCCGACGCGTCGGGCTCAAAGCCTGACGCTACTCCGGCGCCATTACCAACAGCGACGACTTCCGACACCCACCCGCCTGAACATATGGACGCCCTTTCATTTGACGTTCCCGCGACGGCCTTCCTCTCAGAGCGACGCGACTCCCTTCCGTCTTCCGACACGGAGGGACGAACCCGCAAACAACGTTCACCTAAGAGGCGCAAGAGGAGGCGCCGTACGGTCTCGGAACGAGACGGATCACCTCCCCCTGATGCTCCAGAGGCCGTCCGACCCGACGAGGCCTCGGAGAACCTACACGACGATACGGATGACGACAACATGACGCCGACTGTGGATACGTCGATGCCTACTCTACTGGCTCGCTCAGGTGCTCCTGAACCAATGGACTCCACAGATGCGACTGCCGCCGAGACGTCCTACGCCCCTACGACCGAAGTGGAACGTACGACCATCACAACGACAACGCCTTCAATGGTGTGGAGTGAGGACGTCGATGAGGACCCGGACCACACGCTGGGGACAGAGTTACCCCAGATGGAAGCATCGTTACGCCGCTGATAATGCCGTCAGGTGGCGTACGGCACGACTCACCGTTGCCTCGCCCCTCTTCATCCTCCGCCCGTGGAGTTCCCCTCCACGGCGGGGTCCGGCTCCAAACCTACCGAATAGCGACGATCAACACTAACACCATTAGCTCACCCGTTAATTTTCAACTGCTGCGAGAGATGATATGGGCGTCGGACGTCGATATCGCACTACTACAGGAAGTACACCTGGCCACACTTCCAGACGTCGCGGGATATAACACTTATCCTTCTCCTGGTGACCACCTGGGACGCGGCGTAGCCATCTACGCCAGAGAAGGCATTCCAGTGGCCGATATCACATATCTTCCATCTGCCAGAGGCATGGCCGTCACCGTCATGGGGACGCGTATCGTCAACATTTACGCTCCGTCAGGCTCCCCCAGAAGACGCGACAGGGCACTCTTCTATTCAGAAGAAATCGCACCTTTGTTTCTTGGACGCTGCGACCATTACTTGCTTGGGGGTGATTTTAATTGTGTCTTGCACCCTAAAGATCAAGTGCCCCACTACAACACCTGTCAAGAACTGCGTCTTGTCGTCCGAGATCTGTTGCTCCGCGACACTTGGGAAGTACGGCACGGCGACGCGCCTGGACATACTTACCAGACGAGTCACTCCGCGAGCCGCCTTGATAGAATTTACCTCTCTCGGGAACTCACACCTGCAGTCCATGGTGCAGAACTTTGGCCCCTGGCCTTTTCGGACCACTGTGCCTACATCTGCAACATTCTCTTCCCCAAGCAAGTGGTCTGGCGTAGTCGTGCACCGTGGAAGCTAAACACCTCCCATCTTCATGATCCCGAATGTCTTCAACGTGTTACCGAGACATGGGCCATCTGTGAACGTCGCTTACCTAAATACTGCACGACCTTGACCTGGTGGCTGGAATGTGCCATATCCTGCCATTCGACGTACTTTGCTTCAGTATGGAAAGGAAGTTGCTATGTGGCGCCGGCACACTACCGACTATTTCTACGCCGTTCTCCGCGACCTGGACGCCCAACCGCCCACCCCCGACACCCAGAGGGAACGCAGCAGGATTAAGGCGCAAATTGTAACTTTGACACGCCGTAGACTGCAGGGGGCTATGGTGCGAATCCGACGTCAAGATTCTGCGGTACAAGAACATCCGACCATGCATCAATCGCCTCGGATAGGAAACATCGACGACAACGACTCATCACCGAGATCACCACCTGTCGCGGCCAGCACGTCACTTGCCAGGCCGAAATCGTCAGTGCCTTTGTCGACCACTACCGCACAATGTACCAGGAGGAGACTACCAACAACCACGCTGAGGAGTCTATGTTACCACACGTAACTCGCACCCTCACCAACGACGAAGCAGACGAGCTGATGGAGCCCATTACGCGTGACGAAATCCACGATGCAATAAAAAAAGGTGCTCTGAATAAGTCACCTGGTGTCGACGGATTGCCGATAGAATTTTATCGCACTTTCTTCACACTAATGGCGTCACGGTGGACAACGATGTTTCATGAACTGCTGACGATGGGGAACGCCGTACTGCCGTCCTTCGTCACGGGAATTATTATACCCATCCACAAACCGACACCAGGTGTGACGACAGCACATTACCACCCCTGACTCTGCTTAACACAGACTGTAAAATTTTTACACGCCTACTGGCAACGCGATGCCGCAAGATCCTGCCTAGCATTCTATCCCCGGAACAGACAACTCCGGGCGGCTCAGTTAATATACAAACGGCCACAGGAGAATGTCGCGATTTAATTGCACTGACAGCGGCGTGCAGACTCTGCGCCGCCGTGGTTGCCATTGATTTTGACAGCGCATTCGACAAAGTGCGGCATCTTTATCTGTTACCAGTGATGAACCGCATGGGTTTTCCACCAGCCTCTATCGACGTGATCCGGCGCCTGTACGGCACCGCCGAATCGCTGATTCAGGTTAACGGCCATGTGGCGGAACCAGTGGCGATCCGGCGTTCCGTACGGCAACGCTGCCCACTTTCGACCCTACTGTATGCCATAAGCCTGGAGCCACTCATCGGGAGTCTGACGAGCCACCTTTCTGGTCTCACTTTGCGACAGCACAGTTTTCGATGTCGTGCGTATGCGGACGACCTCCTGCTCTTGATCCGCTCACGGAGTGAAACACACACGTTACTTGATTTGATATCAACCTACGGCACTGCAGCGGGCAGTAACATGAATGTGGCTAAATCCGCGACTATGCCCATTGGACGCGGCCTCTCACACGACGATTTAGCACCTCTCCCGTGTGTACAACAACTACGATATCTTGGTATCATTGTCACCTCCACCGTGCGCCGCTCCGCTGCCATCTATTTTCGGCGTGCACTCCAAACTATCCGCACGACGGTGCGACAAAATCTTCTCCGACGACTCGATTCTTTACAACGTGTCCAATACCTCATTCAACATGTGGCGGCCAGAATGGTCCACATCGCACAGGTCCTCCCGCTGCCATCAACTATTGGACGCAGCCTCCAGGCTGCCCTCGGCTACTTCCTTACGGCCGGTACGATCTTTAAGGTCCGCTACGACACACTCACCCTTCCCCCGCCAGCGGGGGGCCTCGGCCTTGTCAATGTGCGACTCCGCGCGGCGTCCTTGTACATGTCCACCATGCACAAGCAGTGGCACGGGGGCACCTCCCTTACGCGCAGCTTGCTGGAAATTCTTGTGCCCGCGACCATAACACCACCAGTACCAGTCGGACACATCAAGCACCATCTGACGCACATTTCTGATTTCATCGTCGACTTCAGTTATGCTCACACACACTTACCGACCACGCGTTCTCCTCGACCTAAAGATATTTACACCCCTCTCCTTCGTTCCACATCCAGCAACAATATCGAACTGAGACATCCGTCCACGCGGTGGCCAACGGTTTGGCGTCAAATCCACCAGCCTTTTCTTCCCTCCAACGCCCGGGCAACATGGTACCAAGTCGCCAATGAAAAATTCGCCACAAATCATCGCCTTCACGCCATCGGACTAAAGGACTCTCCACTTTGTTCCATTTGCCACCTCGTGGATGACGATGTCCATCAACTGACTTGTGCTGCCACCAGTGACATCTGGAAACTTGCCCGACAGTTCGTTGCCTGTTACCTCCGCGTTCCGCCGGACTCGATTGACCCACGGACTTTTATCCATCCTGAGAATACTTATTTCCCCGCCTCCAAAAATCATGCGATTGTATGGGTCAAGGGATGGACGATCACCTACATGTATAATGATGGCGACAAATCACGCCTTGATTTCTGGCAGTACTTACAAACCGCCCACAGTGAAGTCGAACAGCGACCGCGCTACCGCGCCTTCTTCGCCAATTACCTACATGCGATCTTTACTTCACCCCCGCTCAGTTGGATGGTGCCACCCGCCGACAGCACTCCCGCCCCCCCTGCTGACATCTGAGACTCCCCGCGCTACTTTCTACATTGTAACCCACAGTGGAGGAGGCGCATGCACACGCGCCTCCTTTCTTTAATGCACTACCCCAGAAAACACTGGTCTTTCCCTCACTCCACTGTACATTACTTCACACCTCTTAGATTACATCAGAATTATTATTCTTTTTTTTTCCTACACCTTGTTCATAAAAAAAAAAGTTGCTCGCCTTGTACGAGTATATTGTCTTGTGTAATTTCCGCCGGAAGGGTGGCATTTATGTTGTATTTAAGTTTGTACCAATAAAGATCTTTTTTTCATTTACCCTTTCCCTGGTGGAAAAAAGAAAGTGGTCAGCGCGACAGAATGTCAATCCTAAGGGCCCGAGTTCGATTCCCGGCTGGGTCGGAGATTTTCTCCGCTCAGGGACTGGGTGCCGTGTTGTCCTAATGATCATTTCATCCCAATCGACGAAGTGGCGTCAAATCGAAAGACTTGCACCTGGCGAACGGTCTACCCGACGGGAGGCCCTAGTCACACGACATTTACATTTTTACTGGACCAGAGAGAGATAAGTTCACCGCGCGTTAGCAGATCCCGTTAGGTTGGCAAATAGGCGCTGTGCCGACTCTCTGAACCCTTCCGGCCACGGTGTATGTACTCTTCCCTATGACGCCGGTGAGTACGGATGCTCTGAGTGGCATCTCTGTTTCCTGAGTTGAAAAGTGTGAGAGCTTTGCTTGACTGTCCGAGAGTCGCTCTGGTGCGTGGGATTGATAATCATGCCCCACCAACTATGGAATGGTGTTCATTTCAGTAGTATTCAGTTTAATCGATGAGATCTTTCGTGCAACTGTAACTTGACGTGAACGGCCCGTGCCATCACGTGTTATACAGCTATAATTACTTTAGCGTAATATGTATGAATGTGTCACTTGCTTTGTGGAGTGCTTGTGTCAAATTTTTCTTAATTTACCGTCCAGTTTGTGTTTCATTCCCACGTACATAGTAGCCCGTACTCTGTTGCATCACGGGTGTTTCTTTGTAAACCATGAGGCTCCAGTTTAATGTAAACACCTCTCGTGTTCGAACTGAAGCAGACATGACGCAGTAGATGTGTTCTTGTTTGGTTAAGTTATTTACAAAATTGCTGAAGTTAAAAAATGGTTCAAATGTGAAGTTTACATTGTGTAGACACTTAGTACGGACTTGGCAGTATTAACTGTGATCTTTATCGTAAAAAGACACCTGAAAATTTACATTGCCGAGTTAAAACTTTTATTTCAGTATTAGCCACATCCCGTTTACCGGACAATTCTGTGTATGTTGCGACCTGCAATAGACAGTAGTAGTCTAATATTTTCTACTACAGCTTTTAGCTAGACAAATGAACACTGCTGGACATTGGCAGGGCGGTAAAAAGAAACGTGCCGCGCCACAATCTCTGGCTCCTGTTGCACGACAGTTGTCTCGGCAACGGTTTTGGATGCTACCATTTTGCCATGGACGGTATACCATAACCACAGCGGCACGCAAACAGTGTTCAAATTTAACTGATTCGGGAATATTTACGGTCTTGGATCTAAAGTCAATGATCATGTTTTTTTGAACTACAGATAAATCGCCTCGCTTCCGCAATACGTCAACGAATGCATTGATATTGTGCAGTTAAAATGCCTAGATTCTTGAAGGGGTATCTACGTGACGATCGCGAATGAACCCCACGTATTTTTCTTACTGCTTCCGTTTTTTTAATCAGTTCTTTCTTTCTGAGTGACAATTTGTTCAATAAGACATTATTGAGTGGAATGCGCATATAAGACAGGAAGTCGATTTGTTTGTTTCCAAGACTAGCAATTATACAAGGAGTAAAAGTAGCTGAGCCTTGCTGCGGCTCGCGTTGGTGCTGTTGCTAGGTTGGCATCGTGTAGTCTGTATAGTTACGGTTGTCACCTTCTTCTTGTGTTCATTGGCTCCACCCATTTGCAAGTGTTGCGCTAGTGGCAGCAGCGGCGGTTATCGATATCTAGTAACGGTGGTACTATTTTTCTGGCGATGTTGTGGTTTTCCGTGTTGGGTGAGTCGGCAGTTCGGTTGGGGACGGACGAGCAGCCAGGTTCGCGCAGCGCGACTAAACGCCGGGACCACTGGTGGCATGCATGCACTGCCGGATGGAAAGGCTGTACTCGAAGGGGTACAACCTCGTTGTCAACCGGACCCAGGAAGTTTAAGTTGAGTGGACCTTAATTCAAGTAGTGAAACCGCCATCATTGTGAGATCTCGCCATTTTGCCGGCCGGAGTGGCCCTGCGGTTCTGCGCGCTACAGTCTGGAACCGAGCGACCGCTACGGTTGCAGGTTCGAATCCCGCCTCGGGCATGGATGTGTGTGATGTCCTTAGGTTAGTTAGGTTTAATTAGTTCTAAGTTCTAGGCGACTGATGACCTCAGAAGTTAAGTCGCGTAGTGCTCAGAGCCATTTGAACCATTTTTTTCATCACCATTTACTTGCGTGTTGCTGCTCGCAGTGTCGCCGAGACGAAGAGCAGTGAGTGGAGATTCGCCTTCCTCCACTTCTTATTATTAATTGTTGCATTCTAAATGTTGTTATTTGTTAAGTTCAACCAGTGGTATTTCTCTCACCTAGTGGCCGCTAACGCCCCAGTTACCTGCCCTGGAGCTTAGTGTATGTTACGGGAGTATACTTTTCCTCGCCTTGCCGCTGCTGTCCGGTAAGGAGTGTAGTTCGACAGCTTCCTTAATTTGTGGGCCGGGTAGTGTTTTTTCCCCTACTCTGGTAGTAGTGGTTCCTTTCTGCTTCCGGGTGCTCTAAACACCGGAGTCTGAAGACGTAGTGCTGACCGCCGGTTCCGGCTTGGGTGTGTTATTCCATCGTTGCATTGGCCATCGCACGTTAGGTAGAATCGGCAAATGATTATTGGTCATGCGTTTAAACTGCCACCAGTCTGAGCTACCATTTCGTGAAGTGAATGCAACTCTTGGCTGCCTGTCTCATCGCTTGCGAAGTTTTGAGGGACCTTCCCAGGTCGATCCTTGGAGGAGCGTCTGCACCCCCCCCCCTTCCCCCTTGATTTGGTCTGATTTGATAATTTTTTAAAATATTTTAATGACTGTAATTTCAAGTTTGAAGATGTTTAACTGGTTTTCCAAAGGATTGCTAGTCAGGCCTTCAGCCGTGAAGCACTTTTCAAAAAATGGTTCAAATGGCTCTGAGCACTATGGGACTTAACATCTGTGGTCATCAGTCCCCTAGAACTTAGAACTACTTAAACCTAACTAACCTAAGGACATCACACACATCCATGCCCGAGGCAGGATTCGAACCTGCGACCGTACAGTCGCGCGGTTCCGGACTGCGCGCCTAGAACGAAGCAGTTTTAAATTATTAATATTGGAGCCTTCAGCCGTGAGTGTTGCTTGTTTTAAAATTTTAATTAGGCAATTGTATTGTACCAGTGAGATTTTGATACTTGTTCTTTTAAAAATATTTTAATAACTGTAATCACAAGTTGAAGAAGTTAACTGGTTCTTAAAAGATTGCTATTCAGGCGTTCGGCCGTGAAGCAATTTTTAAATTATTACTATTGGGGCCTTCAGCCGAGAAATAGTTGAACTTGTTGTCATTAAGGCTTTCAGCAGTGGGTGTTAATCGTCTTAAAATTTTAATTAGGCAATTGTATTTTAGCAGTGAGATTTTGATGATTGTTCTTGTAAAAATATTTTGATAACTGTAATTGCTGGTTGCAGTAGTTTAACTGGTTCTTAAGATTGCTATTCAGGCCCTCAGCCGTGAAACAGTTTTATATTATCACTATTGGGGCCTTCAGCCGAGAAATAGTTGGAATTTGTTGTCACTAAGGTCTTCAGCTGTGGAACACTTATTAATTTATTGTCACCTTTTAATGTTGTTGTTTCCAAATAAAGTGTACGTGACTGAAAAATAAACTAACCAACAGTAATTGATTACGGCCCCGTCCACAATCGCAACCCAATCCTGCCTTCCTTGGTACCAGATCTCAGTAGCTGAACTGGGTTGTTTAGAAGCTCGGTGATATACTTCTTCTAGTCCAAGTTTTCATCAGTATGTATATCGAACAATTTGGAGCGCTCTATCCTACTTACTCACTCCTGTTCATGAACAATATCAGTTGTTGGTATGTGTGCATGTTGTATAGAAGTTAATACACTGAGGTGACAAAAGTCATTGGATAGTATCACGTATACAAGGTACAAAACAGCGGTGCACTGCCAGAGATGTCATTTGTACTCAGGTGATTCATGTGAAAAGATCCCGACATGATCATGGCCGCACGACGTGAATTATCAGATTTGGAACACGGAGTGGTAATTCAAGCTAGACCCATGGGACATTCCAGTTCGGAAATCGTTAGGGAATTCAATATCCCGAGATCGCAGTGTCAAGGGTGTGCTGAGAACACCAAATTTCAGGCATTACCAATCACTACGGATCACTACAGCCTTCACTTACGACCGAGAGTTGTCACTGCTGACAGACAAGCAACACTGCTTGGAATAATTGCAGGAGTCAATGCGAACGTATTCGTTAACATAGTACGTCGAAATTTGGCATTAAATGTCTATGGCAGCAGACGAATTACGTGAGTGCCATTACTATCAGCACGACATCACCCATTGCGCCTCAGCTGGGCTCGTGACCATATTGGTTGGACCCTAGACGTCTGGGAAACAGTGCCCTGGTCAGATGAAACACGATTTCAGTTGGAAACAGCTTGCAGTAGGGTTCGATTGTGGCGCAGACCGCTCGACGCCATGGATCAGAGTAATCAAATGGTTCAAATGGCTCTGAGCACTATGGGACTCAACATCTTAGGTCATAAGTCCCCTAGAACTTAGAACTACTTAAACCTAACTAACCTAAGGACATCACACACGCCCATACCAGAGGCAGGATTGGAAACTGCGACCGTAGCAGTCCCGCGGTTCCGGACTGCAGCGCCACAACCGCACGGTCACCGCGGCCGGCTCAGAATAATCAACAAGGCGTTGTGCAAGCTGGTGGTGGGTCCATAATCATGTGCGCTGTGTTGACATGAATGGTCGTCTTCCCAAACTGAACAGATCATTGACTGGAAATGGTTATGTTCTACTACTTGGAGACCATATGCAGCATTTCATGGACCTCACGTTCTCCAACAACGATAGAATTTTTATCGACCACAAAGCGCTATGTCATCGAGCCAAAATTGTTCTTGACTGGCTTAAGAAAGATTCTGGAGACCTGGAGGGAATGAATGAGCCATCCAGATCGCCCGATATGAATCCCATTGAGCATTTATGGAAAATGATCGAAAGGTTAGTGCATGCACAAAATCCGGCACCGGCGGCATTTTCACAATTACGGACGGCTACAGAGATAGCACCGTTCAGTATTTTCGCAGGGGACTTCCTACGGCTTGTTGAGTCCATGGCACGTCGAGTTGGTGCACTACGTCTGGCAAAAGGAGGTCCGATAAGAAAAAAATGTGTGTGAAATATTATGGGACTTAACTGCTAAGGTCATCAGTCTCTAAGCTTACACAGTACTTAACCTAAATTATCCTAAGGACAAACACACACACACATGCCGCAGGGAGGACTCGAACCTTCGCCAGGACCAGCCGCACAGTCCATGACTGCAGCGCCACAGACCGGTCGGCTAATCCTGTGCGGGGTCCGATAATATATTAGGAGGTATCCCCTGACTTGTCACCTCAGTGCTATAGAGGTTTTTAATCGCTGTATTCATGCCAAATTGCACTATGGTGTGGAGGTTGGGATGGGATAGGGAGAGGACACCTGTCAAAGTAATCTATAAGCACGGTTTTTAGTTTTTCCAGGTTGTTTACTGAGAGTTCTGAAGACTAACTACACATTGTAAGACAGGAGTCAATAATGCGAAACATTGTGTAAAGCGCTAGTCCGTATTGCATAATACGGAAATGCTGAAGCTCTCTGGCTGTCAGGGATATGCTCCATTAGCACGAGATCTGTTTCTTCCACTATAAAGCAAGCTGGTTACCAATAACTACGTTAGAAAGCGTGAAATATTCGCTTCAACCGGCTGTGCCTGAAGCCGTGTGATGGTCCCGAGTCGGAGGATCCATCAATTTCCAAGCAGCAGCTCCTGCAGTCGCCGGCGGCGATACGCAGCCTCCCGTGCTCCCTCACAATGGCGCTGAGTGCCACACCGAGACGAGAACAGATAAATTAACGAGATTACCGAGTGGAGCGGAGCGCAGGGAGAAGGCGCGGGGGGGTGAGGCGGGGCGGGGCTTCCGCGGCACGATTCGAGTCAATTTCTTTCGGCTGAGAGCGCGTCAGATATGATTAGGGCCCTGCCACTGCTCCCAGACTCGCGCATCTCTTCGGCGAGCGCGAGGTCGCAGGCTAAAGCGAGAACTGAACGGCCCGGAGATGTGAATGTGCGAGAAGGAAGGCTGTGCGAGAAATCGAGAGTGGTGTGCCTTCTTCATAGCGAGTACGATGTGTGCGTAAGGTATCGCGAAATATGCAGAGTACTGCAACAGGGAACGGAAAGACTCAAGAGATGATAGTTCGGGACTGCACTGTCTGAAATTCTGAGAGTAGCAGGGAGAACGTGCGGGGAACGATATGTTATACAGAGTGCAACAGGTAATTCACCGCTTGTACACAAACCAGACTGCAGTTAGAAGAGTCAGAGGAAGAGTAGCAGTAGTTCAGAAGAGGGTGATGCAGGGTTTAGCTTATCTTCAATGTTATTTAATCGGTGACCGCTACGGTCGCAGGTTCGAATCCTACCTCGGGCATGGATGTGTGTGGTGTCCTTAGGTTAGTTAGATTTAAGTAGTTCTAAGTTCTAGGGGACTGATGACCTCAGAACTGAAGTCCCGAGGTGCTCAGAGCCACTTGAACCATTTTGTTATTTAATCTGCACGTTGAGCAAGCAGTAAAGGAAACCAAGGAGAAATTTGTAAAAAAATTGTTTCAGATGGCTCTGAGCACTATGGGACTTAACATCTGAGGTCATCAGTCCCCTAGAAATTAGAACTACTTAACCCTTTCGTGAGCCGTGGGAAATATGCTTCCCACTACAATGAACTCGCTCCTAGTCCCGTGGGATTCACAGTACCCACCTCTGTACGGTGCTACCACCTAGTGAACAGTATAGGGTACTACTTCCAATCGGAAGTTACCGCCGTTTTTGCTGTACCTTCGCGCAGAGGCGTTGTATAGCTGAGTGTTGCTCTGTAGAGGAGCCTTTCAGTGCTGTTTGCGTGACATTTTGTGATCTTTTCCTCAAAGCTATAGTATAAGGTAAATACTTTTGATATACCCAAATTTATGAAGGAAAAAAGTAAAATTGGAACCAGGAGAATTCCAGTTTGAAACAAAAGGAGCCATTTCTGCAGTAAAATGGATGGATAACCGTCCAGTCACTTTCCTGTGTTCGATTCATGACCCATGAGAAACAGCCACAGTGAAAAGGAAAAACAAGGATGGTACTAGTACAGAGATTTCTTGTCCTGAAGTTGTGGCAGAATGCAACAAAATAATGGGTGGTGTCGATAAGTTTGATCAATTACGAGAAAGGTATGCTACTGGCAGACTTTCTGTAAAATGGTGGCACAGAATATTTTCTTTCCTGATGGACGTTGCTGCAGCGGACAGTTTTATCCTGTGGAAAATAAGTAAAAGAGAAAGTGGACAGCATGATCAGCTCACATACAGGATCCATCTAGCCAGACAATTGATCGCTGGCTTCTCATCCCAAAAAAAGGAGTGGAGAAAAACCTATCTTTCTGGGAAAAAGGGGTAAAGTACCTGAAGATTTTCGTCATGTGGTTGTAGGGGAGCATCAACCTATTTTAGGAGAAACCTACTGGATGTGCCGTCATTGTAGTACCGAAGCTGAGAAAAAGAGCACTCGCTGTGTTTGTACATATTGTCAAATACACTTTGCATAGACCCATGTTTCAGAAAATTTCATGGCAAGTAATTGTGAACAATCATTGTAACAAGAGAAGTAAATTTATCAAATAAATATGATATATATTGAAAAAGTTGTTTTTATCATTTAACTCCAAGGAAGGGCAGTGGGAAGAATACATCGCCCCTTGTTGTGTGACCTCACTTTCACAGTTGGAGCAAATTTGATATTCTGTATGATAGATATACCTATCTGTTAACTACTATCGGCTCTCCATTCATTAAAAAAACGGCTCAGTCATTTTGCCCACGAAAGGGTTAAAATTAAGCAACCTAAGGACGTTACACACATCCATGCCAGAGGCAGGATTCGAACCTGCTACCGTAGCGGTCATGCTGTTCCAAACTGAAGCGCCTAGATCCGCTTGGCCAGGAAATTTGTGAAGTTAAATAAAGTACACAGAGGAGAAATAAAACTTGAAAATTTGCTGATAATATTGTAATTATGATTGAAAGAGACACAACACTGGTGTATCATTGTATTATACAATATTTATTATTTGTTGCATGAACCTGTTTTCGACTGATATGCTATCATCAGGCACAAAGACAATTTTGTGGTGCATTAAAATTTTTTGGTGCAAATATTTTAAACTAGTGGATGTACAGAGTATCTCAATTTTCAGAGATGAAAAATATTAATATTAGAATTAAGAGTAAAACAAAATGAAGTATTTCAGTGTAAATACAATGTGAGATTATTAATTAAGATAAAATATATGACACATTAACTAATGAACTACCGGCAAATTAAAAATGTTGTACATAGAAGAACATAACTGAGCCATAAACATTGGTGACATATTCCAAAGATGTGGCTGAAGAGAATATTATTTTCTTCAATAGGTCCGAAATTACAAACAGATAAGATATAGTAGTAATATTAAGCAGGTGAGTGAAGCAGCTGTCATTATACAAAGATTTTTTTTTACTTTGTATAGTCACAATTGCTTCAATTACCTGCTTTATATTATTATTACATTTCAGTACGTGTTAAAGAAACGATTATTTTCTTGAGCCACATCTTTGAAATATGTCATTAATGTTTATTGTTAATTTATTTTCCTTTATGTACAACTGTTGTAATTTGTCGAAGTTGTTACTGAGTCATATATTTTATCTTAGTTAATAGTCTTATACTGTATTTACACTGAAATACCTCATTTTCTTTTACTCTTAATTCTAATATTAATATTTATCATGTCTCATATTTCCTCTTAGGAAATTATCTTACGTCCCATTTACACTGAAATAATTCCTCCTTTTTTCCCTAATTCTAACAGTAACACTATTCATCTATGTAAATGGAGATACTCTACAGATGCACCAGTTTAAGACCTATGACTCAATTTCACTGCGCCGGCCGTGGTGGCCGAGCGGTTCTAGGCGCTAAAGTTTGGAACCGCGCGACCGCTATGGTCGCAGGTTCGAATCCTGCCTCGGACATGGATGTGTGTGATGTCCTTAAGTTAGTTAGGTTTAAGTAGTTCTAAGTTCTAGGGCACTGATGACCTCAGCAATTAAGTCCCATAGTGCTCAGAGCCATTTGAACTATTTGAACCAATTTTACTGCACCAAAAAATTATCATTCTACCTCAGCCGAAAACCGGTTCGTGTTATAAATAACAAATATTTTAGAATACTACACCAACGTTGTGTGTGTTTCACTCATAATGTATAAAATATTCAACCAAGAACCAATGGAAGAGCCACTCAATGAAACTGTAATTCTTACACGAATGGTAAGGTACTTGGAAGATAAGGTTATGGACACATCACGTATAAACAATGAATGTAGAGAGAATCCGCGTCAGGCCATGTTTTACTAGCCAGGAGACAGAAGGGACATAGAGCGACGCAGAATGAAGTGTCGATGAAAAGTAATAATCGAATAGACACAAGTGCCTAAACTTTGAAGTGCAGGAGAAGTACTAAGGTGTGTTGAAAAGTAATGCCTCCGAATTTTTAAGCAGAAAACTGTTAAATATAAAGGAAATGTTATCAACATTCCATGTCTTTATTCTTCATGTCTACACATTTATTTCTCAACATAGTCAGCTTGACAATGAACACATTTCCCCCAATGAGAGACCACTTTTTTGATACCGTCTCTCTAGAATGTTTGACATTGTTGGTTGAGCCACAAGCTCACATCTACTTGCACCTTTCATCACTATCAAAATAAAGTCCTCGAATATGTTCTTCAATTTTTAGAAACAAATCGAAAATCGGACAGGGCCAAGTCGGGACTGACTGGAGGGTGGCTGATGAAAGTGAACCTTAAGCGTAAAGCATTGTCATGCTGAAGGTGGGGGGGAGGGGGTGTTCCTTGAGTGGAAAAACTCTTCGAATTCGAAACTTGGTTACGGCACGCTGTTTCTCACGCACCTACGCTACGGACCACTATGTTTCACGCTACAACCGGAGCCCTCTAGCAGTAGAGTGCTGCAGATATGTAGACACGAAGAATAAAAATGTAGAATGTTAAAATCGTTTGTCTTACTTAAACACCTTTAGCAGTTTACAAATTAAAAATTTGGAGGCATTACTTTACAGGAAGCCCTCGTGAAAGAAACTGCAAAACAAGTGTAACGGAATAGGAATCAACAAAATTTGTGGCACTCAACTTGTAAATGGGCTTCTGGCCCGACTGCAGTTGAAGTTCAGTATTTCATTCGCTGCGGTGACAGGAGGGGGACGGTGGCAAGCTCTTGGTCCCAGCCACCGTTAACTCCTTTGGAAGGTCCCCGGTACTCAATCTGATGGCAGTTGACTGGAACTGAATCATTCTGGAGGGACTGGAATGAAGAAAACTCTTTTCTGGAGGCATTTGTCTGACGTGTAGCCTTATACGGAAGTGAAAATACGACAAGCGGTTCAAAATATATGAGAATAGAAGCTTCTGAAACGAGGTGCTCCTAAAGCATGCTGAACACTGCATGGATAGGTCGAGTGTCTAACGAAGAAGTACTGAACGGCATTACGTGAAAAAGAAACTCGTGGCACAAGCTGACGAAAAGAAGGGTCCAGTTGATAGGACTCATCCTGAGGCATCAAGGAAGCGTAAACTTTGAAATGGACGGCTGTGTGAGGGTTAAATTTGCAGAAGACGACCAAGACTCAAGTAGAGAGTGTTTAGAAATTAGTCATTCAGAAGTAATCAATAGTTGTGAAAAGGGTAAATAACTTACAGAAATGTTTGATACAGCACTAAGTGCAGTACATCTTCAAGTTTTATTCCCGCCTAACTCTGTTGGTTTCCAACATTCCTGTTAGGCGGTATGCATGAATGAAGTCGTATAGCGGTGCAGAGCTTGCGCATTTTTGTGTATGGTTTCATGAATCCAAATCCGCTACTACGGTTCGAAGGGATTTCAGGACTAACTGTCGCAAGTCACCACCTCAAAAACAAACTCGTATCAACTCATACAACTGTTTCACCGAAAGTTGCTATGTATCACATAAGATTCCAGTTCAGTGTCGACCAGCAGTCTCTGATGCAGCAATTGAACAAGTTCGTCAGTCTTACAAAACGTAACCACATTGAACATTTGTAAATAAAACTTGAAGGTATACCGCATTCAGCGCTGTATCAAACATTTCTGTAAGTTACTTACCTTTCTTCACCACTGAAGGTTACTTTTATTTAACTAATTTATGAACATCCTGTAGAATAAGGAGGTTCAAAGGGATGCCGGTTGCAGTGATTACGCAGAGGTGAAGAGGTTCGTACAGGGAGATAGACGTGGAGAACTCACCAGTCTTAAAATGAAGAACATTACAACACTATGGACGTTGACACATTTCATGAAATGTATTGGCCGCTGCGAATATGGACAACCATCAGCTGTAAAATGGAATGGCGACGTTGAAAATTTGTGTGGGTCGGGACTCGTATCCGGATTATCCGAGATTTAAAGTTCTATGTGTCGTTAACTGTGTTTTTATAACCTGCGCTCGTAAATCCATCATGTATATTCCCGTATAGGGGGACATTTTAATTGAAAGTTGTAGCCTCCCCCTCCCTAATAGACCTACTGGATTGCGATATAATTGACCGTGATCGCGTAAACCTAATGAAATTTTACAATGAGTAGGGTTCTCGTTACCGAAGGGAAATAATACCAATTAGTAGGAGGAAAGTGTACAACAGACCCTTCTGAAGGAAGCATCTACTCTAAACCTAATCTAAATACTGATGATGATTTTGAAATGGGTGGAATATAGTGCAATCACTCATGAACCACCTGGGGGAAAAAGTAACAAGTAATATTTAATTCAAAAAATACTGACAATACAAAAAATACTGATTTGCTAAAAAGGGATTAATGAAACGGTCGCCAACCCACTAGGGCAATGAATGTCCAGAATCTTAAGAAAAGTAATGGCAAAGAAATTTGAGCAAATAATCACAAGCGTGGCAACAGAAGATTTTCACGTGTTTCCATAACACAACAATCCACGAGAAAATAAATGAATGAGAAAGCAATGATTTTGCACTTACTTGTAATGAAATACTAAATTTCGAAAGTAAAGTTAAATGAAGTTATTGGCTAAATAAATGACTGGCTTAACTCAAACTTCGTTATGTAAAAAATGACTTTCGATAACCTCAGTGTAACGAAATGTAAAATTTAGAAAAAGGCAAGCAATTTGGTTTCGATTATTGAAAGACTGAACTGAATTTACTTAAAGCAAATGGGAAACTGGCTTTACTTTTAGTATAACAACAATAAGAGACATACCAAGCCAGCAGAAGTAACTCGCTAAGTTAAATGCAGAATAAATGAAATTGAGCACTCTTCACTTGTGCTGTATCTCTAGTTATTAGTTTTGCTAGTGAAATTTTACGTTACTTTAAGTGAATGAAGTTAATCTCAAAACTGCAAATTAGTTAAGCCTCTGTTACGCAGTACGCGAAAGAACAGTTACTGGGGCAGGAAATTTGGACTGAAACTGATCGTTAGTGAAAAAACAAAACTGGTAGTACATACTTTATCAGTTTTCATGTTCTTACAACACCCGTTGATTGGATGGAAAGGAAAGGGACACTGCCAGGTGATAATGTCTGAGGACAATGACAACAGAGATGGTCTACGAGTTTTAACTATTGCACGTTATTATTCAGGTTAGCCATACTTTGTGAAAGAAGTGCCACTGGATAATGCCTCTACAAGGTTACTTATATCCTGTCACTTCACGCTCTTATGATGCTGTAGCTGTGCGAACCACGAAGAATGCAGCGGACGACAATGCTGAGCTGCTGCTGTTGCTACTGCTGCTGGTTGAGAACACCGAGTAGTCTCCAGAGCCACTGATAATTATGGGACAGGCAATAGTTAGAACTGCAGCTTCTGTCGCCTGTACACTCCTACCGTGCTCTCAATGTTCACGTGTTAATGAATTTGGTGGGCATACACTGGAACGATGATAACTGTACACCCTGTCTGCGGGAGCACCCAACAAACACTTCCGCACTTCCATCACTCAAGCTGTTCTGCTTCTTCTCTGCCCACAGTACGATAGAGACTCTCCATAAGCAAATATAAACAGCGACACAGCTACTGACAATTTGTCGTTGCTATCGATACATTAAAATGTTTCCTTGGCTATTATCCAGCAATTTACAATATTTAAATTATAATTGCAATGAATGATATAAAGTCAGAAATACACTATTACATTCATTTCGTATAAACTATAATTACTGTAATAAAGCTTCCACACTCAGAATCAGAAGTACAGTACAAGTTATCAACGGATATTAAACAGCGAAAAATTTTGGATGGTGTAAAACGTATTTTATCTGCATTTTCGGTGTTCCAAAGTCGCTTGTCCGATATCGGCGGATAAATACGATATTGCAGGGTCTGTGTTTTTCAGAATTTTGGTGGAATATTCCTTCGGATGTGCATGTATTTAATGTTACACTTTCTACTTAGTGCAAAGAAATCGATGTTACAAACACTCGCTACTTTGGATTTGTCCGTGCTTAAGTATGCTCGTAGATTAACTAACGCCCACATCTTATTTTAAAGCCAGTAAAAAGGAGTATATGTGATCTTGAATATTCTGTTATTTTCAGAGTTTATTTTAACATCGAAGGGTGTTTGTATTGGGGTCTTCGTAACATTGACTTCTCTGTATTAATATAAAAACTATAATTTCAAATGCATGCATGCCTGAAGGAACATTTCATTGTACTTCTGAACAACAGGTCATCAGTCCCCTAGAACTTAGAACTACTTAAACCTAACTAACCTAAGGACATCACACACATCCATGCCCGAGGCAGGATTCGAACCTGCGACCGTAGCGGTCGCGCGGTTCCAGACTGTAGCGCCCCTTGCCGTACTCTGTGTATTATTATCCCCATATGCGGCGAAAGTGTTTCTGACTTCCTCCGCTGTTGTCACCCCTCTACTAAATTCTAACAGAAGAATATGTCGGAAATGTCCCGATTTCTCCTTTCTCCACTTGGCACACCATTTTCTAACGTCCATTGCTTCACTCACTGCCTCCACATGGCAAAAGGTGTTTTTTTTTTTTTTTTTTTTTTTTGTCAGTCTTCTGGTTTGATGCGCCCCGCCACGAAATCCTCTCGTGAGACCACGTCTTCATCTCAGTGTATCACTTGCAACCTACGTCCGCAATTATTTACTCGACATAGTCCAAACTCTTTCTTCCTCTGCAAATTGGAAATTTGTGGTAAGAACTTTGGGACCAAACTGCTGAGGTCATCGGTTCCTAGGCTTACTCACTAATTAATCTAACTTACGCTAAGGACAACACACACACTCATGCCCGAGGGAGAACTCGAACCTCCGACGGGGGTAGCCGCGCGAACTGCGACAGGACGCCCAAAGACGGAGCGGCTACCCCGCGCGGCTACCCCGCGTGGCTGTCTTCCTCTATATCTTTTGCTCTCTGCAGTTACCTTTAGTACCATGCAAGTCATCCCAAGATGTGTTAGCAGATGTCCTATCATCCTGTCTCTTCGTCTTGTCAGTTTTTTCCACATATTTCTTTCTTCTGCCACTCTGCGCAGAATCATCTCATTCCCTACATTATCAGTGACCCTAATTTCCAACATTTGTCTGTAGCACCGCATCTCAAATGCTTCGATTCTCCTCTGTTTCGGTTTTCCCACAGTCGATGTTTCACTACCATAATATGCTGTGCACCAAAACTACATTCTCAGAAATTTCTTCCTTAAATGTTTATGTTTGATAAAATTGTAGACTTCTCTTGGACAGGAATGCCCTTTTCGCCAGTGCTAATTTATTTTTGATGCCTTCCTTGCTCCTCCGTCATTGGTTATTTTGCTGCCTCGGTAGTAGAATTCCTTAACTTCACCTACTTCATGACCATCAATCCTGATGTTGTTTCTCGCTGTTCTCATTTCTGCTACTTCTCACTACTTTCTTCTTTCTTCGATTTGCTCTCAATCCATAATCTGTGCTCATTAATCCGTCCATTCCATTCAGTAGATCATGTAATTCTTCTCCACAATTACTCAGAACAGCAACGTGATCAGCGAGTCATATCATTGATATCTTCTCACCTTGAATTTTAATTCCACTACTGAACCTATCTTTAATTTCCATCATTGCTTCTTCGATATACAGATTGAACAGTAGGGGCCAAAGACTACATCCCTGTTTTACACCCTTCTTAATCCGAGCACTTCGTTCTTGGTGGTTCACTCTCATTATTCCCTCTTGACTTTTGTACATATTGCATATTACCCGTCTCTCACTATAGCTTCCCCTACTTTTCTCAGACTTTCTAACAACTTGCACCATTTTACATTGTGGAACGCTTTTTATAGCTCATCAAATCCTATGAACGTGTCTTGATTTTTCTTTAGTCTTGCTTGCATTATCAGCCGCAACGTCAAATGTGCCTTTAACCTTCCTAAAGCCAAACTGATCGTCATCTAACACATCCCCAATTTTCTTTTCTATTCTTCTGTGTATTATTCTTGTCAGCAAGTTGGATGCATGAGCTGTTAAGCTGACTATGTGAAATTCTCGTACTTGTCGGTTCTTGCAGTCTTCGGAATTGTGTGGACGATATTTTTTAGAAAATCAGGCGGTATGTCGCCAGACTCACACATTCTTCACACCAACGTGAATACTTGTCTTTTTGCCACTTCCCCCAGGAATTTTAGAAATTCTGATGAAATGTTATCAATCCCTTCTGCCTTACATGTTCTTAAGTCCTCCAAAGCACTCCTAAATTCTGATTCTAATACTGGATCACCTATCTCTTATATATCGACTCTTGTTTCTTCTTATATCACATCAGACAAATCTTCCCTACTAGAGGCCTTCAATGTACTCTTTCCACCTATCCTTTCTCTGCTCTGCGTGAAATTCCAGTTGCACTCGTAATGTTATCACCCTTTCTTTTAATTTCACTGTAGATTATTTTGCTTTCCTATATGTTGAGTCAGTCCTTCCAACAACCATTTCTTTTTCTATTTATTCACATTTTTTCATGTAGCCTGTTAGTCTTAGTTTATCCTGCACTTCCTATTTACTTCATTCTTCAGCGACTTGCGTTTCTGTGTTCTTGAATTTTCGTGAACATTTCTGTACTTCCTCCTTTCATCGATCAACTATTGTATTTCGTCTGTTGCTTCTTCGCAGTTATCTTCTTTGTACCTATGTTTTTCTTTCCAACTTGTGTGATTATCCTTCTTAGAGATGTCCATTCCTCTTCAACTGTACTGCCTAAAAGTCTCTTGAACTTCAGCCTACTCTTCATCATTACTACATTTTGATCTGAGTTTCTATCTGCTCCTGGGTACGCCTTGCAATCCAGTATCTGATTTCGGAATCTCTGTCTGACCAGGATGTAATCTAACTGAAATATTCCCCGGTCTGTTCCAAGTGTATCTCCTCCACTTGTGATTCTTGAACGGAATATTCGATACTACCTGCTGAAATTTATTACAGAACTTAGTCTTTCTCCTCTCTCATTTCTTGTCCAAAGCCCATATACCCGTGTAAGTATTTCTTCTACACCTTCCCCTACAACTATATTCCGGTCCCCATGAGTATTATATTTTCATATCCTTGTACATATTATATTATCCTTTCAATATCCTTATGTACTTTCCCTGTATCTTCATCTTCAGCTTGGATATCTGCTTGTATGACTCAACTATCATTGTTGGCGTTGGTTTGCTGTCGATTCTGATAAAAATAGTCCTATCAATTAACTGTTCACAGTAACACACTTTCTGCCCTACTTTCCTATTCATAACTAATCATACTCTCGCTATATCATTTTTGCTGCTGTTGGTATTACCCTATACTCATTGGCGTTATCCTATGCTCATCTGACCAGTAATCTTTCTTTTCTTTCCATTTCAACTCACTGACCTCTAAATGTAGATCGAGCCTTTGCATTTCCGTTTTCAGTTTTTCTAGCTTCCCTACCATATTCCAGCTTCTGAAATTCCATCCCCTGACTCGTAGAAGGTTATCCTCTCTTTGGTAATTCAATTTTTTTCTCTTGGTCACCTCCCCTTTGGCAGTCCCCTCCCTGAAGTCCGAATGGAGAACTATTCCGGAATAGGCGTATTGAAGAAGCAACAGTGAAATGCACATAAAAAATGTCATATCCTCTCTTCTATCTTCCTAAATTTCTATCTTCTATTACACTTTCATCTCTTAATTACTGTTAAGTGTATAAGTATTTGAAGCTGCAATATTATTAATTCTTATCAGAAATAAGAAAAATCAAATAAGTTTCACGTTCTCCACATGTACTACTTCATATTGTGAAAATAAAACATGTCTTAGTAACTAGGTGGCAGGTCATTTGTGAATGGTGACAAATAAAATTAAAAAAATAAAAGCAAATAAAAAACGACTATCAATAAATAAACCCATAGCAACCGGAATACCAATATGTAAAAATAAAACTTCACAAACTTACGTACCACCCTAATACATTCAGTTTTAAAAATATGGAAGATAAAAAAATGTGTTGAATATGTGAGGTAACAATACTTGTGTTGTTTTTGTGAAGGTCATCAGCAAAAACTGGCTTGATGCTCTCTATATTGTGCAAGACTGTACATCTACCTATAACTACCACAGGTTATCTCTATTTGTGTTCATACCTTGGTCTCCTGCAATATTATATTGGAAATCTAACGGCTGATTTTCGTATTGAATTTCGTATACCATGTCACAAGAGTCTGGACCCGAATCAGCTGTTCTGTAATCCTTGTGAGTGATTCATCACTGAAACTAATCTGATGAATCAATTCGTCATATGCATTATTGGTATTATCTTCAATCTCGACGTACTACACACAGTGTTGGCAATAAGCAAACACGCCCTGATCATGACTTATGGGCGCTGTTCGACTGTGCTATTTACACAACTGCGTGTATTTGGAGGTTGCATTCAACTGCTTGTCAGAATGGTCTCTATTTACATTTCATGCGTCCTGCCATTTCGATTCAGTAAGAGCACTTGGAAGGAAACCACATTCACGGTATGCTGAAGTTGGTCTATGGAAACAGTAGTTGGTATTGTCCTACAGCGGTGCTCGCATTTTCTGTTACAGTTTGTGCGTGCGTGCGTGCGTGTGTGTGTGTGTGTGTTTGTATGAGAGAGGGAGGGAGGGAGGGAGAGAGAGAGAGAGAGAGAGAGAGAAGTATACGATGTCCGTACACTCGCCGCATGTTAACTCTTGTAGCACACAGTGGAAGCTACGAAGCTAAATCTCTCCAATGCCAGTACGACAAACACGCCATCAGAAGGAGCAAACGGCGGGCATGCTGCTGAACAGGTATCGTGTGTATTCAAGATGTTAATTTGCAGAAATTAAGAGTTTCAAACAGTTGTTTCTCGAATAACGTTAGATACCGAAAATTTACCTGTTTACCTTCGATAGTACTACATATTAATAAAAGTTGGCATAGTCTTTTACTGTCCTTACCGTAGAACAAGGAATCCTTTGAATTTCCAATCTATGATTTTTCTTAAATTACGCGCACCTCCTTGTCTCTGCGTACCTATGTAATGAAGTCACTATTAGTCTTCAGTGACACAACAAGTTACCCTCTACAATATGTCTCTTTTGTTACTTATCCATATAGCTAGTTCTGAAAGCCTTAGAATATTTCCAGTACGTTACCTCTACTACAGCTTAGATTTTCCAATAGACGTTTTCCATTTCCCGTCCACCTTTCAAACAATACCTTTCCACTTTTCATATTCTTTAGCAGCACCATATTTAACACACTCCTTCAATATTTTGGAAACACCAAGCTGCTGACGTAACTGCTCATTCAGCCTGAGTTCCGTAATTAACAAAATTAACTTAATTATTTCACAGTTTATTTCGGTTTTACCACAATGTCCTTCTCCGGTGTTTTATAATCTCACTTTCTAGATTAATTTCATTGTTTATTACCCAATATTTCATCATTTAATATCTAATTGGTTGTTATTCTCTTTAATCTTACCCTTCACTCACTATTTCTTACGTTTCATTACTGTGTAAAGCGGTTTCTCCCATTCATTTGCATCTAATAGTTTCTTAAAGTCTATTTTATTTCCAGTCAGATGCTGATCATCATCAGTGACCCTATTGCTGATTCCTGGTCCGAATTTCATCAGTTCCTTGAATTGCCTCTTCAACAGACATACGAAACACCGAGAGGCAGCCATCTATACGTGAGATTCTCTTACTTGTAGTTCTGATTTTATCATTTGCATTGTGTTACTTTTTAGATGCTATGAGTAAATTTTGAGTGTCTATATTTATTCCAGTACAAATCCTCTTTGAAGATCGATAAGTACGCCGGGAAGCGCATTTCAGCCTTTGTTGCTACAGGATTATACTACAAGCCCTACGGCAACAGATTCGGGAATAAATGCTGCGATAAGTTTTGAAACAGCTTTGATGTCTCACCGCCTATCTTTTCATCGCTTCACATCTGCCTCTATGTAGTTTTCCTCATGAACTGTTCTCACCTCTGTCTACACCCATCAGAGTTCCCATATGCATGTCTACTTCAAGAGCCAAATTAACTACTGCTGTTTTAGGTGGTTTGCTATTAGTCTGCTCGTGTTACCTGTAAGTTTCTCCATTAATGTCTTCCATGACCTAGTGCTACTATCTCGTTTCTTCGGCTGTCACCATCACCGAGAAATGTACTTCCTCCGCTACAACCCTGACCTTCCCAATCGAATCACTGCATGCATCCAGGGCAAAGGGCGTGCAACTTCATACTGATAAGTGGACTCATACTACCAAATTTCTTTGTAGTCACTGAAATAACGGCATGCAACTTCTCAAACCGTAAATTCTCTCCCCGCCCCCCATTCCGGGTGTAACTTTTTTTTAAGAGGCGTTGTAGCACTAACGCCATTTTAGAGCGTTGACTGTCTGCAACGAAAGACAAGACACACTGGTTCGTAAATTGTCACATTTCAATGCAAGTCCATCCAAGAAAGATTATAATGGAATTAAATGTGACGACCAGTTTCACTTTTTAAAGAAGTTCCCATGGACGACAAATGGCGCTCAAAAATTCTATTGGCATCCGGTAGAAGTTACACTACATTAAAAATAAGAAAGCAAAGGAAACTGGCTCTTGGTATTTTACTCTTTTAGAGAAGTGGAGGAGCTTTTAAGATGTAATGCCATAGAGGAATGCTGAAGATAGGACGGGTAGATGAGGTAACTAATGAACAGGTACTGACTCGAACAGGTCACACTGGCTTGGAGAACCGCATCAAACCCGTCTTATGACTGAAGGGCACTGCAAGAATATTCCGTGTATTCTGGGTAATTTAAACGCCAGCTGCAAGCATTCTTCCTCAGGTTACTTCCATAAACAGTTAATATCTGCTGTACATAGACAGTTAATGAAATTATATATATCACTACCGCTAACAAATTACTATTTTCCATCACTGTAAACATTTCTGCTCTTCGTTATTGCCATATGTCTTTACAGTACGAGAAACAACTGAAATGCTTTGGGTTTAATCAGAGCTACTGGCCGACAGTGAGGAGACTAAGGACTTCACGTTAGTATCTCTCCTCTCTCCTCCGTGTCAATCAAATACTGGTTACAAAGATTCTCTCCATCTTTGGGATTTGAAATCGTTGTTTATGTTCGTTGTTATCTGATACTGTCAGTACGAGACCTACCTCTCAAATCGAGAAATATAATCTTCTTACAAGGCAAGTTTTATTTGCCCAAATCGCAATAAATACATATATAGACAACTAGTTTTGGCAATTTAAATTGCCGTGTTCAGAGCCGCCCGCCTAATCGTCAGCATTCTTCTGTAGCATTAGATCTCAAATCTCCTTCACTTGCCTAAAAGGATAAAGTACTAAGAGACAGTTTCATTATTTTTTTTAATACCGTCTAACTTCTACAAAATGCCGATAGAACTCTTATGCTTCATTTGTGCTCAGGTGTACTTCACTAAAAAGTGAAACAGATCATCTACAATCTACTTACATCAACTTTAATGCCACTCACTGTAGTGCGCTTTTATCTACTAATAAACTCGTTGAAATGAGCAGTCAGCTGTCAACGCAGACACAACAAGCAATACCCTGTGAACCAAAGGTATTTTATCAAAAAACTTTGCGTTTGCCACAAATATGATTTTACTATATGATATATGACGGGACACTGGAACGTCTTCTACAGCGAGTTGCTCCGAAATGTAATTATGACCAGATGACAGTATAAGGAGAGAGCCCATTGAAAAGGTGAGAGAATCTGATTTCAGTCGTAAAATGCGACCGAGAGCGACTGCGTGGTGGTTAAGGTCGACGAATGTATGTTTTGACCACTGAGATGGGTCTGGCTGAAGTGCTTGTGAAGGAAGGAGGGAGGGGGGGGGGGCAGTTGACACTTCTGCATCTACACAGATACTCCGCAAGTCACCGTACGGTGTGTGGCGGAGGGTACCCAGTACTGTTAGTCATTTCCTTTCCTGTTCCACTCGCAAATAGAGCGAGGGTAAAACCGCCATCTATATGCCTCCGTATGAACCCTAATTTCTCTGTCTTATCTTCGCGGTCCTTTCGCGCAATATATGTTGGCGGTAATAGAATCGTGTGGCAGTCAGCAGATGGTGGTGTGTCTGCAACGTGAAAAACCCGCAATATATGTTGGCGGTACAAGAATCGTGTGGCAGTCAGCAGATGGTGGTGTGTCTGCAAAGTGAAAAACCCGAGGAGAGAGACGCACTGTCTACAATGGGAAAAACTCGGACGGTTGAAGGGGACAATAGAGATCTCGCCGCCAACGGTGAAAAATAACGGTGTGATAAATAAACTTGTTCATAACTTAATAATTATTGATCCACATGTCTCACTGAGGAGCTATTAGTATCACATCAAGCAGAAAAAAGAGAAGATTACGCGAGTGAAGACGCGCTTTCGAGATCTGCATTAGTTTGTATGTTATTGTAAGTTAAATAATATATATATATATATATTCTGAACCATAAAAGCAAATATCTCGGCGACGCATTGGATACATCTTGTAACACTAAGGATAGTCACAGAAAATTTTATTTATAAGGAAACCATGCTAAATAGACGAAAACGAACGGCAGCATGAGATTTCTCGGAAAATTTCCATACAGTTTATGGATAATAGGTATGTAAACTGTTTAAATTATGAAATTCAGCAAATGTCTTACTAAGTTGTTGTTCTGACTTCAGCGGTCGCACACCGAGGGTTTATAAGGGCGGCGGCTATTTTTAAACGATGGAGTTCGGTATAGACTTGTCTTGGGGGCAGTCTCTGCAAGTCGCCGTGTTTTGCGAACAGCAACATAGCCTCTGACAGTGAGCGCTGAATTACTCTAAGTCTCCAAAATCTGTACTTAGAGAATTTTATGGTTGGTCGTTTGCAGGAACTTGTGACTTTTTGAGGTTTGCGTGTGTGGAATTATTCTGTGCCCAATCTGAACTTAGAAATTACGTGGTCTGTAGATTGCAAGGAGGACAAGTTTGTGGGGATTTCACCAATTTTAGCCTCTTGCACCCAGCTACGGGTTGGACGTAGAGTAATTTTAGCGGGAAGCCAGTGCGGAAATAGTAGTTAAACAGATGGTGTGAAACTTCAAGGACTTTCTTCGACAAAGCTCATGCGATTTATCGTGAATTATGTGACTGACTCCACTGATATATAAACCCTGTAACGGACCATGAGTTTTGATGGATAATATGTGAATTTTTTTTTGTGTTTTATCGTTTTTTGTGTTTTAACTTCAGTTACAAAAAAAACTTAAACCAACTATGAATACATACTTAATGTCTAGTGTAGCAATTTCTGCCTGTGTTTACGTAAAAAGGTATTTTGGATACATTGTGATAGTTGCTACTTGGCGCCCCTAGACATAAAACGCAGCTATATTATCAATTCCAACCATATCCTACGGAGTGCTTTGTTGTACGTGGGTGATATATTTGTGCATTGGCACGTGGGGGCTCTTTTCTTATAGACGAAAGATGAGCTAAGTGATTCTAATGTTGGCAAGTTTTACAAAACATTTAATCGTCATCCACCATAGCGTTAGCAAAAGTCTGTGGTACAGTCGCAACAGTACACTACACTAAGTGTTACAACCGCTGATGTATGCAGATTATCTGAAGATGCTAATATAAATTGTCAAAACTAATTGTCTATATATGTATTTCTTGCGATCTGGGCAAATAAAACTTCTCTAGCAAGAATATTACAATTTTTGGTTTATGTTCAGCTTGGTACGCGCGCGGATTGCCGTGCGTGTTGAAGTGTCTCTTCGGGGACTGGTATGTGCGGCGGCCACGGATGGCATGAATAACACTGCACACAGACAACTAGGTACACATATTTCGTCATGGGTGTAACGAGGTAGCGACAGGAGGGCATCCTACCACCCTTTAAAGAAACCATGCTGCATCCATGAAAAGCCGTTACGATGCGCGACAAGGGAATAAACAAAAGAAGAAAAAGACTGATTTAAGTTCAGTTTGGTGAAATCATAGCTTTATGAAATTGTCTGATAATGTTTAAACGCACAGTATATTTGAGAACTGAATCATTTTCGTAGTAATGGACCGGCGCAAAAAAATTATATAAATGTAAGTAGTTATAAATTGAAAAACATAGTGGGTGCGTCTTTTTCATGAAGTCTTTAGTTGGAAACGGTCCTGCAATTAGTTGTGTTGATAATGTTGTGAAGAAAATACTAAAATACCAAACCACCATAATTATTTTAGATTTTTTAACAAGCTGAAGACAATGTTTTATGGAAGTATGGCGCAAGTTTAGGAGCTGGCGACTGCCGGCGCTTGAATTCTCCACCTCCCTCCAGCTTAGCACATTGCTCCGCAGATGACAAAGGGACTGCCAGTAAATACGTATCAGAACTCATCCGGCTGGACAAAAGGGTTGGCAGAAGCCTCTGCCGAAAGTTGTGCTTTCAGTGAGCTCATTAATTCCGCTTTGCTCGCGTCTAAAACTGGGACGGAAGCGTTTCGCTTCCTTTCAAGTTCTCAGTCAGACTTATTCTGTTTGTCACTATCTGAAACCGTGCTACTTGCAAACGAGCAAACTCCTATTACTTGCGCCAAGAAATCCATGAAACAGCTCAGAATGGAAGTGTAATAAGGTACACAAAAATGTTTGGAAAGTAGCACACACTCTCCATTCAGCTTCATTTGCAGGTGTTCATTTTAAGGGGTTTCATGACTGAATCGTTGTTCCTCACGCGGATGCTGATCGCTGTGAGATGCGGAAACTATGGAAGAAAGGGTAAGTGTGGTGAAGTTTGGGGTCCCGCGAGGTTTTGTACTAGACACCGTATTATCAACAATCTGGGGTTATGGTCCTGCACGAACGATGTTTCTATGATGCTGGGCGGGGAGGCTGATCTTGATATAGACTACACGACTTTGTTTAAAAGCAATTTGAATTCTGTTTTTAGTGTTCTAAAACCCCACAATTATATGGACGCCTTAACAGATGGCTACAAAGTCTGGAAAATGTGGCGGTTACATTGACCTCGGTGGTGACACCTCCCCCAACGGTATTAATGGTTTAGATCGTGTGGGAAAATGTTAAAAATATCAATGTAAATTAACAGAGCTCGCAGTTCAAGTAGTTTATTTCCTTTCCTTATTTTGGTCAATTTGTACAGTAAAGCTATTTTCTTCCCGCGATTCAATATCTCTTTACTAGCTACTCAATCTATCCAACATACCTATAAAATTCTTCTGTACCACCATATTCCAAAAGTTACGCTCTTCTTGAGTGTTCTGATCATTCACGTTTCACTTCCGTTTATTACTATGCTCCACACGAACACTTTCGGGTAATTAATCTCCACAAATTTGTTTCAGATGTTAATTTATTATTGTTTTTCAATAACGATTTTTTGCTATTGCTAGTCTATATTTTATACCCTCTTTTCTTCTGCCATCGCCAGTTATTTTGTGGCCTAAACAACAAAATTCTTTTGCTATATTTAGCATATCATTTCCCAACCTAATTCCTTCAGCGTCATCTGATTTAATTCGACTCCATTCCATGGCCTTCGTTATAATATTTTTGATATAACATTGTCTTATGTAAAGGCAAATATGGTATTTTATCTATCGCCATATCATTTAGAAAATTTAATATAGGCCTAAAACGCAGTTGAAACAAAAGCCAAGCAGCTGCCCTGCATGTCAGGCTATTATAAATTTTGTTTAGAAATTATCTCAGCACAAACAGAATTCAGACGGCCACATACTATATTATGTTGACGCCTTGGATATATCTTCAATTACTTTAATTCACTGTGGTTTCATTGAGAAACGAACTGCTGTTTACTTTTGTTGAGGTCCTGAGCTCTAAAATTCCATCATTTTGATTTTGCTTCCTTAATAGTAGTGTGGAAACGTAAGTTATAGTCAGTAACTTTGCATTACATGTTAGTTGCTGGTAATAGCTTTCAAATAAAGCGACAGCGAATTTCTTATAGAGAGCCCATTTCTAGACTGCTGTAGACATTTGTAAAAGCTCTCTGCACAGTGTTAAAGACAGAGACAAAAAGAGGCAGTGAATTCCTGATACTTCTCAGTCTGTTCAGCCAATATCTTCTGCAGCAATCCAACACAACTAACTAAAGCGACAGTGGTCTTTGGCAGTCATTCTACGACTTCTGAGGATTTATAAGCCATGATCTCTTCCTTCTTTTACAATATTCGCTCCAAAATTATTAAGCACCAGATTGCTTCAAGCGATTGCCACTGAAAATTAAGCGAAGATTCTAACTGAAAATTGGTCCTACATGTATTGCAGGTAAACAGCATTTGAGTTTCGTATTTATTTTTCACGAGTTTTGATGTGTTTTCTGAAAAATAGGGACCGTTTTCTTCTACTTTACTACAAGATTATTTCCTGCACGATTTTCTCGAGTTATATTCGTGGCGTTAATAACGTCGTTTCTATTCCTTCACCAAGAATCTACGTCCATCTTTACTTTTGGTGACAGAACCTCTGAAGGAAGTTTTTCTGATTGGACTCCTCGTTTGCTGTATAGTGAAGCACCATTCTAACCATCATGTGACTGAACCGGAGACTGCTCTTGAGCTAACGAGTCCTAAATTTACATACAGGTTGACGTTTAAATAAAACCGATTAACCGTAGGGACGGATTTCTGACTGGAAATGGAAGAAAAAAGGTCCTATGAGTATGTGTCCGCAAATGCATCGTTGCCACGGTAGATGGCGCTGACGAATCGCAGTTCTTCTGACCACGTGCACTGTGTTCCTTGCGTGTTGCAGGGTGAGTGAGTGGACGCAGCGTACTGTAAGCAGCAGAATGGTCTGGTATTCATGTCGGGAACAAGCCGAGATGGTTTTTGTGTACGGCCAAGCAGATAGAAGCGGCCTAGAGGCAGCACGGCTATGCGAAGAAAAGTACCCTCAGAGACACCAACCACATCACACAACATTTCAATCTGCTTTTTGGTATTTGTCTGATCAGGGGTCCTTTTAGACAGGCGAACGTGCAGGGAGGTGGCGGAGTGCAAGTTCACCTGATTTGAAGCCAGTGCTAGTGTTCATCTCAATATCCTTTAGAACCGGGTCCTCAAAACTGTGCGTCAAAATATCCTGTAGAACCCCTTCCTCCAAATCTGGTGTACGCACAGTCCACCGCCTCCCTGCATATTCGTCTGTCTGAAAGGACCTATCTAAATCTACATCTGCATCTACGTAGATACTCCGTAATCCATCATATAATGCGTGGCAGAGGGTACCCTGTACCCCTTCTAGTCATTTCCTTTCCTGTTCCACTCGCAAACAGAGCGAGGGAAGAACGACCAACCATATGCTTCCGTATGAGCCCTAATTTTTCGTATCCTGTCTTCGTGGTCCTTAAGCGTAATATATGTTGGTGGCAGTAGGATCGTTCTGCACTCAGCATCAAACGCCGGTTCTCTACATTTTTTCAACAGTGTTTCTCGAAAGGAACGTCGCCATCCCCCCAGGGATTTTTATTTGAGTTCCCGAAACATCTCCGTAAAAGTTACGTTTTGTTCGGATCTACCGGTAACAAATCTAGCAGCTCTCCTCTGAATTGCTTCGGTGTCTTCCTTAAATCCAGACTGGCACCGATCCAAAACATTCCAGCAATACCCAAGAATAGGTCGCACCAGCGATCTCCTTTACAGGTGAACCACTCTTTCCCAAAATTCTTCCAATAAAACGAAGTCGACATTCACCATCCCTATCACTGTTTTCACATGCTGGATCCATCTCATATCGCTTTCCAACGTCAGCACCAAATATTTAAACGACTAGAAGTGTCAAGCAGGACACTACCAATACGGTATCCGAAAATTTAAGGTTTGATCTTCCTTCTCATCCGTATTTTTCCACATTTAAGGTTAGCTGCCATTCATCACACCAATTGCGGATTTTGTCAGAGTCGTCTAGTATCTTCCAATAGCCACTAAGCTTCGACACCTTACCGTACACCAAGGCATCATCAGCAAAGAACTGCACACTGCTACCCACCCTGTACGCCAAATCATTTATGTATGTAGAGAACAACGGGAATTCCACCGTAAAATGCAGAGGAGAAAGCGGTGTACTGTATCTCCTGAGGTAGTCATGAACTAGAAGTGTGTAAATGCCATGTATCTATAATTATTGTATGAATAGCTGGCGAAGCATGCCAGCGAGTAAACAAATGCGTTATATAGCAATTCCATGGACATTCGAGATTCTGTTTCTGAACTCTCGATTCTTTTGTCGTCTTCTTCTGCTATTGAACTCGAAGAGAAAAGAACGGTTGTCTGAAGTTAATCTTTAAGCTGAAAACGAAGAAAAAAAATTGTTGTTCATAACGTAAAATTTTTGTACGGTAGACGTGGCCTTAACGGAATATTGACCATTGTTAGGGGCCATACTAGAAAATAATTTGTAATTTTCTTTCAGCTCAAATGGTTCAAATGGCTCTGAGCACTATGGGACTTAACATCTATGGTCATCAGTCCCCTATAACTTAGAACTACTTAAACCTAACTAACCTAAGGACAGCACACAACACCCAGTCATCACGAGGCAGAGAAAATCCCTGACCCCGCCGAGAAACGAACCCGGGAACCCGAGCGTGGGAAGCGAGAACGCTACCGCACGACCACGAGCTGCGGACTCTTTCAGCTCATCTTCGAGACATATCGGCGGTTAGGACACTAAACTTTCTTTCAGATTCTACGATCTATGTGGCCTCTACGAATAATTTAATATATTACACCTTCAGATTTTCTCAAGGTTGTGAGATAACATCACAGGCAGAAATGCCTGGTCACAGGATTCTAGTTCTAATATAAGATTTCATCTGCAAAAGATTACGCTTGTTATATTGGTATTCGAGACGAAACCACGATATGGAGTTACGGGTTTTATTACTTCAAATTGAGCTGGCATACGTAATATTATCTGGTGCTATAAGCACATGAGTTTTAACTGAGGAATATCTGTGATGATTCAAGACAGAGACAATTAATTATTTATAGTCTCGTAACCACCCTGAGTAGCGAGCTAGTTTGCTGATTGCTGAACCGTGACGGGCTAAATTAAATTACATTACACTGTTCATAGTATTATTAGAGTTATTTCTCTTTGGTTTTGACGTCACTTTATTAAATGTTATCAAAGCAGATATAATAAATTAAAATTTTTTATTAAATTACATTCCAGCGAACAGGTGGAAAAAGTACATTGAAGGCATCTACGATCGGGAGGATTTGTCTGATGTGACAGAAGAAGAAACAAGAGTCGATTTAGAAAGGATAGGGAAACCAGTATTAGAATCAGAATTTAAGAGAGCTTTGGAAGACTTACTATCGAATAAGACAGAAGAGGTAGATAACTTCCGAACAGAGTTCCTAAAATCTAAAATCATTGACAGAAGTCGCAACAGAACAACTATTCACATTGGTATGTAGAATGTATCAGTCTGGTGACATACTATTTGACTTTCGGAAAAATATCATCCACACAATTCCGAAGACCGAAAGAGCTGACAAGTGCGAGGATTAACTCGCACAACCAGCTTAAAAGCTCATGTATCCAAGTTGCTGACAAGAGTAACATACACAAGAATAGAAAATAAAATTGGGGATGTGTTAGAGGACGACCAGCTTGGCGTTAAATAAGGTAAAGGCACCAGAGAGGAAACTCTGAATTTGCGGTTGATACTGCAAGCAAGAGTAAAGAAAAATCAAGATACGTTCATAGGATTTGTTAACCTGGAAAAAGTGTTCCACAATGTAAAATGGTGTAAGATGTTCGAAATTCTGAGAAAAATAGGTGAAGTTACAGGGAGAGACGGGTAACATACTATATGTACAAGAGGCAAGAGGGATAATAAGAGTGGACAACCAAGAACGAAGTGTTCTGATTAGAAAGGGTGTAAGGCAGGGATGTAGTATTTCGCCCCTACTGTTCAAACAGTGCATCGAAGAAGCAATGATAGAAATAAAAGGGGGTTCTGGAGTGGAATTACAATTCAAGGTGAAAGGATATCAATGATACGATTCGCTGATGATATTGCTATCCTGAGTGTAAGTGAAGAAGAATTACATGCTGTGCCGGAATGAAATGAACGGTCTAATAAGTACAGAATATTGACTGAAAGTAAATCAAAGAAAGATGAAAGTATGAGAAGTAGCAGAAATGAGAACAGCGAGAAACTTAACATCAGGATTGATGGTCATGAAGCAGATGGAATTAAGAAATTCTGCCACCCAGGCAGCAAACTTATCAGTGATGTACGGAGCAAGGAGGACATGAAAAACAGACTAACCCTGGCAACATGGGCAATCCTGGCCAAGAGAAGACTACTAGTAGCAAACATAGTCATTAAATTGTGGAAGAAATTTCTGAGAATGTATGTCTGGAGCACAGCATTGTATGTTGTATTGTAGTGAAATATGAGCTGTGGGAAAACTGGAATAGAAGAGAATATAAGCATTTGAGATGTGGCGCTACAGACGAATGTTGAAAATTAGGTGGACTGATAAGGTAAGGAATGAGGAGGTTCTGCGCAGAATCGGAGAGGAAAGGAATATGTGGGAAACACTGGTAACGAGAAGGGACAGGATGCTAGGACATCTGTTAAGACATGAGGGAATGACTTCCATGATACTAGAGGGAGCAGTAGATGACAAAAACTGTAGAGGAAGACAGAGATTGGAATACATCCAGCAAATAATTGAGCACATAGGTTGCAAGATGAAGAGGTTAGCACAGGAGAGGAATTCGTCGTGGGCTTCATGGAACTAGTCAGAATACTGATGATCCCCCCCCCCCCCAAAAAAAAAGAAAGACAGAGAGAGAGAGAAACAGCGGTCCTACCACACTTCCCTGGGACACTCCTGGCGATGCCCTTGTCTTTGATCTACACTCGCCGTCGAGAACAACATACGGGATTCTATTATTTAAGAAGTCTTTGAGCTACTCACCCATCTTTGAACTTATTCTATACGATTGTACCTTCGTTAACATCCTGTAACGGAGCACGATGCTTTCCGGAAATACAAAAATTTGGAATCTGCTGTTTCCCTTCATCCATAATTCGCAAAATATCATGTCAGAAAAAGGAAGATGAGTTTCGCACGAGCGATTCCTTCTAAATCCATGCTGATTCCTGGACATAAGCTTCTCAATCTCGAGAAAATTTATTAAATTCGAACTGAGAATATGTTCAGGGATTCTATAGCTAACAGAAGTTGGGGATATTGTTCTGTAATTTTGCGGGTCCGTTCTTTTACCATGCGTATGTACTGGAGTCACTTGAATTTTTTTCCAGTAGCTTGGGACTTCGTGCTGGGCGAGAGATACACGATAAATGTAAGTCAGGTAAGGAGCCAATGCTGTAGAGTACGCTTTGTGTAATCGAACTGGTATTCCATCCGGACCTCGTGATTTATTTTCTTTCATATCTTTCAGTCGTTTCCCTACGCCTGGGATGCTTATTACTATGTAGTCCTTACGGGAGTCTGTCCGATGGTCAAATGACGGTATGTTTGTAGGATTCTCCTGTATGAACGATTTCTTGAACGTGCAATTTGAAACTTCGGCTATCGTTTTGCTATCTTCAATTGCGACACCAGACTGGTCAACAGGGGACTGAATCGAAGCCTTAGACCATCTTAGCGATCTTTACACAAGACCAGAATTTCCTTGGGTTCTCTTCCAGATCCTTTGCTAAGGTGTGACGGTGGTAGTTGTGGTAAGCTTCGCCCACAGATCTTTTCACAGACGCCCGAATCTCTACTAACCTTCGTTCGTCGTCATTTGTGTGTACCATTTTGAACCGAGAGTACAACAGCCTCTGCTTCCTCAGCATTATTGAACGATGGCATGTCTTTTCCATCCTTTATCCACTTACTAATCACATAACTCTCCACACCGCGAATTACAATTTGCTTAAACTTTGCCCACAAATCCTCTACATCCATCTTGTATACCAGTCAGGTTCTTCTCAGAGTATATTGATAAAATAGCTCCATACTTAGCAATTATACACAATCACTCGCTCACAGAAAGATACGTACCTAAAGACTGTAAAATTACTCAAGTCACACCAATACCCAAAAAGGAAAATAGGAGTAATCCGCTGAATTGCAGGCCTATATCACTAACGTCGATTTGCAGTAGGGTTTTAGAACATATACTGTATTCGAACATTATTAAGTACCTCGAAGAAAACGTTTTATTGACATATAGTCAGCACGGATTCAGAAAATATCGTTCTTATGAAACACAACTAGCTCTTTATACTCATGAAGTAATAAGTGCTATCGACAGGGGATGTCAAATTGATTTCATATTTCTAGATTTCCAGAAGGTTTTCGACACCGTTCCCCACAAGCGTCTTCTAATCAAACTGCGTGCCCACGGAGTATCGCCTCAGTTGTGCGACTGGATTCGTGATTTCCTGTCAGAAAGGTCACAGTTCGTAGTAATAGACGGAAAGTCATCGAGTAAAACAGAAGTAATATCTGGCGTTCCCAAAGGAAGTGTTATAGGCCCTCTATTGTTCCGGATTTATGTTAACGGCATAGGAGACAATCTGAGTAGCTGTCTTAGATTGTTTGCAGATGATGCTGTCATTTACCGTCTTGTAAAGTCATCAGATGATCAAAACGACTGTATGGTGCGAAAAGTGACAATTGACCCTGAATAAAGAAGAGTGGGAAGTTATTCACATGAGTACTAAAAGAAATCAGCTACATTTCGATTACGCGATAAGTCACTCAAATCTGTTATTCACATGAGTACTAAAAGAAATCAGCTACATTTCGGTTACGCGATAAGTCACTCAAATCTGAGGGCTGTAAATTCAACTAAATACTTAGGGATTTCAATTACAAATAATCTAAATTGGAACGATCACATAGATAATATTGTGGGTAGAGCAAACCAAAGACTGCGATTCATTGGTAGCACACTTAGAAGGTGCAACAGGTCTACCAAAGAGACTGTTTACACAACGCTTGTCCGCCCTATTCTGGAGTACTGCTGTGCGATGTGGGATCCGCATCAGATGGGACTGACGGATGACGTCGAAAAAGTACAAAGAAGGGAGCTCGTTTTGTATTATCGCGAAATAGGGGAGATATTGTCACAGACCTGATACGTGACTTGGAGTGGCAATCATTAAAACAAAAGCGTTTTTCGTTGCGACGGGATCTTCTCGTGAAATTACAATCACCAGTTTTCTCCTCCAATTGCGAAAACATTCTGTTGGCACCCACCTACATAGGGAGAAATGATCATCACGATAAAATAAGAGAAATCAGGGTTCGCATGGAAAAATTTAAGTGCTCGCTTTTCCCACGTGCCGTTCCAGAGTGGAACGGTAGAGACAGCATGAAGGTGGTTCATTGAACCCTCTGCCAGGCACTTTATTGTGAATAGCAGAGTAATCACGTAGATGTAGATGTAGATCTTACCGGAACTAAGAGATGCCAGTTCACTAAGTAAGATACCAATAACTGATTATCTGCTCTACCTAACAGAAACACTCTCCTCGCTTTCTTGACTGATTTATTTACTTACGTAATTATAATTGCTATAATGACATCATGATCGCTAATCCCCGTTTCTATAATGACATTGTCGATAAGTTTCGTCCTGGTTTAGCTACAAGGTCTAAGATACTTCCACTGCGTGTGGGCTGCCGAGCTAGCTGCTCAAAAGAGGTTTCAGAAAAGGTGTTCAAAAAGTATTTCGCATTACTGTCTGTCTGTACCTCTCGCAATGAATACAAAGACATCCTAGTCTATACTCGCTAGGTTGAAGTCGCCCCCAAGTAATATTGCATTATTTGGGTATTTACGAGCTACTGACCGGAGACTTTCTTTGAAAAACACTAGAACTGTCATAGCAGTATCGAATGGCCTGTATAAACATGCAGTAATTAACCTGGTTTCACCTGCACCTGTTATACACGACTAATAACTTCAGTGTCACATTCAACTTCGACCTCAATAGAGACAATGTTTTTGTCAGCTGCAATGAACACTCCTTCTCCTTTGGCTTCTAATCTATCTTTCCGGTAAACGTTCCATGACTCGCTAAATATGTCAGAACTTTCCATTTCCGTTTTCAGTCAGCTCTCGGCCCCAAGAATAACCTGAGCGAGAGAACTTTCCTGAAGGGCAGTAAATTTGGGAACTTTTTTACGAACACTTCGACAGTTTACTGATAAAATTTTGATTATAGAAGTGTCTTTATTCTGAACGCCGTTTGACTTCCCTTGTTGCAGTCTATAGACTGGCTAGTTTTCATCAGAGCACCTCAAGCTACTGCCTAGGCTAAAAAACCCTCACGTGCAGTCCTCAAGTACTCTGATATCCGAGTAGCTGCTTCCTTTGTGTTGTGCACCCCTGACCTGTCAAGGGAAGTATTACAAATCGCCAAACGATAACGCAGGTCTAGAAATCTGCAACCAAGGGCGTCACAGTGTCGACGAAATGTTTGGTTGAAGCCCTCCACTCGGTCCAAAATCAAACGACCCCGATCGACTCTGGGAACAAGGCTGCAAATTGCGAGCTTTGCTTGCACCCTGCGCCTGAGGCCAGCTGTCTTAACCATCTCCACTAGCCACCTGTACGAACTAGATCACCTCAGAACCCATGCGACAGGCGTTGTTGCTGCCAACGTAAGCTACAACTCGCAGACGACTGCACCTTGCACCACAGTAGCCGCAGGTTAGGCTGCTTCCACATCTCGGGTGAGACCCCTCCGGCAGATATTCCGAGTGCACATTGGCTTTCTTTTCAGCCCTGAACGCTATCTGCCTAAGGGGTTCCATAACGCGCCTAACATTGGAGCTCCCAATAACTAGCAAACCCCTGGCCCCGTATGCCTGCTCGGACCCTGCAGAAGGAGCGGGTACCCATGATCACATATACACCCAAAAAGGACTTGGAAACGTTGTGTGATGTGGCTGGTGTCTGTGAAAGTACTTGTTTTTGTATAGCCGTGCTGTCTATCTATCTGCTTGGCCGTACACAAAAACCATCACGGTTTATTTCCGACGTGAATACCGGACCATCCTGCTGCTTACAGTACGCTGCGTCAATCACATAGCCAGGAACACACAAAGTGTGGTCATAGGAACTGTCATTCGTCAGCGCCATCTACCGCGGCAAGACGCATTTGTGAACACATGCTCACAGGACCTTGTTTCCTTTATTTCCAGTCACGAATCCGTCCATGCATTTTGTCGAGATCTGCAAACAAGCATCATGCGAAAGAATTGTCGGTACTGGAATTATGGTTTTTTGAATAATCTTTAAATAAAACTTAACAACAAGAGACGGCAAAAAACTGGCCAATTTATCAAGCAATGTGCTATCTGAGGAATTTGACGTCCGGTAGCACATTGCTTGAGAAATTGGTCAGTTTTTTGCCCTTTGTTTTACTACTTATATTAACTATATTAAATTGTCTTATACAATATCGTATATTTGCTAGGAATGTTTAAGTCATACCAACATTTATTTATTTATTTAGCGTACTGCACAAATTATAATTATAAAGGACACCAGTAAAGTACATAAATTCGTAAATGCCTAAGAATAATACAAACGAAAGTTATAGACAGATCATTAGTATGCAAAGAAATATATAAGCTTAGATAAAAATATAAATATTCATACAAAGCCACAAAAGTCGGGTCAGTGTATAAAGAAATTCGCATCACAAATTTATGTCTAAATAGCCGAGCCGGCCGCTGCGGCCGAGCGGTTCTAGGCACTTCAGTCCGGAACCGCGCGACTGCTACGGTCGCAGGTTCGAATCCTGCCTCGGGCATAGATGTGTGTGATGTCCTTAGGTTAGTTAGGTTTAAGTAGTTCCAGGGGACTGATGACCTGAGATGTTAAGTCCCATAGTGCTCAGAGCCATTTGAACCATTTGAAGCCAGATAGCCGATACAATCGACAGCCTCTTCGATCGCGTTCAGGAAATCAGCAGTCTGGACGTGGCACTTTATATTCTGGCAATCTTCGACGATGTGTCGTATCGTTTGTCTTTCAGCACCACAAACAGTGTTATACTACACCAGTTTCGCAAAAGTCGCCCTGGAAGTTCCGAAGCGAAGCAAACAAATGCATACAGATAAATAAAAAAACAACAAAGGAAAGCAAAGAAAATAAGCTCACTAAGAATAATTCACGTATTGTAATACACATTTCGACATAATCATATTTACTGCTGAAACACGTCATTGCGTAGTACACTCATTTGTCTACCCTCGTCGTGGAAACTTGCGTTTTTTTATGGAAACAAGATGATAACAGTTTCTTTTTCTGCTCTTTTGTTACTATGGCGCACGTTTTCTCATAGGGAAATCAACCTATTTCTTAAAATCGTGCCACTTTGTTGGTCATATGCTTCACTCGTCGTACAGTTTATTCGTAAGACTCAAAATGTTTTTCTCAGCTATGTGAATAACTTTGATTCATGTACAACAGTTTCCTGAAAGACTTCAGATTAGACAATGATTTTCTACAAACTGGCAGCCGTAAATAAGTATTGTTAGCCTCCATCTACTGAGTGTGTCTGAGCGATCACAGGTATGTCACAAAAAGCGTTTGTACATTTAGGACTGCTTGCATACTGTGATAGGAAACTTCAAATCATTGTCTATTACCAGTTTTAGGTTATGGCAGTGTGACATGGGCTTTCAGTGCGTAAACCATTCAAAAAATGAGCATTGTCCAATAAGCAATGGAGAAGTGCATAATGGTAATCACTTGCAGAGAAAGGAAAAAAAAAATTGATTAAGGAAAGGAGTAGAATGGAGGGAGTGATGATAATTGTGATGAAAATGAATTGGAGGTAGATGGTTTAAACTAACTAAACTCGTCCCACGCAGGCCATGAAGGTTCAAAGATACCGAATGACTGCCGTCTCAGCCCTCAAGCGTCACTGGATGCGAATATGGAGGGACGTGTGGTCAGCACATCGCTCTCCCAGCCGTATGTCAGTTTCCGAGACCGGAGCCGCTACTTTTCAATCAAGTAGCTCCTCAGTTTGCCTCACAAGGGCTGAGTGCACCCCGCTTGCCAACAGCTCTCGGCAGACCGGATGGTCACCCATCCAAGTGTTAGCCCAGCCCGACAGCGCTTAACTTCGGTGATCTGACGGGAACCGGTGTTACCACTGCGGCAAGGCCGTTGGCGTAGATGGTTTAGCCATGTGAATGAACGATAATTAGAAGTATTATTCTGGATTCAGTGGCTTGAAAAGGACCGAGGTTCACAGCCTAATGGAAGGTGTACAGATGTAATTAAAAAATTAACATATAGGAGCAACGTATTTTTGTTTATGTAGACAGAAACTACGCAGATATCTGCAAGAGGGATTTATTCATCACTGAATGCAAACTGTTCAATGCTCTTGTTGCTTTTGAAAATGGTATTGTTGTAGTACCGCTGGGTTAGTGAGATATCGTATGTTAGAAGTATAAATTGATGTTTAAATTCTCGAAATAAGTAGGATCAGAGTGGAAAGACACGAGACGAATAAGGTAAAGTACTGATGACAGCAATCAACAGAGGAGAATGCAAGAAGAGGTAACTGATAAAAGAGCTCTTAAGACAGAGCTGGGACAAGATTGCGACCTATCTGCAGATCGGTTTAGTATTGACTGTAACAGTCTGTCGGACGAAACCTTGGCCACCATAGAAAGTATAGGACTAAGCGGAGATACAGTGGAAGTTATTACAACTGCAGATGAGCAAATGGCCCTTTCAAAAAATGCAAATGATCTTTAGAAAATTATTGAGGCTATAACAGAGACGGGGGAAAAATCTGAAATCCGTACTAACTTTTCCAAGACAATTTTAATGAAAATACCACACCCACACAGTGCAGTAAAAGTAAAAATATAGGGAGAGAAATTGAATAAGTGAACTCCTTCACTTACTTAGTGATCGTGTAAAATGTGTACGAAGTTATGATGTTGTGGTCTTAAGTCCGAAGACTGGTTTGATACAGCTCTCTAAGCTACTCTATCTTATGCATGCCTCTTCATGACCGAATAACTACTACAACCTAGATCCTACTGCATTTGCTTGCTGTACTCATCTCTTGGTCTTCTTGTAGTTATACTGGAGCAATAAGATGAAAGACGCCACGTGTGAGGGAAGTATTTGGAATAAAAGGTTTACCGACAAAACGAGTGACAGGAGCTGATACAAGAAAATATTTGGAGTGTGTAGCGGGGTGAAAATGGTATGAACCGAAGGGTATTGGTTCGGTCCTATTTACACGGTTGGAACCTGGAGCGTTGATCACACACCATATAGCTCGAACTTGGGTCCGTCTGATTCTCATCTCTTCGTTCGCATGAACCGCTGGCTATGGGGACAGCATTTTGGCACATAAAGCGCAATGAAGACCAGCGCAGGGAATTGGCGGAAAGCACAGACGGTCGCCTTCTATGAGAGGATGTTCTACAACGTACGTGTAATTCGGAGCGGCGACTATGTAGAGAAGTAGCTGGAATGTTGCAAATGAAACAGTTTTGTTTGTTTGCTTGGCCATCTTCCGCAGCAGCTGTTAACATCTGTTACTATAGGTTACCCGTCTTGAGCTGACTGCAATCTAATTGAAAAGAATTACACCAGACGCGTTTCGCATTTATTTATAAATCTTCTTCCGTGTTATGCTGCAAATTGGATACATACGTTTGTAAATTTTTTGATTGTTTTTGGTTAAAAACAACGTTTTCTTTATAAAGTTTGTCTGCAAGCTACTTACGGTGTTTCTTTACATAATATTCTCCTTCCCTTCTTGCTAGCAGTGGTTGGTGTCGACAGGCTTCATTTCACATCTGCACTTAGCAGTTTTTGGCATTCTCCAGTACTTCCTACGCTACACTATTTACAATTGACTTCCTTAACTATTTTTCTGCACTGCCACAGTGTTTATGCCTATTCGTTTGTTTTCGTACACTTTGTGAATGTTGCCAACGTAAAAAAAAAAAACAACCCCACTCCTCACACATCTTCATTTACATACAAGACAATTTCACTAACTCTCTCTCTCTCTCTCTCTCTCACTCTCTCTCTCTCTCTTTCTCTCTCTCCCTGTCTCTCTCTCTCTCTCTCTCTCTCTCTCTCTCTCTCTCTCTCTCTCACACACACACACACACACACACACACACACACACACAAAATCGTTTCATAGGTTGGCGACTCACAACGTGAACGAAAACAAACGAATAGGTATAAACACTGCGGCAATGAAGAATGAAAAACAGTTTAAGAAAGTCAATTGTAAATATTGCAGCGCAGGAAATACTGCGGCATGCCAAAAACTGCCAAGTGCAGATGTGTAATGAAGCCTATCGACACCAACCACCGCTAGCAAGAAGGGAAGGAGCAGATTATGTAATGAAACACCGTAAGTAGCTTGCAACCGAATTTATAAAGAAAACATCGTTTTAAACCTAAAGCAACCAAAAAAATGTACAAACGTATGTATCCAATGTACAGAATAACCACGGAAGATGCTTTATAAGTAAAAGCGAAACGCGTCTCGTGTGATTTTTTTTAAATTAGATTGTAGTGAGACGGATAACCTGTGGTAACAGAGAAGCAGTTTTGGTTTTAACTGTGGTTTGCATTCCGCGATCGATCAGATGTTGCAAAAAAAAATAACACCTACACTACTGGCCATTAAAATTCCTACACCAAGAAGAAATGCAGATGATAAACAGGTATTCATTGGACAAATATATTATACTAGAACTGACATGTGATTACAGTTACACGCAATTTGGGTGGATAGATCCTGAGAAATCAGTACTTAGAACAACCATCTCTGGCCGTAATAATGGCCTTGATACCCTGGGTATTGAGTCAAACAGTGCTTGGATGGCGTATTGTGACGAGCCAGTTCCTCGGCCACCATTGACCAGACTTTTCAATGTGTGAGAGGTCTGGAGAATGTGCTGGCCAGGGCAACAGTAGAACATTTTCTATATCAGAAAGGCCCGTACAGGACCTGCAACATGCGGTCGTGCATTAGGGTTTCGCAGGGATCGAATGAAGGGTAGAGCCACGGGTCGTAACACATCTGAAATGTAACGCCCACTGTTCAAAGTGCCGTCAATGCGAACAAGAGGTGACTGAGACGTGTAACCAATGGCACCCCATACCATCACCCAGGGTGATACGCCAGTATGGCAATGACGAATACACGCTTCCAATGTGCGTTCACCGCGAGGTCGCCAATCATGGATGCGACCCTCATGATGCTGTAAATAGAACCTGGATTCATCCGAAAAAATGACGTTTTGCCATTCGTCCACCCAGGTTCGTCATTGAGTATACCGTCGCAGGCGCTCCTGTCTGTGATGCAGCGTGAAGGGTAACAGCAGCCATGGTCTCCGAGCTGATAGTCCATGCTGCTGCAAACGTCGTCGAACTGTTCGTGCAGATGGTTGTTGTCTTGCAAACGTCCCTATCTGTTGACTCAGGGATTGATACGTGGCTGCTAACAGTCATTGGATCCCGACCAACGCTAGCAGCAATGTCGCGATACGGTAAACCGCAATTGCGATAGGCTACAATCCGACGTTTATCACAGTCGGAAACATCGTACTCATTCCTCCTCCTTACACGAGGCATCACAACAACGTTTCATCAGGCAACGCCGGTCAACTGCTGTTTGTGTATGAGAAATCGATTGGAACCTTTCCTCATGTCAGCATGTTGTAGGTGTCGCCACGGGTGCCGACCTTGTGTGAATGTTCTGAAAAGCTAATCATTTGCATATCACAGCATCTTCTTCCTGTCGGTTAAATGTCACGTCTGTAGCACGCCATCTTCGTGGTGTAGCAATTTTAATGGCCAGTAGTGTAGTAGTATGCGGAAATAAAATAGGATTTAGAAATGGTTGCAATATTGCTGCAGTAAAATAAATCATTCTCAGTTGTCAAAAGGGGAGAGAAGTACTGACTACGCATTAAATATGCAGATGCTGTCTTCGCTGAAAGCTTCCAAGAGGTTCTGCGATAGTTTTGCAAAAGCACTTGAAAAGAAAAAGCTAGCGGCGCAGCACTCCAGCACTAGCCAGTAATGGTGAAGTCAGTCACGCGGACTAGTCTGCCGATTATGTGCTATGGAGAGAGAGAGAGAGAGAGAGAGAGAGAGAGAGAGAGAGAGAGACCGTGAGCGAGAGAGGGAGGGAGGGGAGGGGGGAGAGACTCGGGCTGGAAGAGGGAGAGCAGGAGAGGGCTGGAACGCGGGGCAGACGCCACTGAAAGGAAGCATTTTATCACTGGCAGCTGTGAAAAAAGAACAGGCAGTGGCGTCGGCAGCGCCGGGTTAAAGAGCGACGGCGCTTTCGCTCGCGTCGCAGCGGCAACGCGTGCCTTTCGCCTCTCCTCTCCTCTCCTCTCCTCTCCTCTCCTCTCGTTACTACGCCCGCTGGAAGCCGCGGCGCGTCCGCGCGTCCAGATATACAGCGTTCAATAGCGTCCGCAGCGGCGCGCCAGATACGCCCCCCAGCGACAAGTATCGCTCGTATGCTTTTTAGCTTTTTTCCCCCTACCCCCCCCCTCTCTCTTTCTCCCCTCCCACCCAGCCAGGCAGCTTCGCATACTCTTGCCTTAACACAAGAGGCAACGCGGCGATTTTTCATCCGGTAGTCGTGCGAGAAAATAGGGGCCGTTTACCGTATGATGAATTATGATGCTTTCACTGAAAAGGCTGAAACAGCCCACGGGTGGCCCTTTCAGTGCTTTATATAGCACAGTCTCCTAATCTCGTGTTATTCATATTAATGACGCACTTCATTTGTTTCTGCATTGAAAGTAAACTTAATGTTTTTTTTTTGGTTAAACGGTAACAATATGTCCTTTGGCGTGTTCCTAGTGCTTGTATGTGGTATACAGTAGCTCCGCATCATATAAGCCAGTTGTTCTGCGTTCATTCATTCCAAATTTAATTCTAGTGTTGGAAAAGCGGCATTTTCTCACCCTGAGCTGCTCATAAAAAAATCTTTTTACGAAACAAGTTTCGGTCGACTGTCCATCATCAGGTTCATAAAGTCTTTACAGCATCATGTTAGGTGCAATACAATTACATTAAGATCAGATGATAAAACGATGAATTAGACGCTGTTGTCATATCGTAACATACATTTCTTCGTCAATCTATAATGTGTTACTCCACTGTGTCAAATTTATTAACTGATGGTAAAATGTTAGATATTAATTGCTTTATATAAATTGTACTGTATCATTTTTGTAATCTGTACTAATTTTGCAAATGCGAGAAATCTGACATGAGGATAGCTTGAATCCTGAGGAAGAACATAGGTTACTTTATAAACTAAAAAGGTGAAGTGGAGAATGGAATATTACTCTCTTTACATGAGTGACAAGCAGACACGAGGGGGCAGTTGACTTTATTGCACATACAGTGCAATACTTATTCATCATAACAAAGCTACTGATATGTGAACACAGCCACAGGTAACAGCTGTTATTCAGTATAGTTTAGTTAAACAGTCACTGCTACATTCAGTAAATACCTATGCACAGCAATTGCTAAAATTATTATGAAAAATAAAAATGTTAAATAAAATGTATTGGCTCAGTGTATTGTGCGTAAAGCAATTTCAATTTTTAATCATTCAGTAGATTAAATTGAAGTATTTAAAGTACACAGTCGACTCACAGCGTTACTGTCAGAACCTCTAAGCAAAGTGTTCCTTTGTCTGTGGACACAGTTTCCCACGTAAACAAAGATGTCAGTCGGCAACATGACGGATGCTGCGCCGTTTTTAAGCATCACACAAAGAAAATACGTTTGTGCCACGCAAAATCGGAGCAACAGAAACACAATACGAAGTAAGTGCATCTTACGAGTATTATAATGCAAATATAGAAGTATAACCCGTGAAGACTAATAGATAAACATAACAGGTATTCTACACAGGGCTGTTGCAGATTGAAATTCCAGTCTATGTTTTTAACGAAATGCTAACTGAAGATTTAATAATGTATTACGCCAGTTGCAGCTTGGATGCATATTAGTATAAATAAAAGCACATAAAAATGTTGTTTACTGTATTTCTTAAAGGTATAAGTGTTCGTAGAGACCATCGAGTGACATGCCACGTTGGCTATGATACTGGTATGGTAGTATCTCAATATCTCACTGGATTAAATCCCAGTCCCCTCGTCCCCCCTCCCCGCGCCCTCAGTCAACAATAGCAGGAATTGACATGTTTTTCCTGAATCAAGCAATTATCTACGTTACACTAGTCAGTGGGATGAGCCAAAGACTAAGAAGTAAAAAATGAAACTTCCTGACAAACTGTGTTCCTGATCTGGACTCGAATGTGGAACGTCCTTTCAATGCAAAAATGCAACTGACTGAGCTATCGAAGCACGACCCACGACCTGCCCTCACTGTTATGCTTCCTCCAGTACGTTTATGAAGTTTCAAGTGTAGGCGATGTGGTATCGGCGGAGGCAGGTAGTGAATCGTTCCTGGATATTTCAATCGGTAAGGCATTTCCCAGCGAAAGGCAAAGACTGCCCGTTTGACCTGTGATCGGGAATACGATTTTAACCTGCCAGGAAATTTTAAATCTGTGTACTCTCAGCTGAAGAGTGAAAGGCAACTGTGGAAAGAAAAAAGTTGTCAACCTACGACACAAGGAGTGTGCGATTATATATTCACTTTGAGTTATTGATTTATTTTAGTTTTATTTATTATTACTCGTTAATCGTTTCTTAACTGTAGTAACTGGTGTTTAAGTCGTGGGAATCAACAAAAAATAATAAGCCAGCAGGAAGAAATACAATTACAGTACATTTCAATTACATTTTCACAAAAAAATATCTTATTCTGGACCATGGCTAAACCGATTTTCTGAAACCATCAATATATTTTCGTCATACATTGGTTTATAAATAAAACTTGCTTTGCGCATTTCATTACACTGAATGGACATCTATGTCAAATCGACAAATCAAGTGTTTGTCAGCAACTTTTGCCACTGTTGCATAATCACATCTTTTCACATTTCAAAAGTAGCACTTCCTCGTCATGACTGTTGCTCTCTAATGGCATTCCTGCATGATTTTGTGTAATGTTTAGTTTGCCGATGTCTGCAAAACTCAATGCCTATATAGGAAAGTTTCTTGTCCTCTTTGACTGGCGCGTCCATTGTCCAACTACCTCTGACCTTCCAGACAAACAACATGAACTAGATGCCTGTCTGGTCTGTCTGGCTACTACAATAGCACTGCTGTTGTCCTGGAGCTTAATTCTCCAGGGGAAACGCTTTCTCTCGTCTCGAGGCGCTGGTGGTGCTCTCAGAGAGACGACGAAGGCTATGGTTGTGTGTGTTGCGTATGAAGTTCCACCGGGCTGTGCCCGTCTGACTTTCAATGCGCTAGGGGATTCCGTGAAAATGAGGGATTGGGGTTGTGCGTGTTTTCAGTGTGTAAGCTTGTGTCTGGTGTTTTGTGTGTGTGTGTGTGTGTGTGTGTGTGTGTGTGTGTGTTTTGTTGGTCCTTAAAGTGGCGCTTCAGTGTTAATTTCGGGTGTTTGTGAGAAGCTTCTTGTGGTTCGTCTTCTAAACTTTGAACGAGAGTGTGGGGCGAAGTTTGTGTTGTTTCGTAAAGATTTTGTGGATTTGGAGACGACTATATGGACTTTCCGACTTTACTGTAGGTGCCACAGGTGCCTTGGCACTTCCTACTAACAGAGTTTTGCACAGCGCTATTTCCAACCAAAGAAACCCTTCCTCTGCCCCCCTCCCCTCCCCCCCCCCCCCTTACCACCACCGCACTGCGCACTGGATACTCGTGCACCAGCGACGGTGGATGTGTTGTCACCGTGAGTCAGGCAATGCCCTCGCCGACAACCTTCGTTCCCTTGCAGTTTCGTACGTTTCTTAATTTCTATACATTGTGCGTAATGGAAATGATTATATAACGAATGTAGAACTGCACTAAAAGGTTCCACGGAAAAACACAGTGCATGTTTTCCACATTTTTAAAGAGAAACTTCTGTATTTGAAAGATAAAGGTTCAGATTAGGTCGCAAATATGCCAAATTTTAGCTCCCAGATCAGATTTGTAGAAGAGTTTTTCGGACTACCATGAACCCTATTTCGGAGATTCAGCTGAGCGAAGATATTTTGAAATTAACTGAAAAATGTTCAAATGTATGTGAAATCTTATGGGACTTAACTGCTAAGGTCATCAGTCCCTAAGCTTCCACACTAATTAACCTAAATTATCCTAAGGACAAACACACACACCCATGCCCGAGGGAGGACTCCAACCTCCGCCGGGACCAGCCGCACAGTCCATGACTGCAGCGCCTTAGATCGCGCGGCTAATCCCACGCGGCGAAATTAACTGAAGGTAATAGCTTCATGAAAACTGACAATGGGTCTTTTTTCTACCGGAAATATGAACATGACAAAGTTCTGTTACAGACATTTTAGTCAAAGAATCGTATTGTGAAGATCGTATGCTGCAATTTTCATTACGGTATATTTATGAATATCGCTGTTATTTTTTAAATATGACTCCTTCTTTGCAACAAACTTCGTAAAGCAGAATTTTGCTTATCCGTTCTGCTCAGCTAAGGAACGCTTTGAACTTATTTCGCACTGTTTTCTTTCAGTATCGCTTTATTCATCCGCTGCTTCTTTTTTACATTCGCGCCTCCATTATGAATTTTGTTGTGTACGCTTCTCAGTAAATTTGTATTTATGAATTAAGTTACTAAATTTCAATCTATCTTGAATGATTTCTTAGTGAATGTCAGTTTCTTCCAAAACTTCTTTAACTTTCGTTGGCCAATTTTTCATTTTGTATTTATATTATTTTACCTTTTATTTTTCATTTTTTGTTTGTTTTTCATTTATTTTTTGTAGGGGATGCTAACCTTAGAAATTTCTTTGTGAGTGTGTTCTTTTGCATTTTATACAAGCGACAGAAAAGTGTAATCACCGTTCGCTAATGATACGTGTGGTTGCTCTTCTGTACTTTGAGTAAAAGTATTGTAATGGTATAATTTTATAACGTAGCCTTGGCAATTTCTGTGATACTTTGCATTATGCCTTACTGAACCAGGATATGGTCATATAATGAGAGGGGACTGCAGGATGTTAATTGTGACTAGGTTAATTTGATTCTAATTTACTGATTAAAGATTTAGACAGAATAGTTGATACTCTCAACGGTGACTTGGAAGTGATATCCACCTGCTGCTCGGGATGCGGGAAGGCGTCTTCGCCATCGTAGATGCGGAGAATCGGACACGACAGAATATCAAACCTGAAAGTATCACCATAAATCAGCCGAACAGTCTTGGTGATAGGTTAATACAGACCCTGATGATCTGAACGAAAATTAAAGAAAATCTACAACTGCTAATTTCTTCCCTTGAACGCACCCCCATTAAATGCTCAGGATATTTAATAAAATCTTTCCTTTAGTCAAAACGGTTACTACGGATGCATAGAGAGAATTGTGCAACCCACCGTACGCTATGATAACAAATGTCAGCGTGGTAGTAACGCATGCACAAGGCATAAAAGGTCAACGTTTTGGCGGAGCCGTCATTTGCACTCAGGTGATTCATCTGAAAAGTTTTCCGAGGTGATTACGGCTGCTCGACGGGAATTAACAGACTTTGAACGCGGAATAGTAGTTGGAATTACACGCTTGGGACATCCCATTTCGGAAATAGTAGAGAAATTCAATATTTCCAGGTCCACAGTGTCAACAGCGGGTCAGGATACCACACTCAGGCATTACCTCTCACCAATGACAACGCAGTGGTCGACGGCCTTCACGACCGATAGCAGCGGTGCGTGAGGAAAGTTGTCAGTGCTAATAAACAAGCAGCACTGCGTGAAATAACAGCGGAAACCAATGTGGGAGGTACGTCGAAGATACCGGCCACGACAGTGGGGCGACATTTAGCGTTAATGGGCTATGGCAGCAGACGACGGATGCGGGTGCCTCTGCTAATAACACGACATGTCCTGCAGCGTCCTTTCTGTTCTCGTGGCCCTATCGGTTGGAACCTTGACGACTATAAAACCTGGTCTGATCAAATGAGTTCCGATTTTGGTTGGTGAGAGCTGTTGGTGGGGTCCCAGTGTGGCTTAGGCCCCAAGAAGCCATGGACCCAAGTTGTCAACAAGGCACTGTGCAAGCTAGTTTTGGAACCGTAATGGTGAGGGCTGCGATTACACGGAATGGACTGGATCCGCTAGTCGAACTGAACCTGGAAATGGTTACGTTCGGCTACTTGGAGAAAATTTGCACCCATTCATGGTCTTCATAAGCCCATGTCATGTGACGATTGCTTTGAAGAACATTATGCAGAGCTCGAGTGAATGATTTGACCACCCAGATCGTTCGACATGAATCCCATCCAACATATATGGGACATAATCAGGTGGTCAGTTCGTGTACAATATTCCGCACTGGCAACACGTTCGCTATTGTAGACGGCTATAGAGACTGCATGGCTTAATAATTCTGTAGGGCACCTCCAGCGGCTTGTTCAGTTCATGTTACGTCGAGTTGCTGCACGAAGCCGGGCAAAAGTAGGTCCGACGGGATATTAGGATGTGTCGCATGACTTCTGTCGCTTTAGGGTAAGTAGAGTAATGATTATTCTCTAGAGTACTATTTGTGAACGGAGCCTGATATTGCAGTTGCAAAAGGCCAATCGGAACTCAGCAATAAATTTAATGAAAACAGTCAGTCAATTTAAAGATGAAATAATGACTTTATCAAATAAGCTTTAAAAAGAATAACTAAATCTTCAGTTATTAGATAACCTTAAAAATAACCAAAGCTACCTTGGCAAACTAATAATAAAGCTTAGAAGAAGGCCCCAGATAATGCAATAAAATAAGATGCTATTCAAATAAGATACTGTTCAAATACGACCGCTGGGTCTATTTTAGAATATAACAATACATCAAGGGATAACTCTAACTTCAGAAGGTAACGGTATTAGGTCTAGTCTGCTCAGAGTTACTCAACTAACACAAAAGACCAGGAGCGTAATGCGGCCACACGACAGACCCACAGGCTGCTTAGTGTAGAAAGTTGGCCTCGCCACCTTGACTAAATACATCTGTGTGGCGCATGGCCTATCTGTGTACGGCTCGTGTTTATCCCATTTATTTGTTGTCATCTTCTATTACGGTATTGCCGCCTCGTTTTCTTATTCCATTTACTGACATCACTAACTTCCTGCCTTACTTGCCCACGAGCGGCAGCAGCAGCGCGTATCGGTAAGTGCACTGTCACCATCTCTGGAGCGACCGATAGTATTTCCGGGTCGTCGTGTGTCCGGCAGTGAGTTTTTCGAACGGACCAGCAGTGCAGTCGGGACGCAGCAGCAGAGAAGTCGTGGATGGAGTGCTCGCCGACCGCTGACGACACACACGCACTGTCCGACGGAGGGAGATTGGAGCGGGACGGCCGTTGGTTGGTCGTTCGGTTAGTCGCCTCATCGGCCGACGTATATTTGGTCCTTTCACCGTTTCCGGGCCAGGGCAATTGGTCGGTTGGCGTGGAGCAGCGAGTAAGTCTCCGCGGCGCGTACTTTGGCCGGGGCCGGTGCCGGCGTCCACGCGCGGTCGGAGTATGAGGGGCTGTTCCCATTGCTACGAGGTCCGTGGCTCACTGATCCCGGACACCAGAGTTAAGTTATCCTGTCGCTTGGTCCGTTGGCTGTCTGTCGGTTGGGTTGTCGTCAGATCGTGAATCGTTGGCCCGACTGCCTGTCTCACCTAAACGAGCGTTAGTGATTGAATTCCAGGCCGACCCTCGACCACCTGAGCGCCCTTGGGTGTACTGCTTTTTTAAAATTTGTTGTTGTTGTTTGTCCTTGTATGGGTTCTAGCCGATTTTTTCTAAAAATTAAGGTTGTTTTGCCGTTAGGCGTAAGATTCTTTGGCCTTCAGCCTAATTTAAAGAACTCTTTCATGTAAGACCTTTGGCATTTTAAAGGTTTTAATGTTGTGGAATTTTAAGTGTTGGGCCTTCAGCCGATTTTGAGTTGGAGTTGTTTTGCTCTTAAGGCTTTCAGCCTAAATTAAAGATCTGTTTCACGTAAGGCCTTTCGTATTTAAAAAAAAATTAATGTTATGAAGTTTTAAGTGTTAGGCCTTCTGCCGATTTGAATTTAATTTGTTTGCTCTTGAAGTGTCAAATTCTTTGAACCTTCAGCCTAACTAAGGAACAGTTTTAAAATTAGGCTTTGCCTTTTTAATTGCTGTTTATGCTTGCGTTTTAAGTTATTGACCTTCAGCAGTTTTTAAAGTGGCTTTCAGCTGGTAATTAAGTCCAAAAGATTGAAGCTGTGTGTTTAAAAAAATTTTTTTTGGTTTCTTGTAATGTGTGATCAAATAAGAACGTTTTATGTTCGAGTATAAATGACAGCCGCTTATTTTGGTCCCTTTCCACAACTTAAACTACCTGTCCTGTGCTGCGGGTTTAGCAGGGCTTTTCACGTAATGCGGCCACACAACAGACCCACAGGCTGCTTAGTGTAGAAAGTTGGCCTCGCCAACTTGACTAAATACATTTGTGTGGCGCATGGCCTATCTGTGTACCGTTGAACAGTCAGATCAGCTATGTGGTATGGGTTAACCACCCTTCAGTGCGACTGTACCCAGATGAATAATTGCTGTCAAACCAATAACTTACTCGTAGATAAAGTATCGAACTACAGTGGTGCGCCACTTCTAGATTAACCAAGGATAGTACAACTGCATCTCGATATGCTACCAAACAGAATAACCGGCACAGAAGACGGGACAGTTGTGTGATACTAGATCGTTCGAAGTCAATCAAACGGGGCGGATGCCACTCAGTCACGACTAGACATACTCATTTCAATACAAGACTCCACTGCCGGAAACGTCCGACCATCCTGAGACATGGCGTCTGGCGCTAGTTATGCTCCACTTGAGTCGCTGATATCAACACTCGTCTGGTCTTGTATCTCTGACTGTTCCGCCTTTTGTTTTCCGGCTTGGCGTGTGGCCGGGGTCTTTCTCGGGTCGGCGTTCAACGAGGCAGCATGTGTTGAAGGCAGGCCCTCGTATCTATCCGCTGTGCCTGGGCCTCGCCTTCCTCGCCGTTTCGCCGTGCGCCGGGTGTACGGCGCTGATTAGTCGGCGTGTTTGCGTGCGAAACGGTGGCGGGTCGGTCGTCTCATGCTGGACATCTTCTCATTGCGTAACTGGAAGCATTAAGTTACGTATGATTCGTATTCTGCGGTTAACCAGTGAAGATTTGTGGAACTTATGGTGACATGTTATATCTACCGGAGATCCTTTAAGGATGATTCTGAGTACGAGTGTGTTTTTCCGCGGATCGGAGTCTAATTAGAGTTTTACTGCTGGTTTTAAAGGTTCCTTGTAGTGTTAATTTAAAGTAATATCTTAATGTGCTCTTTGTCCAGTTATGGTTTTGGACTTTCTTTGATATGAAGGGCAGAGCTTGTGTTAAGTCAGTTTCATTGCGACCAGTGACAAACTTTAAAAGGCCCTTTGTAGGATTGTCACTTGAGCCTGCCCGTCTTACTCTTACGCCCTCTGTGGGTCCTGTACTAATGTAGTATTCCTTTGTGTGTATTTGCTCTGTTATTGTGTATTCTTACTTTATATTTAGTTCTTTTTACATAAATTTCGGATGCGCTCTTTCTGGTCTGGCCGGTTGTCAGTTTGCCCTGACGCGCGGACCAGGCCGTTGCTTCCCTGGCAGTGGCGTTGTCGTCATACTTGACAGCAACCTCGCTGTGGGTCCATACGGAGCCTTGGCAAATTAAGCAATTCGCTTAAACATTCTATTATTGTTGTATTTCAGTCCTGTTGTTAACCTTTCTCATGAATATGTTTACAGGGCAACTTCATCCAGTCGTTTTTTAAGAGATGAACTTTTCGTTTATTGATCCAGCTAGCAACCGATTTAAATCAAAGTTTTTAAGATTCTGAATTTGTTTTCTTTTACATTTGTTAAATTCATTAGCTTAACGGGTATAAATAATTTAGAATTTTAAGCAGAAGTTTCTGCCATTTGTGGAAGCCAGTCGTATATTTTCTTAAGAGGACAAAGGTTCGAATTAAAATTTTCTATTATTATTCTGAAATTAGTTCTTTACTTGAAACTGAAATTATGTACCAACCACAAGTTGTCCATCAACAAAGATCCCTAGCTTCCTAGGATCTTCGAGTAGCTGTGGTTAGCAGTACCACAGCTCACATCCAACAACATGAGTCAGAACCGCAGGAATCATTGCACAATAGAGATTCCGCTTGCTCATAACCAGACCGACATCAAGTCACTGTGCTCCCGCAAGATTCTCAAATAATCAATTGCACAAAACGACCGCATCTAGGAAGTCAAAAGCATGAAGCTGGTTTACCTTGCAGGTGTTCACAAACGCAGAAACACTCGGCTCCGATGCTCAGCTATGTGAACTAAGGGTGAATCACCACTCCGCCGGTAGCAATACCAATTTGACACCATCTAACCTTGCAGTTACAGTCAGTCCCTACTATAATGCACAGTAGCAACATAAATGGTTCAAATGGCCCTGAGCACTATGGGACTTAACATCTGTGGTCATCAGTCCCCTAGAACTTAGAACTACTGAAACCTAACTAACGTAAGGACCACATCCATGCCCGAGACAGGATTCGAATCTGCGACCGTAGCGGTCACGCGGTTCCAGACTGAAGCGGCTAGAACGGCACGGCCACACAGGCCGGCAGTAGCAACATAAGCGAGGTTATCACTCGCGGTAGTGTGACATCTGGTACTTATTTTCCTGTAAATGGATATGAACTCCCACCGAGTAGTAACTCAGTAAATTAAAAACACCTGTAACAGCTTCGTCGACAACGATGTAACGATCAGCAAACATACGGGCGAACACTCGAAATCGACGGCACCATTCAACGAAGGATTACACTGACCTGTACCTTCATTGTGGCCAAGCAGTGGTTGATAAGCCATACAAGCAATACAACCTTTTACCAACTCGAACCTCTCGAATTACGGACACACCCTGTGAAATCTAAGAGAACACGAAGACCACGGCATACGCCAAAACTCGACTTCGCCACCGTAGTGCCCGTAGATAACACTGTTATCATAATCACCGACGGCATGCCATTCCAAACCTCCCAGACAGCATTCCATGCCTCGTGACCGTTCCGCGGGTCTCAGAGCCTGTCGATCGCGGATCGCCACTGACGAACTATAGGCGAAACAGGCAGAGGAACTTCTCAATCAATGGCTATGGCGCGAATTCAATAATGCCGGAGAGAAAAGAAAGAGGCACATTGTGAAGCATAAAATATTAAAATAAACTAGTATACTTACAAATGCCATCACAAATCCACAAAAAGCGGCTGGAATCTATGCAGGGTTATTCGTAGGTACCTCCAGGGTTTCAGAAAACAAGTGTGCGAAAATTTGGAGACATATAGCAAACAGAGATATTAATAACCTGGCAACTCAGTATTAACGTGTCACAATCATATTTGTTTAACAGTTTGTTATGAACCGTCTTTCTTTCCTAGGCCAATACCAAACAGATAGTCTACATAGCTTCAGCGAGTTTTCATAGCTGTACAATGATTGCTGCACAAAGACATATGATATATTTAGGCTATATCGACAGAAAGCACAAGCAAGTATAATATCTAAAGGACTATAAATAAATAAACCTTATATTACAGTATATTCAAATATTAAAACTATATGAATATATAGGCCAAAAATGTTGTACAAGCGAATAATGGCACAGGTTACTATATCATATGGACAAACTGTTGAACTTCACGAACAGACCGGAAAATTGGGGGGTGGGGACAAAGAAGTCCATGGAATAAGGTTTCGCAACAGTTGTAACAAGCATATTATCTGATGCTGAGAGAAATAATAACTGGTTGCTGCTACTTTCATAAGGGTGAATAGTAGATTGTGTTTGGTCATTAGGGACCAGGTTAGGATTTTTTAAACGGTTTTTATTAGTTGCCAGAATTTCAACTAATGTTCGTTTCCTTCCTTTAGTTCCTTTATGGAGAACATCACATTTCACATCACATGAATGACATTTATTCAGGGGCTGTTTAGCAAATGTGACATCTTTCTTTCTCAGTCTCCAAACCCTTACATGCCCAGTTAGACTAGTTGTTATAGCCCTACTTGACTGATCTAAAAGCAATTTGCTACACAGACGGCAGGAAAATGTATGCTCTAATGGTGTAATCTTGTCTGTGTTGTTGAACATAAGGTGCGCAACAATGTTACTAGTGTACATTTCCTGGATTTAGTTTTCTGGCAAGAACCCGTGAAGTCCTACCCACATATAGCATTGGGGTCCATTTGTCAGTGGGGTTTTGTGCTGTCTGAAGTGGATAAAAAGTAGTATTATCTTCTGTCTCTTCTTTCTGCTGAATGTATTGTCAATTAGTGTAGGACTATAATCAGTGCCATGTGCTATTTCATTAATCACTTTTAATTAATTTTCAAAATCTGGTTTATTCTGCGAAATGCATAGTATGCAGTAGTTCAAATGGTTCAAATGGCTCTGAGCACTATGGGACTTAACATCTGAGGTCATCAGTCCCCTAGAACTTAGAACTACTTAAACCTAACTAACCTAAGGACATCACACACATCCGTGCCCGAGGCAGGATTCGAACCTGCGACCGTAGCGGTCACGCGGTTCCAGACTGAAGCGCCTAGAACCGCAAGGCCACACCGGCCGGCAGTATGCAGTGCACAATGGAGTGGAAGGCAGCATATTTGTATGTTATGAGATGCTTGGAAGTGACTGGTATTACTTTGTATGTTGAGGTTACTTCCCCATACATCTTAAATATCTGCTGTTGCTTACTGATGTCAATGGTGAGATCAAAATATCTGATGCTCTACTCCTAAATCCACTGCAAACTTGGTTTTACTGTAGTATGAATGCAAATGTTGATAAAATTTATTCAATTGCTTGGAGACACCTGTCCACAGCGCAATGCACTATCCACGTTCCTACACCAATATTGTATTTTAGAACTTAAAAGCTCCTCATTTTTAAATGTTTGCTCAAAATAATCCATAAACATTTCAGCTAATAAGTGGCTCAGTCGGAACCCCATTGTAACCCATTTGACTGAAGGTAGAAAGTCTGTTAAAACTGGAAACAAATTTGATTCAAGCATGTTTCAGTTGTAAGTTCTGTCTCCAAAGGGCTTGTTTTGGTTTTATGTAACATTTATGTTAAAATTTTCATGGTCTCTGCAACAGGAAGGTCAGAAACAGGCTGCTAACATCGAAAGAGACTAACCTTGCACTAGGTGGAAAGGGTGCATCTTTAAGTTCCTTCACCAATGCAAGTGAATTAAGTATCCCAAATTTTGGTTGAAATTTAGTTTTTTTTAAATTGATGAATTTAAATCTTTTACTGATTTGTGGCAGAGTGCTGAAACTGAAGACTCTATAGTCTTATTGGGATACCTTCTTTGTGAAGCTTAGGGAACTCATTTAATATGGGCGCTATTCGATTGATGTTTGTGACATATTTGGAATCACTATTGATAAATTTTTATTTGTAGGGTTTTAATAACGATCTTCACTTTTGTAGTATATTTGACTGTAGGGTCATTAGGTAACTCAGAGAACTACACAGGGTTGGGGGAAAATTTCCCTTGTCACCCTTGTCAACTATCATGTTCTGAGAAAACAGTTTTTCTTTGATGTGGACAACACTTTTTGCTCCCTACAGCTAGCGTTGAGCATATCTGTATTAACAGTTTTTAGTTAATGAACCACTTTCAATATGTCTTGCTGTTTTTCGGAAATAATGGATGTCGGAGCGTATTTAATTCCCTTATTTAAAATTTCAATTCTTCGGAGGACAAATTTAGATTTAATAGGTTAATGACACGTTCTGCAAACTGTTGACGTTTAGTGGTTGCTAGGGCTCGTTTCGATTGAGATAACTGTTCGATTTTAGCTTTCCGGCGAAGGTATTTGAGGTTTGTTATGGCAAGCGGTATTTCTCAGACTGCTTTACCAGTCAAGCCGAATTCACAAGGGTGTGGTAGTGACATAAATGCCATATGAACAACTTTCAGATGTAAATACGCGTTATCTCGCGTGATATACCACCTCTTCATTGCCTCATTCATCCACGTGCTCTCGGCGATCCAGACAGCCTTTTTTGTTGCTTGTGTGGTACTTCTTGTCTTCAGCATCGCGTATTTCGGTCAGTCAGGTAGGACTGTAACTACTAGAGTGACTGAGCGTGAAGGAAGTTGGAGACTGAAAAAGAAAGATTCCGCTTTTGCTGAACATTCTCTGAATGAATGTCATTCATATGATGTGGAATATGATGTTCTCCATAAACAGAATAACCGGCACAAAAGACGGGACAGTTGTGTGATACTAGATCGTTCGAAGTCAATCAAACGGGGCGGATGCCACTCAGTCACGAGTGGCATCCGCCCCGTTTGATTGACTTCGAACGTTCTAGTATCACACAACTGTCCCGTCTTCTGCGCCGGTTATTCTGTTTGGTAGCATATCGAGATGCAGTTGTACTATCCTTGGTTAATCTAGAAGTGGCGGACCACTGTAGTTAGATACTTTATCTACGAGTAAGTTATTGGTTTGACAGCAATTATTCATCTGGGTACAGTCGCACTGAAGCGTGGTTAACCCATACCACATAGCTGATCTGACTGTTCAATGGTACACAGATAGGCCATGCGCCACACAAATGTATTTAGTCAAGTTGGCGAGGCCAACTTTCTACAATAAGCAGCCTGTGGGTCTGTTGTGTGGCCGCATTACGTGAAACGCCATGCTGAACACGCAGCACAGGACAGGTAGTTTAAGTTGTGGAAAGGGAACAAAATAAACGGCTGTCAGTTACACTCGAGCATAAAACTTTTTTATTTGATCAAATATTCAACTGAATATTCCATAGACATATGTCACCGAATGGAGCATCCCTCTATTTCAAACTCAGATTACAGGTACTTCATGTGGGTACAGTTTTTGACGTCTCAAACGTCAGTACGTGCGTGCGGTTCACTGAAGTTGCTCACATGAGCTGCTAGGGAGGGTGTGATAGCACCCTGATTTAGAACTCTGTTCGTTCGGTTGCCTATTTGCAGGTGTGAACTACCTCGATGTGACACTATGGAGTAAGTGCTTGTCTCTGGTGGAACTGCACCACGGCACGAACTACGAGTAGAAACTTGTAGAAATGCTCTATTCAGTCATCTCTGTCACTTTTCTGCATGCTTTTCTGCATGTATTCTAATATTTGGACAACTGTCTTCTTAAAGCCTGGAATCACTTATGAATAAAATTATATTTATTTATAGTCCATTTCGGACAGGAGCCATAATCAGGTCACAGATACCATTGTATCAGGTTAAAGGAAGGTTACTCTTGGTGTTAAGTATGTAGTTATTAACAGCTGCACCATCTGTCACTTGCACTTTGCTTTTGCTTTACGCGTTTGTCCTGCAGGTCGCAGGGTTGTCGTCCTTACAACGAATTTGGCAAGGTTAGTGTGAATGTGTGGCCAGATGCCTTTCCTGCCGCCACTATGCCCCCTCCCCCCCCGCCCCTCCCGTCAGGATGGAATCAGTGTACCCCAGCGGTCTGTGTTTACTGTAAATCATGAGATAGTGCGAACGTGTTTCAAATGTCTGCGACTCGTGTAACTGAGGCGGGACGTGGGAACCAGTTCGATATTCACCCAGCGGGATGTGGAAAGCCACCTAAAAACAACATCCAGGCTGACCGGCAAACTGGCCCTCGTCGTTAATTCGATCTGGGGCCGGCGCGCCTACCCTAGTCCAGGAGCATTAGCGTTCTCGGTGAACCTGGCGGGTCATCTGTCACTTACATTAGGTAAGTAAACAAGGGCTCTACGAGGTGCATTCGAGTTCTAAGGCCTCCGATTTTTTTTCTCCGGACTGGAAAGAGATAGAAACATGGGCATTGTTTTAAAATGAGGCCGCGTTCATTGTCAATACATCCCAGAGATGACAGCACCGTACGGCAGATGGAATTTTACCGCCAGCGGCGAGAATGAGAACTGTTTTAAATACTTAAAATGGGGACGTTTTCCTTACTTGAACAGCGTGCAATCATTCGTTTTCTGAATTTGCGTGGTGTGAAACCAATTGAAATTCATCGAAAGTGAAGGAGACATGTGGTGATGGAGTTACGGATGTGTCAAAAGTGTGTTTGCAGGTGCGACAGTTTAATGAAGGCAGAACATCGTGTGACAACAAACTGAAACAAACATGGGCTCGCACAAGCCGATCTGACGACATGGTCGAGAAAGTGGAGAGAATTGTTTTGGGGGATCGCCGAATGACTGTTGAACAGATCGCCTCCAGAGTTGGCATTTCTGTGGGTTCTGTGCACACAATCCTGCATGACGACCTGAAAATGCGAAAAGTGTCATCCAGGTGGGTGCCACGAATGCTGACGGACGACCACATGGCTGCCCGTGTGGCATGTTGACGCGCAACGACAGCACGACTGGGACTTTCTTTTCGTCAGTTGTGACAATGGATGAGATGTGGATGCCATTTTTCAATCCAGAAACAAAGCACCAGTCACCTCAATGGAAGCACACAGATTCACCGCCACCAAAAAAATTTCGGGTAACCGCCAGTGCTGAAGAAATGTTCTGTTCTGGGACAGCGAGGGCGTAATCCTTACCCATAGCGTTCCAAAGGGCACTACGGTAACAGGTGCATCCTACGAAAATGTTTTGAAGAACAAATTCCTTCCTGCACTGCAACAAAAACGTCTAGGAAGGGCTGCACGCGTGCTGTTTCACCAAGACAACGCACCCGCACATCGAGCTCACGTTACGCAACAGTTTCTTCGTGATACCAACTTTGAAGTGATTCCTCATGCTCCCTACTCACCTGACCTGGCTCCTAGTGACTTTTGGCTTTTTCCAACAATGAAAGACACTCTCTGTGGCCTCACATTCAACAGCCGTGCTGCTATTGCCTCAGCGATTTTCCAGTGGTCAAAACAGACTCCTAAAGAAGCCTTCGCCGCTGCCATGGAATCATGGCGTCAGCGTTGTGAAAAATGTGTACGTCTACAGGGCGATTACGTCGAGAAGTAACGCCAGTTTCATCGATTTCGGGTGAGTAGTTAATTAGAAAAAAAATCGGAGGCCTTAGAACTTGAATGCACCTCGTAAAACGCATACCTTAAGAGATATGAGCACCTCTTCATCTTCAATGTTATGAAACACGTCTCTTCTACTGCAAGCTGTTCGCTTTTAATATTTTGGGAGGACTTCATGTGGACCAAAACAAGAAAAAAATGTCTAGTAAACATGTACTCTGAAATGCATATCTTAAGGGCAATGAGCACTTGTTCAGTGGAAGATATGTGTTTCACACTATGATGGACGGGTGCTCATACCTCTTAAAGTATGCATTTTAGACCCCATCTTTACTGGTATTTTTGTTTTGGCTAATACTTCCTCCTCCCAAAATATGGAAAGCAACGATCTTGCAGTAGAAGATATCTGTTTCGTAGGCTCCAAGAAGAACAAGTACTGTTAAGATTAGCATGTAAGAGCCCATTTTTACTGGACTTTTTAATTTATTTCTGTTAAGGGAACCAATTCCTCAAGATTATCAGCGTTTTTTTTGGAAAATTCTGTGTATGTGTCCAGTGTCTTAAACATAGTTCAGTCACATTAATGTGACCACAATCCATGTTCCCGATCAATGTGCAATTAACCACTCACAGACAGCAGGTGGCAGCACAGGCAGTGGTGGTTATATAAAACGTATTGGGGGACGCAGGAAATAGTGCAGTCGTCGTCGTAATACGGAAACGGAGCGATTTAGCTTATGTCCGAAAGGACATGATCATTTCTATTTGAGCCAAGGGTGAAGGCGTTCCAAAACGGCTAAGTCTGTAAACTGTTCGCATGCAGCAGTGGTTAAAGTATAATGTGCATGGTAAAAGATGCTATTTTAAGCGCAGCCGAAGAAACTTCCGCACATGGGCCGTAGATGACAGGGGTTAACGGCGGCTGCAGAGATATGCAGGGGCCAATAGACTTGCTGAGCAACTGACCGCCACGATGAACCATGGCTACCGTGTCTCCTCAACGACCTCTCAGAGAACGTTGCTGTGTATATACGTTGAAGCAGACGCCTGCTTCATGCACTTATGTCTAATGCTGTTCATCGGCGACGAAGGCTGCGGTTTACAAGTCAATACCGTAACTGGACGTCGAGTGGCGACAAATGGCCTTTTAAGATGAATTACGTTTTATGGTCCATCGGAAAAATGGCCGCTGGCGTGTACGGCATGAAATGTCTGTAAGCAAACACCCTGCAACAATCATCGGAAGGGTCCAGGTCGGAGATGGGAGTGTAATGGCCTGAAGAATACTTTCATGGCATTTCTGGAAGGTCTCGTCAGTCTAGACAGGAAAACGGATCAACAAAAGTATTAATCCATCATTGGGGGGCATCTACCTCTAACATTCTGCGTGGTGTCTGTTTGTTCTAAGTCGTGTCTCCCTACCACTTTCGCGCAACGACGCTCTGAGCATGTATTTTAGGGAATTGACTAGTTTGAACCTGGGACATGTTGCTGGTAAGGAGATGCCAGACCACACATGACATGTAGAGTTACAAGAGTTCAGTGAGACTAGCGATGATATAACCAAATACTTAATGATTTCAGCGTCAGCTCCACTGCACTCCCTGTAAAAGAATCTTAATACTAAATAAATTTAGTGGAAGGGGTTCAAAGCTTTCCTATTTTTAGTTAGCTGGTAAAATAACGTCGAAAAGCAGTGAAGTTTACCATTGGAAATTTTATTCTACTCACAAAACATTATTTATAAAATGCACTATTGATAAAAGGAAATGTTTTAATACAGGATGATAAAAACCAACTGCACTCAACAAAAATGTGAACGAATATTCCCTGAGTGGGTTTCCAAGTTCTACAATGGATCGAAGGATGACCTAAGCCATATCACATCTATAATCTAGATTTAAGTTAAGTTTCATAAAAGAGAAAACTATCAAAATGGTCTACAGTGACCCTCAATTATCTTTAATTACTTATCCAACTTGTCGTAAATTACAGTGGCTGATGTGGCTTCTCAATAATTATATAATAGAAAAATCATTGCGTTTCAGATTTTAACTTACGTAGCAAATGTGAATACCATGAGCTTTAATTGACGATCGACACTAGTATTACTCAAAACGGGGGTGTAACAGATGAGACTTCTGCAGTTCTGAGTGAAGCTTTATGCGCTGCTATGCGGCATCACGTGCGTTCATTACCTTGTCGTTGGTTAGGCAGCTTCAGGGGGACAGGGGACGGCGCAGCTCCACCTTCGCGTCTCGGAAGCAACTCTCTCTAACTTCTCCTTACTACAATTTACCGAAGTTAGTTTAAAAAAAAAAAACTATCTGGCTGTGTTTTCATCTAACTAATCAAGGTCTCAATGTTAACCTTAAGCTCCGCCTACAAAAATTCTGTCTATCCAATGAGAAACGTTATACTTTTCGTGGTGGGGCAATGTTTTTAAAGTTTGCAACATAACAGAGACGCGAAAAAGTCTCACGCTAAAACTTGCAGCTGGTGTGGCCCTTTTAGTGTTATCGTAAGATCTGTACTGTTCTTCTGGAGAGCTCTATCTCTTAACATGGGCTAGGGGGTGGTCCTGTCGTAACAGAGACGCGAAAAAGTCTCACGCTAAAACTTGCGGCTGGTGCGGCCCTTTTAGTGTTTTCGTAAGATCGATACTGTTCTCCTGGAGGGCTCTAGCTTTTAACATGGGCTGGGGGGTGGTCCTGTCGGTTAGCTGGTGACGTGGATGTCCGTACCTTGTCGTGGGGGCTTCTAGCTTAACATGGTTCTGCTCTCGGCTTCTGTTCTCGTTTCTCCCCTCGGAACTGCGTCTGTCTGACGTTGGGAAGGTATGACATGCATTTAGGCATTCTTGTGTTAGTCTGTGGTATTCCATTTGCTCACTCGTTACTCGTATTACTTTGGTTAATTTAATGTCACGATTTATTCGGAGCTATATGACATACTACTGGATTTGCTTATCATGTCAGGGTTTTCATGGAAGGTGTTGGATTTGCATACCAGCAGGACAATCCAAAGTATCACACAGCTTGGAATGTATGTGTTTGGTTCTAAGAGCGCCAGGATGAGTTTACCATACTCCGCTAGCCACAAAACTCCCCGGGAATGAACCTATTCTAGAATGTTTGGGTCAGCCCCTATCGGGCTGTGGCGGCATCTATCTTCAACCGAGAAACCTAGCGCATCTAGGTACAGCACTGAAGTATGCATGGCTCCACATCCCTGTCGGTACGTTCCAGAATCATTGACTCTTCCTGCACGTCTGACGCCACAGAGAGTGGTTATTCTGTCTTATGATAGATGGTAACATTAATGTGACCAGACAGTTTAATTTACAGCACTTCAATGTGTAGAACGCGAAATACTTACAAAAGCTGCACAAAACACACTCTCATATCTAACAACAACAAAAACTGTAGAACATGATGTAAACTGCTTACTGCGGGTTCTAGTGCCTTTCTTTAGTATGATTCTGAAACCTGTGACTAGGGTGAAGTACTGACCAAAACACATCGTGTGCTCGTAGGCGTATTATCCTCTATGTACAACATTCTCCCCTACATCGAAGCTGTGCAGAACTGTTTACAGGAAACAAGTATATGGCTCAAATGGCTCTGAGCACTATGGGACTTAACTTCTGAGGTCATCAGTCCCCTAGAACTTAGAACTACTTAAACCTAACTAACCTAAGGACATCACACACATCCATGCCCGAAGCAGGATTCGAACCTGCGACCGTAGCGGTCGTGCGGTTCCAGACTGTAGCGCCTAGAACCGGTCGGTCACCCCGGCCGGAAACAAGTATACATCTGCGTGATTACTGTGCAGGTGTGTAGGCCTTAAGTCACGAAACATACATTCTCGACTAAGTGCCATCACTTACCGTGCGACTGCACCATGGTCGCTAGAGGCATCCTCTCGGAAGCGACTCGCCTCACGGGCATTATTTTACGATAACCGCTTTACGGCGTATATCGGATTCTCCCATCGAGCGAGTTGGCGGCGTTTCTATCCCCAGAACTGGGGTGACCTCAGGCACGCCCAGTTCGACGTCGCGGTAGGCAACCCAAAATGCTGAGCGCGCGTTCCATCCGCGCTGCAGAGGAATGCGAGCGAGGCAGCGGCAACAGATGCACGGCCGCGCTATTACCTTGCCGAATGTGGGCGTCGTGCGTGAGCGTGCGGGTATGCGCATGTGCGTGCGTGCACGAGAGGCGTGGGCGGAGTGGGCCGCCGTAATGCGTGCGGTGCGGCACGCATCTGGCAGCGCTGCTCGCTAATACGCCGCGTGCCTGGACTGCGATACGGCGGCGTGTGCCCGCCAGAGCCGGCTGGTCGCTCGCTGTTCTTTGCGGTTCCGCCTTCCCCTCACTTCTGCTCCCTTTTTTTGTTCCACTGCGGAAACTTTCCATATCGTTCCTTGTGCTCATCTGGGAGGTTTGTACCGCTGTTGTTATGCTGCTCTCATTTCATTTTTCTTCCTCAAAATCCCGTTACTTCTAGGACGAAGCAGAATGTTCCTATAACTTCAGCCATGTTCGAGACGTTTTCTTCGGTGCTTTTGAGGGCCTTTGTTTCCGTTATTTTGATTTTACGTCCTAGTCTCCCCCTGTTCCGTTCTCGCATGCCACGGTACCATCTTCCCTCCCTCCCTCCCCGCTCTCTCTCTCTCTCTCTCTCTCTCTCTCTCTCTCTCTCCTTTTCTATTTATCCCTCTCCCTCCTCCCCCCCTCTCTCTCTCCCTCACTCACACACACACACACACACACACACACACACACTCACACACACAGACAAAACGTGCGTGTTGGCCGTTCCGATACGTAGTTTCATTCTCACTAGCCATTTGGATCTCAGTAAATGAGAATTAAGTTGCAAATATGTGATTAACTGAATAGCAGTGCCAGAAATGGGATTTACCGGCGGAGCAGTAACGCTTTATAAGCGTTAGGGTTGGCGAGAGAGCCGGCCGGAGTGGCCGAGCGGTTAAAGGCGCTACAGTCTGGAACCGCACGACCGCTACGGTCGCAGGTTCGAATCCTGCCTCGGGCATGGATGTGTGTGATGTCCTTAGGTTAGTTAGGTTTAAGTAGTTCTAAGTTCTAGGGGACTTCTGACCACAGCAGTTGAGTCCCATAGTGCTCAGAGCCATTTGAACCATTTTTTTTGGTTGGCGAGAGAACTTTCCTGAGTACAAGACATTGGACAGATTATGGGTACTGTAGTAGAGGTTCTATGTGCATTCAGAGAACAGAGCTGTCACTGAGTTCCTTTTGGCGGAAAACCAGGCCTTTGCCGACATTTATAGGCGCTTGCAGAATGTCTGCCGAAACGTAGCTGTGAACAAAAGCACGGAGCGAGGCGTGTGTCATTATTGCGATACATGTCCGATTTCCCGCGGGCCGGCCGGTCGCACACAGGTGTTAGTCCTGCATATGCCGGAAAGTGGGGACACTCTCATTCGAGATTATAAGGACGGATCACAATCAAACACCTCGCTCCACGACTAGACGTCTCGATTGGTAGTACTGACACAGTGTGCGGCTTATCCCAGCGGAGGTTCGAGTCCTCCCTCGGGCATGGGTGTGTGTGTGTATTTGTCCTTAGGATAATTTAGGTTAAGTAGTGTGCAAGCTTAGGGACTGATGCCCTTAGCAGTTAAGTCCCATAAGATTTCACACACATTTGAACATTTGAGTACTGACACACTCGTATACCAGTTGGTTTATTCAAAGTTATGTGCCCACTGGGGTCCTCGCCATCTAACGGAATACCATAAAGAACAACGAAGAACCGTCCGCGCTGAGTTGCTTGCGCTTTACAAGGCTGATCTTGCCAAATTTTTGTCCAGCATTGTCACAGGCGATGAGACGTAGCTTCACCACTTGTGACCGGAAACAAAACGGTAATCTCTGGAGTGGCGCTATACTACTTGTCTAGCGAGCCCGCCCGGTTAGTCGTGCGGTCTAACAAACGGCTTTCTGGATTGGAAAGGAGCGCCGGCACGAATCCGCCCGGCGGACTTGTGTCGAGGTCCGGTGAGCCGGCCAGTCTGTGGATGCTTTTTAGGCGATCTGCCTCGGCGAATGCGGACTGGTTCCCATTGTTCCGCCTCAGTTACACTATGTCGGCGATTGCTATGCAAACAAGTACTCCACGTACGCCTACATCACCATTACTCCACCACACAAACGTAGGGGCTACACTCGTCTCGTGTGAGACGTTCCCTGGTGGGGAGGTTTCCACCGGGGGCCGAACCGCACAATAATCCTGAAAGAGTGGTTCGGTGTGGGGCGGCGGAGGAGTGAAGTGGACTGCAGTAGTCGTCGTGGGGTTGTGGACCACTGCGGCTGCGGCGAGGACAGAGCCTCTCCGTCGTTTCTAGGCCCCAGGTTAACATACAATACAATACCTGTCTAGCGAAGAAAAAGTTCAAAGCCGCATTGTCAGTCGGTAAAGTCTGAAGCGGTTATTCTGTTTAATATCCTCCCTCATGGTGCAACGATCAACTCGGAAGTGCAATGTGCTACCAAAAGGAAACTGAAGAAACGACTTTAGCGTTCGTCGCCACAAAAAATGCAAACGAACTTCTCCTTCTCCAAGACAACGCAAAGCCTCATAAAAGTCTGCGCAACCGGAAGGAACTGACAAAACTTCACTGGTCCGTTCTTCCTCATTCACCCTACAGCCCAATCTCGCGGCTTGCGAATTGCATCTGTTTGGTCCAATGAAGGATGCACTCTGCGGAAAGCAGTACCTGGATCACGTGGGAAGGTTATTTGTGCAATAAGGCGTTAACTCCAACGTCGACCAGTAAGCTGGTACCATGTTGGCATACAAGCTCTCCCAGGAAGGTGACGTTAGGCTGTCGCAGCTAACGGAGATTATGTTTAAAAACGGTGGTTTTTAGCCAGAAGAATGGGGAATAATATCGTGTATTCGAATACTGAATAATACCAATCTCCTTTCAGAAAAAATGTGGTGTATTAGTTATTAAACTCTCCTCGTAGTAATAAGATTTTAGGAGAATTTACAGTCACAGCTGTATCAGATTAGATCTTCCACGATGACATTTGGTATCATAGTGATCAAACTCAAGTACTGTCTTTATAGCACCTTTACTTAGCAAATGCCGATAATTATGTTTTATTTCAAGGTCTCATCAGTCGCGAAATTAAAATTACGATGAAAAGCTGACTAAGCATTGTGCAGGTGTGCTGCGTTGTGTGTCTAATATGCCCGTCGATCGTGTGACGTCAAACTTTTCAGTTCTCTGTGAACAGTGGCGACGTTAAGAAGAGAAGAGAAATAGATTCTCCCGTCTAGTGTGAAGTGCAGGCAGTATTTCCATTTCTTCATGGTGAGGCGGTCCCGCATGATTTCATGCAGGGCATAAAACAAAACTGTCATGCATAACAGCAGTGTACTGCATTGGTGTAGGAACTTCGAAGCATTATGGACTGACGTGACGAAGCAGGAAGCTAGGAAGGGAAGAGAGTGTCGACCAATGATCTTGCTCAACGAGTAGATCAGAAGATTCGAGAAAAGCATCTACGAAGAGACTTCAGAACAAGCGAAGAGGAATTTTGTCATCAGGCATTGTCCTCTTTCATAATATTCTCGTTGCCGGACATCCACAACTGTCACTAAAATTTCTCATGATGAATAAGTCAGTTCCAGTTACACTTGACTAATCCTTTATTTGGACAAAATCGTGCACGCGACTTGGGTGTTTTTCAGTTAGGCCCCGTTTACCAAGTGTGGTACTGGTTGGTTCACAGAACCTTCCCATGCCCCACCCACACAGGATCACGCATACTACTTGATAAATTTGCTGTTTCTTTTTTAACATGTCTCGTACGACTTTCTCGTATGAAATCAAGGTTTAAACTGAAGTTCATATTTTCACCGCCCTTTTAATGTTAATTAATTTTACGAAGAATCGCTGTTAGTTTTCCTTGTCTTTTTGTAGGATCTAAAGACAGGATTTACACCAGATAAAGGATTTATTCATCATGAAAAAAAATTCATTTGCATAACAATGCTCGGCTCACAATGCGCTTGAAGGAAAGGCGATCCTGCGTCTTCGATGGAAGTTGTTCTGTGAACCACCATACAGCCCAGACTTGGCTCCCTCTGATATTCATCTCTTCGCTCACACGAATCGCTAGCTGTGATAGTATTTTGGACACAGACAACGAGTTGCAGACCAGTGTAAGGAATTGGCGGAAAGCAAAGGCGTCTGCATTATACATTGACGGTGTTGGGAAGTCGTGTGGGCGACTATTTACAGAAAGAAGTAGCTGGAAGGTACTGCTACATGTTGCAAATCAAAACTTTTTTGTTTTCACTAAGGATTCCATTTCATGACCGATTGGACTTTCAAAAGAATAGCTTTCATGCATCAAAGTATTCAAACGACCTGAAAAGAGTTTTGCCTGAAGTGCTTGCAGCGCATGCAACTTAACTTCCTTGCAGGTCCTCTAATCTCTTTTCATAACAACCATTTGTCTTTACGAAATAATTACCACAAGTGCCCACTAGATGGTGATAATGATGATGATGATGACGATAATTATGAGTTTTAAGAGTCTAAACACCTACACTCATCAGTTCAAAATGGTTAAAATGGCTCTGAGCAGTATGGGACTTAACTTCTGAGGTCACCAGTCCCCTAGAACTTAGAACTACTTAAACCTAACTGACCTAAGGATATCACACACATCCATGCCCGAAGCAGGATTCGAACCTGCGACCGTAGCGGTCGTGCGGTTCCAGACTGTAGCGCCTAGAACCACTCGGCCACTCTGGCCGGCTCTTATTCTCCCCCAGGACAGGATCTGTGTATCCCAAATGTCTGCGTCTGGAGTAAATCCCATAATCAAGTGTAAGAAATCTTTCTAAAAGTCTGTGAACGTGTATCTGAGCCGAGACTTGATTACCAGTCCTGTATTTAGCTTGCGGGATGTGGAAAACCACCTGAAAGCCACGCCCAGCCTAACACGCACACCAGCCTTTTTCGTCAGTCCGCGCAACGTTTCGAGTCAGTTCGCTTCCCCGTATCCGGGGAACGGCTCATTGAGCGTCCTCGCGGTTAGTGACCATTAGACAACACTGCTCTGTAAGGCAGTCAGTCCTGGCGTAAATTAATACCACGATTTCATGAATATCAGGAAACCCGGTTTTGGAGATGGGACGATCCTTTTATCTGTAAATTCAAATGTATTACAAACGTGGGTTTAAAAATTATTGATATCTCAGGCAACTGATACCCATAGCTCTTGTCACATAATTCTTTTCAGTAATCCTTGCACAAAACTAATTCTTTTTAAGTAAGAGATCTTGCAACAATATTTGATCTCGCAAACTTCTATGATAACTAGAAGAATTACTGCTCTCGAAAATTATTTCCGACCACCTCTTAACAGTCGTTTGTTTGGTGAGTGGTTTTGCATTAATCAACTGACCAGTTAGAAAATCGCGATTAATAGCGTCAAGCGCTTTATGGAAACCTCAGAATCAACAGTAAATTCCTGGTAATGTTTATATTTTTCATGAGCAGCTAGTTGTGTATATGATTGTGCTTTAGGTGGCATGTTAGTCTTATTCTGTATATGGATTCCACCAGCACCTTCTGCCAGTACTAACTAAGCTAAAGTTTAGTGCCTGATCGGACCCGGTGCCTATTGCCGTTGTTTTATTTTAGCCACGAACAGACGTTAAACATCGGTTTCTTTCACCAGTAACTAGCTGTCTGCATATTTGCACTAGAAGTAACATGACGAAGCGTTCTGTGCCGACTTACAATGTAACCCCACTCATTTACTATCGTTGTTGACTACACACGAAAAGACCTTAGATATCTATTTTATTTTCACCAGTCGCTAGAGTGGGTGTTTCATATACAAATTACTTGATGAAACGTTCTGTGTTTGAAACCGGCACGTATTCGTATTGTTGACAACGCACTAAGAGATGTAAAAACTCAGAATCAATTTTTGTCAGCAGCTAAGTATCTGCGTTCTAGAGCCTGAAATGGTATGATGAATATTTTTGCGCTGGACTAGTATTGGAACCTTGAGACACTCCTTTCGTGGAGACTTTTAGCAGTTCGGAAACTTGATGAAACAACGTATTAGTACTATCAATTTTAACGAAACTTTAGTTATATTGTTCTGTAATTCTGCAAATATTCCAGTTCACTTTCTTAAATTTCAATTAAGAACGCTCTGTAACTCCCTTCGGTAAGGGTTTCTGGTATGTTTACATCACAATGAAGGCCCGTACGAGTGAACAGAAAGACGTATCAGCAGAAAGCCCTGTAGGTGAAGCAGTGACTTCGTAGTGAACAGTGACACAAAGGAAATGCTATCAAGATATTAGGTGAATTTTATTATTAACTGTGTCAGTTACTTTAGAATAGTCGCCATGGTTATCACAAGAGATTTGGAAGAAATATAAACATGACAGATAATTCAGAGTTAAAGATGCAAAGTTAGTAGGAATTGAGTTCTACCTAGTCTCTCGAGGAATCAGTTTAAATGGAATGAGTTTTGCTATTAAATCATGTGCTACCTGTAATAAAGGGAGCAAATCAGCAAGGAAGTAACTGATGTTTGCCATACTCTTACCTATTGCGTAGTTTCATATCTAAAGAATGCAAACCGAAATTCCTTAAACAAAATTTTGGAGGTTGTTCTGGAATGTTCGCCGCGTATGTTGGTACAAGACACATGTAATTAGTGGTGATTCGTTGCACAGTAATTACTTATCCTTTGCTTTGTTATCCCAATTATCTTTGTATCTACTGAACAGAAAATATCTGCACAACAGTAAATATGTCGACGGTATGCACTGCGTGTCATGTTTGGAAAAAACTTGTTGCCTTCACTCGCAGTACTTGCTATTGACAACAGTACTGTCGACTTTACTGTTCGCCCTGAAGTACGCATGCAGTTTATTGGGTCCTGTCTTGAGTTCATTTTCCTTGCTTCCGTACTTGTACGTCAACAGTGGTTCACGTCAGTATGGACAGAATTACTAATGACGAGTTGGCTGACATGCACCTCGTGTATGGGTTCACTAAATGCGGCACAACGCGGCCACGCTGAACTGTTGCCACAACTACTACGACCACAGCATAGTCTGAAGGTTGCTCCATTGCTCTTTGTTTTAAGTTTACCGTTTTTGTTATGCAATATTTCAGATATTTTCATTCTTATGAAATAATTATGTAAAAAGTAAGCTAACTGGGGTAAAAACAGAATCAATCATAATTACGATGGGCGTTCAATAAGTAATGAAAAATGGTTCAAATGGCACTATGGGACTTAAACATCTGAGGTCATCAGTCCCCTAGAACTTTGTACAACCTAAAGCTAACTAACCCAAGGACATCACACACATCCATGCCTGAGGCAGGATTCAAACCTGCGACCGTAGCGGTCGCGCGGTTCCAGACTGAAGCGCCTAGAACCGCTCGGCCACACCGGCCGGCACTCAATAAGTAATGCAACATACAAGTAAAGTAGTACTTTTTTTTCCTCGGTCGGGTTTCGGTTGAAAAAACGCGGAATTTGCTGTGTTACATAGTTAAATATTTCTGATTCAGCCCCTATCGTTTCATAAAGTCCCTACATGTGACGGAGACCAGGCAGTGAACAAAATCACGGTGTGTCGTCAGGCGAGGCTCCTGTCATCATCGCAGCAAGGTCGCGGAATCATGTCCGACCTCCTGCGTGCCGGCCAGCCGCACACAGCTGTGACTCCTGCAATGTTGGAACGTGAGGACTCTCTCGTTCGAGGTGATCGACAGATCAAAATCGAATACCTCGCCGCTCAACTGGACGTCTCCGTTGCTAGTGCTGACATATTCGTCCACCAGTTGGTTTTCTCAAAAGTGTGTGCTCTCTGGATTCCTCGCTGCCAAATAGAAGACCGCAAAGACCAATGAAAGAACATCTGTGCGGAACTGATTACAGATTACGAGGCTGGTCCTAACTTTTTTGGTCGAACATTGTCACAGGCGATGAAACATTGGTTCGTAACATCCAACCAGCAAGTAACCGGCAACCCATAGGGTGCAGCACACCATCTCTCCTAGAAAGAAATAGTTCAAAGCTGCATCCCCAGCCGGCGAAGTGGTGGCGGCGTTCTTATGGGACTCTGAAGCGGTTGTTCTGTTTGATGTTCTCGCTCATGGTTTAATGATCAACCCTGAAGTTTATTGTGCTAGCCTCAGGAAATTGAAGAAACGACTTCAGTGTGTTCATCACCACAAACAAAACTTCAATGGGCTGTTCTTTGTGATACACTTTTCTCTCAAGATCTCGTATCTTCCGACATCCATCTGTTTGGCCCAATGAAGAAGGATGCCCTCCGTGGTAAGCAGTATGTGTATAATGGGAAGTTTATTGAGGCTGCAAGACGCTGGCTCCGACGTCGACAAGAAAACAGCCGCATATTTTCAAAATTTAATTTATTTAGACAACCAATTTCGGCATCTCATAAGTGCCATCTTCAGGCCCGTATCTACTCCATGCATACAGTGTCAAATAGATCGACACATTGTAATCTCTTCCCTCCTTCCTGATGCCATCTACTGTCCACATTAAACAATGTCCAGTCCAGGTAAATAATAAGCAAAGTCTTTTATGAACATTTGAGAGGAGTAATCATTAGAACAAATTTTCAGGTTTGCTTAGCTTGTCATGTTGAGATGGCTCCAGTTCTTCCTGTTTAGGGATCTGATTCCTGAAGCTGATAATCTCACATCAGGTCCTCACGGTTAATTTGAACTAAATAAACTTGAAGATTGTTGTTGCAGCAATCTCTACGTAAACATATTTTCCCAGATTTTATTATATCATACAGTTTTTTCAAAGTAAATTCCTCACTGGCTGTGTGAATGATTTTCATTAAATCTGCGCCCGGTTTCGCACCACTTATCGGTGCATCCTGAGGCAGTATACGCTATTTATAACATAGTAACGTTGAACATTGCCCTGTAGCCACTCCCCACCATTTACATCCAATATACCGTCATCTGGTGAAAGCGGTAGTTAAAATTTAAAAATCTTTTTTAAAACGGCCTGACTGACTGCAGTCAATGATCAACGTTACTATGTTGTAAATAGCGTATACTGCCTGAGGATACACCGGTAAGTGGTGCGAAGTCGGTCGCAGATTTAATAAAAATCATTCATATAGCCAGTGCGGAATTTACTTTGAAAAAATGTCGAGGTTTGGCTGTGGTTGCCCGCCCTACAAAACAAATATCGTACAGTATTTTGATTTTTACGCAGTAACAAAGCCGAAATTACATTGTTCGCAAAAAAATACAAAAACACGTCGGATCCCATCAGACGCAAGCTTACGACTCCCACAGTCTGCGGAAATAAATATCTTCCAAAGGGTTTACAATTTTTCTTAACAAATAAATTTGTACTAGTTTCCGTTACCTGATTAATTTCGATTCCTATTTCATAAATGAATCCACAAATAAATATAGTAAACAGTACAGGATTACGTAGTTAATAATAGAAATTTTAAGTGCGTCAATACTCCATAATTTCAAATGTTTCTTAAAAAAAAAATTCAACTGTACAGCCAGACCTAATACTTATCAATTATAACGCCGAAACTAAAATATTTTATAAAGTGATTCCTTTTCATTAATTTTAACTTGAAATATAACATGCAGTGTATAAAATGATATGACAATTTTCACAACAGCAACTGAGACAGTATTAACCTGTCCAAAATTCGAAAAATAATTATGGTATCGATAACAACTGTTGAGGAAAAGTTATGCTAGAGCAGGATGCCCCGTTACAACGTTACAACATGCATATCTGGATTCCGTAATTTTTTTGTGGAAGTAGTTGTTCTCAAGCTCCACAAAAAATTCAGTTATTCGTATGTCGATCTATCTCATTCTGTGCACTTGGACAGCATAGAGGCCTGCATTAATGAGATGCGGAAACTGGTTCTATAAATATTAAAAGTTCTGAAATATACGACCTTTTTTTTGTTAGATATCTGACCAGCTGCTGTCCAGCATCTACGGTGGATCAACAGAAGTTGAACGGAGATTGTGTTGAAAAATAGATTTGTAGCCAAAAGAGTGGAGAACACTGTTGTGTATTGGAATCCTAGAAAAAACCAACCTCCTTTGAGAAAAATTTGTTTCATTGCAGACTGAACGCACGTCGTACATTATTTGTAACGAACCAACGGCGAACACGGATCCTTGTATCAAGTACTTACAAAATATTTCTAAGTAACCTCCGTGATTTTGTTGTTGGGAGTTCGGGTTTACCCTACAGGAGACAGGTGGATAGATGTAATTAACGTTCAACAGTAAGGGCTGGACGGGACTGTTCACGGGTGGCGCCCTACGTGAGCTGTTGGGCCGTCGCCCATCGATTATGCCACTGGACGTCCGCGTCGCCTCATCCGCCAACAGGTTGCCGCGGCCTTCGGCCGCACAGGGAGCACTAATTAAATTTCTGTAATTAGCGTAGCGCGGCGGCGTCATGCTGCCTTCACTCGCCTGTCGGTTGACCGTGCGAGCCATTCCGATAATGGTCGACCTCACGTACTCAGAAGGCGGCTCACCGACACATACGTACAGAACCTGTCGGCGGTGTATTGCTTTACTGAAACGTGGAACTCACACAGGCTAGCTGCGCTGCTTTAGAAAACTCACAGTGGGCGTTGCAATTTTTTTTAACGTACACAAAACAGTCAGCATCAAACGACGGACAAATCAAGCTAGTATTAGATTCGTATGAGCCAGTAGTGAAAGGAAGCATCAACGGAGGAAACCCAGGGAGAGGATGTCCTAACAGATCAGAAAACACTTTGAAACTGATTTAGTTACAGTAATCACTTCGTTCATTTAACAACAACTGTTTTAAATTCATCTCTTCAGGTATACTCCTAAGACATCCTTTCGAAACATAAAGGCAGACATCGAGTTCGCACTTTAGTTTCCCGTAGTCGACGTTTTCATTTCCATATAATACTGATATTTTTATGTGTAGTTTCGGTAATATCTTCCTATATTTATTCTCAGTATTCGACACTACTAACGCTCTTTCGTTGAAGAGAGCTTTCCTCATGTACGGTGAGTCGTTGGTAATAACCTTCATGCTTCAACCATCTTGTGAAAAGTGATTTCTAGGATTTAATTTGCTGTCTGTTCACTAAGTAACTAAGTTCATGTACTAAATTATTCTCATTTTTACGTCCCTTATTGTTCCGTCATATGAAAACCTGAGGCACTTTAGCTACCAGGAAATCTTATGCCTTGAACTAAAAACGTGACTCCTTACGACCTCAGTATCTGTTTGCTTCCTTGTCTCTTTCTCCATTTTTGCTCTCATCTCATGGAAATAGTTCGCCTGTCCATTTAAAGTGTAAGTTTCAAAAATCGACAAAGCATTTCTCTCTTCGTATTCAACACATTAAACAGAAAAATGAGGTTCATAGAATTCGAAGGAAAAAGCTCTATAAAGTCCGTTGACTTAAAACCAGCTAAGAATACAAGCGTAAGCTGCACGTACACGTACACAAATCACTGAAATCACCATACAAAACAAGTCTCACAACCTCCGTATGTACACAGAAAATACTGCCTTCAAAAAAGCGATGCAGTAAGCATTTGCCTTACTTACTACAACACAACCAATAACTCAACGTAATACTTGCCCAGGTAGGTAGATAAAGTAGAAAGAAACTATAACTCGACACAAGAAACTTCTACACAAAAGTGTTTTCCAGACAATACATTCCACTGGCGTCAAAATTGTCTTTTGTACAGCAACAAGTTTTAACATGTTTGTAATAATAAACAGATCACAAAATAAAATAAGAGCGAACCAGAAAAACGTGATATGCGTCACTTGTTTGGCAAGATTTGTGTGTGTGTGTGTGTGTGTGTGTGTGTGTGTGTGTGTGTGTGTGTGTGTACATGATCCATGAATATTCAGTGAATGACGTTGATTAGCACCTATAAAGTGTATCTGCAGGGAACAAGAGGAATACCCTGCACTTTCCAAAAGAGCTAGAATTTTACTTACAATCTCTGAAAACACCTCGTGACGTATTCCGTAGAGAAACAAAACTGAGTTGAATATTCACGAATTTTTAACAATTTTGCAGATGTATTTTAAAATAACAGAAAAAAGGAGTAAAAGCAATTCACAAAATAAAATTTAATTGTAACAGACTGACTTCATTAATCGACATAACTTCTTCAGTACGGTTCAGTACACGACGCCTGACATAAACCACAGGTGTAGGTCGACAAAAAGCGACGCTGGGTACTAAAATAAAAACAAAAGTGCAAGTAGAGCTGGTATTTTATTCAAAACAATACTACCGTTGCGGAACCTGCATCAACATACTGCATATGCTGGGCAGGAAAAAAAGAATCATAGTGTTACGTTAAATATGAACCGGTATGAGTTCTTGAGTACTCATCATCTAAGAAATTAATTTTTTTTAAAGTCTACCTGTTTAACGTGTATTATTCGTAGGTATCACAGTAACAAAACATTACAAACGTTTCTTTTTCCAGTCCTATTGAAAGTTTGTATGTGGTTGTCACACGTGTTTAAATGACATTTTTACTGCGGATCGTCCAGCACACCACAATAGTGTACATATTTGAGGAGCGATACATGCAGGTTTGTTTGCATGGGGAGCTTGTGTCCATTTGAAATGACAATACAGCAGTCAGTAGGGAAACCCAATCAATTACCGTGAAAATTAAACATCAAATGCGTATATCATTTTTAACGACTTCCGTGTCTACTACAGGTACCCTTCGATGTTTGTGTCAGATAAACAAAAATCAATTTTATGTGAGGACCTACGTAGATTCACGCTGTTTGAAATGTTATCGGAACAATGATGTGTAAAAGAGAAACAGCATCCCGGTGAGCACTGCGCGAATTTCGCACAGGGCCATAAAACGTTTCTGTAACCGGTGTCGCATTTCAGTCTGAACGCAGCCAAAAAAGCGAGCACAGTTCTTTGTTTGATAGATCGAGTAGTATATGTGTACCACACGGAGGCAGCTGATTACCAGCGATTGTTCGTTTCATGCCCATCGTGTCCATTTTGAAATTATTCTGATTCACAATGTAGTGTAAAACGCAAATAATTACATACAAAGCTTCCAAGCGGCTGCAGCAACTCTTTACGCGTCAACGTACACTTCAGAGTCGAGAAAATGTGATTGTGATGTTGCTGTCAATACCCCTCTTGACAATGTGCGTGTGCGTGTGTGAGTGCCTGAATCTGTCTATTAAAACTATTAGGGGTGAGATAAGAGTTTCCGCGTGAGAGCATAGCTGCAACGTGACTCTCAAAATGTTCAGATGTGTGTGAAATTTTATGGGACTTAACTGCTAAGATCATCAGTCTCTAAGCTTACGCACTACTTAACCTAAATTATCCTAAGGACAAACACACACACACCCATGCTCGAGGGAGGACTCGAACCTCCGCCGGGACCAGCCGCACAGTCCGTGACTGCAGCGCCCAAGACCGCTCGGCTAATGCCGCGCGGCAATGTGACTCTGATGCAGGTACATAAGCACCGATATGTAGCCAATGGGCTAGTGTGGTCTTCGAACGGAAACTTTTTGATTGCACTTTATATAGGAGAGTTACTCGTAAGAATTGTCACCTCATTAGCAGTCGCATAATTAATTTAAATGTGTTTGCTGATAGTAGTATGTAGTTTTGGCACACTCTGTAATCCCCATGCTTCTGGAAAACCAAAACAAAATGGAACAGACAACTGATCAAGCGGAGAATCGTGAGGTTATTTCTTCTAGAATGGTATGCAAAAGTTCACGGAAGTAACAGTCGAACGATGTGTTCCTGCCATACAACATAGCTTATCGAAACTTGGACCACAAGTAGAAAGAAGTGCTGTAGTATAGTAGAGAAAGTAACTGAAAGAAATACGCAGTGAGGCGAACAGAAATAACATGTGTTTCCCGCTCTCACCATATGAAGGTACTTTGTCGGATCCGATCGCCTTGGTGGTGCAGGTGTTATGACGTGTGAACGCATAATGCTGCATGTTTGAAAATGGTAGACTCACCGATTAAAGATATTGTGACTTTGAACTCCTTCCTTCAAGTACTTCTTTTCAGGGATGAATTCGACCCTGACTTCATTTTTGTGGACGGCAATGCGTGACTGCATCGAACTATGCAGGTGGAGCAGCTAAGACTGCTACAGAATACTCGGCGAATGGACTGCCCGTCTGTTTCCTCGACTTAAATCCCACTGAGCACGTGGAGAGACGTATCGCAGCATGTCCACATGCACGAGCGGCCGCCCAATAGTTGTAAACCGCGCTGTTAGCGAAATGGAACGCCGTGGCACAAAAACATCTTGCTAACTTTGGTGACCAGCGTGGAAGCACGCTGCAGAGCATTCATTGCCGTCCGTGGTGATGACACATCCTATTTAGAGCCACGTCCCGCCTTTGTCCAGGAGACCATCATACATCGTGGTGATTTCAGTGTAGCTATTGTCTTCGAATAAAAGTGTCAATTCTGTTCGTGCCAATGCGTAATTGTATAACTGCTTTCTGTACTTTACTAGAGCAGTTCTTTCTACGTGTGACGAAAGGTTCATAGAGATATGTTGCTTTGCAGTGACACAATATAAGTAAGTTATTTTCATCCTTAAAATTTGCGCACCGGTGCGATTTGCTTGTTCGTATTACATTTCTTGCACTACGGTGTTACTGAAATCAAATGGAATGTCGTGTGGTTATGGCATCCCGTCGGGTAGACCTGTCGCCTGGTGCAAGTCTTTTGAGTTGACGCCACCTCGGCGATTTGCGTGTCGATGGGGATTTTCTTCAAGCGTGGAATTCAGAGATCTTCCATATGATTCTCACTCGATAATTCAGATTTAATTTCCGCTGAGAAATAACAACAGTCAATCCCATAGAGACAGGATTGATTGTTTCTGCCTGCGTATATCCCTGCATAACTCTCACAATTGACGACTCTTGCACCGTCGGGTCGGAGGATCTGCAACGGCTTGACGCACGGTGCAGGGAATGGAAATTGAATCTCAATGCAGACAAGTGTAATGTGCTACGAATACATAGAAAGAAAGATCTGTGGTGTCACCGCCAGACACCACACTTGCTAGGTAATAGCCTTTAAATCGGCCGCGGTCCGTTAGTATACGTCGGACCCACGTCTCGCCACTATCAGTGATTGCAGAACGAGCGCCGCCACACGGCAGGTCTAGGGAGAGACTTCCTAGAACTCACCCCAGTTGTACAGCCGACTTTGCTAGCGATGGTTCACTGACAAAATACGCTCTCATTTGCCGAGACGATAATTAGCATAGCCTTCAGCTACGTCATTTGCTACGACCTAGCAAGGCGCCATTACAGTTACTATTGATGCTGTAAAACATGTACCGTCAAGAGCGATGTTCACCACTTATGAATTAAAATTAAGTATTCCACAGCTACGTCCTTTTTTGCTAGTCCGAATTTCCTTGACCTGTTCGAGACCTCACGCCAGCCTGCGTGAGCTAAAACGCGTGCCTTTCGGCTTCCTCTCATACAGGGTTGGCTCTCTTGCCAATCCACAAGATCCTTTATCATTTAGCTACAATATAGTAGGTCAGCAACTGGAAGCAGTTAATTCCATAAATTATCTGGGAGTAGGCATTAGGAGTGATTGTAAATGGAATGATCATATAAAGTTGATCGTCGATAAAGCAGATGCCAGACTGAGATTCATTGGAGGAATCCTAAGGAAATGCAATCCGAAAACAAAGGAAGTAGGTTACAGTACACTTGTTCGCCCACTGCTTGAATATTGCTCATCAGTGTGGGATCCGTACCAGATAGGGTTGATAGAAGAGATAGAGAAGATCCAACGGAGAGCAGCGCGCTTCGTTACAGGATCATTTAGTAATCGCGAAAGCGTTACACAGATGATAGATAAATTCCGGTGGAAGACTCTGCAGGAGAGAAGCTCAGTAGCTCGGTACGGGCTTTTGTTTCGAGAACATACTTTCACCGAGGAGTCAAGCAGCGTATTGCTCCCTGCTACGTATATATCGTGAAGAGACCATGAGGATAAAATCAGAGAGATTAGAGCCCACACAGAGGCATACCGACAACCTCTCTTTCCACGAACAATATGGAATAGAAGGAAGAACCGATAGAGGTAGTCAAAATACCCTCCGCCACACACCGTCAGGTGGCTTGCGGAGTATGGATGTAGATCTAGATGTAGAAACTATTTTTCGGATCGAAGTTTCAAGATACACTAACAACATTATGGTTAAGTATAGATTATGGGTTTCACCGAACTCTTTTTCTTGCCCACACTATTCATTTAATATAGAAAACTGATATCTGATAAAGTTATTTATTACCATTAACGACGCGATATGGTCACAATTACCTGCAAGTATCTTGAATCTAAAGTGATTAAAACACTAACGAAGATCTATGTGCAGCCAAGGTCTAGAGATGTGGGCTATTAAGACACTGACCGCACAATTGTTAAAGTAGCTTTTTTTAAATTAAATCGATGTTTTGTAAGGTTTTTGTATCATAACAGGTCGCATGTGAACCAAATTTCATTCATTTTTAAGTGTTTCTTCATGGAGTTTGAAATTTGACTATTTCCATATTACTTGTAGAGTTATTTGTGTGCATCGATTCTGTCACTATTGTACCACTCTCCATTTAATCTCCGACATTCAGACTGACATTTACTATTTTATTTGTAATTGCGCTTTTTCCAGGTTGCACTTAGTCGTATTTTCAGATTGCGACTCATTATTGTATGTTATTTTTCATCTAATGTACTTCCAATAACGACTACTGTCTCTGTAATATCATTTACGAAATATGAAGTAATTCCGTCTTCACCGTTTACTATTTTGTAATTCAGCCTTTTGTCACTTTCAATTTCTATTTTGTTTTGGTACTGAGGTATAAGGCGGAAGCAAATTGTCTTAATTGCTATCTATCTCACCTCCCGCTTCCTTTCTGCCGGCCGGGCTGGCCGAGAGGTTCTAGGCGCTACAGCCTGGAACCGCGCGACCGCTACGGTCCTGCCTCGGTCATGGATGTGTGTGATGTCCTTAGGTTTTAAGTAGTTCTAAGTTATAGGGGATTGATGACCTCAGAAGTTGTCCCCTAGTGCTCAGAGCCATTTGAACCATTTTGAACCTCCCTTTCCCCCTGTAACTTACTCTTACCCACTACATTCCCTCACTCTGGCTTTTCTTTCTCTCTGCCTCTTCCTCTTACTCCTTGCTGTCTCTTTACGTCCCTCTGTCCCTCTTTTTCTCTCGGCTTTGTCTTCCCACCTCATTCTATTATTCTTTCACCATTCGGTCATCTACAGTCACTGTCTCCCTATTTGTCTCTTTCGACACTGTCCTGTTGAATTTGCCATGTGTACTCAGTATATGTTTAATAACACGGGGTCTCGACATTTGCTTCCTTTTAACGAGAGGGCATACTCTTGATCATTTTCTGATAGCGTCGCAGACAGTTCCACTGTTAAAGGATATTAACTGCAGTTCCGAGGGCTACCTATTTTATCTTTGGTTCAGTTTCATATTTGTGGATGACTGGACAGTATAATAATGGAACGAGGTAGTGAAAACTCCTCTGAATTGTAGTTGCTCTGGATATTAGTGACACATTCTAATTAAGAGTGGCGATATATCAATTTATGTCTAGTGTTGATAATTGCAGCCGGAAGTATTTCATTTACAAAATTATATAGGTAACTATTCGATATATGTAACGTTATAAAGAAATGATTCGTTCTAGATTAGTTTCTTTCTTAGTTGAACGGCTCAAGAGAACAGAAAACATGCATATATATTTCATGTAACAATTAACGTGATAAATACCTCACATTGTGGGGCTGATGGTGCTTGGGAATTAAGAATTCCGCTTACCTGTAAAAGAAAACCTTAGTTAATAAGAAAACCACAAAAATACATTTTGTGAACTATAAAAATAATTTTAAATAGTACACTTACAGACTGCGTAAATAACAAAAGAAATGAAACTATCTATCCCAGGGCCGATGTTTATTGTAGCCTCTTGTACTGTGCAGCGAAAGTTTTTTAGGTGTGAGTGCCCTTCTGTTTTAGTAAGGAGACAATGAACAGCATGAGAAAATTTTCTCTGGCAAAGTTATGCTCCTTGGAGAAATTCCTTGACTGCAGAAACACAGCGTGTTTTTCTGGGTAACACTAGACTACAGAACTGTTTTGGGTCTTAGCGTCGCACACACTACACTATTTGTCAACTGACGTTTAAGTTCCTATGAAATGTAAGCATTGCTCTGTGGTTCCATATAAAGACAAAACAGAGAGTCTGCTAACTAACACTATCCTTCTGATAGTTTGAGGCATATGGCGTGCTTTTACTGCGTTTGCTCGAATTCTGAATGGGGTTCAACGAACGGGAAAATATTCACGTGAGCTATGACTCGGCAAAGATTCCCGTGGAACTCAGTTTACGCATTCTGAAGTTACCATCAAAAACTTCAACAGCAATGTTAGAAGCACCGAGGATCGTGCGGAGTAGATACAAAATATCCACAGCAAAAATGTGAACTCTAACTGAAGAACTTACGTTGCTTTTAAGCTTCAGTAAATATATACTACCTAGCTGTATCGAACGGTGGCGGTAAAACCATCTGTAAAACATCACAATAAATTAAACGGCTCCTGATTTTTCATGGACTTAGTTGAGAATAAATAACAGTAATGTACGATTTTAGAAAGATAAGCAATGTCTAGAGGTATCGTGGGCGCCTAGGGTTTCCAACAACAGTTCTTGCAATGCAAGTACAATCAGCTTCGAAAGGTGGCGATCGACAGCGTTAATGCACTTTATGAATGACAAGAAGGAAACCATACAGATATTTGAAATACGGACCCCTTTATAGTTCTACCAGTTTCGATTCACAAGAACATTATCAGCCCATAAAATACCACTCAGCTTCAGCTTGTGTACAGTATATACAACCCACCATGATTTCTACACCGACCATCGTGTCTCAATTTTTAAAGTCGTAACGTCAAGTCTACTTCCAAATTTCTATCTTTGCAATGTCAGATATAAACAAAATTACACTTTTAATGTATGTGATGCTCAACTGATAATGCCAACACCTATTGAAATACTTCTATATTTATTTCAGGTGCAGAAACTGTCGAAGAACAAGATGCACGTGACACGTGAATAGTTACTTGGAATGCATTATTGTCAGATATAATTGTCAGTGCAGCAATGCACAGTATGCCACGTTTTCACATCAATAAGCAGCTGTTAGTAAGTTGTCCAATAAGAATAGAATAAACAATACTAATCTTAAAAGAATGGTTGTTCTGAAGCTATCATACTGCAGCGTAAGTCAGCGAAGATATTAATGGAAACAATCTGTGAGTGTTATCAGTTAGAAATACGAATTGATGTCCGTGAGAATGATAATTGTAAACCACGGCTATCTTATAATATTATAGTACGGGCGAAAAGAAATAGCTGCTCACCCTCGACATCAAAGGTGAATGAGATTCATCTTCATCGTCACAAAAGTACGTATGCGTTGGATCTATGATCAAAGAATTGTGTGGACTTACCTTCCCATTAATGAAAGCGCACACAAGAAACGAAAGGAGTGGAGCACTTAAGTTTATTCTCGCTTACGCCCTTGACACCGTAACAAGGCCGATATTGTTTATTGGTCCCTGGAGTCTGTGTTCTGTCAGGCGTTTAAATCACCGCGCCTGTTGTTAGAACGTCGTGCCTATTCTGAGGGTAGCTCGCGGCAGAGAACCAATTATCTATTTCGGCTCCAGACGGGCCCTCAGATGCCTCGTGCGCTCGAACAAAGCACCCATAATTACGACTCAGAACCCGTCTGCACCAGTTATTCAAACGAAATACTGCCGTACGAAAACGCTTGCGTCTAGATGACAACAACAATCTCACAGAGAAAATAAAATGCGGCAGAGACTGTCATCGGCGAATTCTCGTATTTCCGATCGGCGTGGAAGGAATGACATACTGTGACGTCACTACCCTGTCAAGAAGCGTCACGCTTCGGGACGCGCAAGCGTGTTTGCGCTACAGGCCAGTAACAAAGGAAGAAACCTCAGATAAATATAAATCAATACATACCTGTGCAGATTACGGACTCATTTTCAACGAGTGACTCAGTGGTGAAATTGTGTCACGTTATCAGTTTGATATCGAGTTTCTCCAGGCACTAAATGCAAATTTACTCCTGATTAAAAATTCAGAAAGAACACAGACTATAACCGATACCGTCGGCATACTGAGGAACACTACGCTAGAAGCTAAATTGGGATGCAATCGTTTTGAGAGGATCTGATTACTTGCTCTGGATGGCGGCAGTCTTTAAATTCAGACAAAAACATAAATGCCTCGTCTTCCTGGAGAAGGAGCCATGCTACAAAGCGACTTTAAATAGTTTTTGATGTTCCTGACGAACAGTCATACAACACCTTTTTAATGGAACTCACCTCCATTTGATTGTTTTATTGTTTATTTAAGTACAACCCAGGTTTCGGCTTTTTATGTCATTTTCTAGTATTTGATTTTATGTCTTTAATATACATTGAAGGACACTTAACATGTTATCAGGCTCAAAGCTAGCCATAAATTAAGAAAAATATTGACTCCCCACGAAATTCCAGATGTGATATCTTGGGAAGCCAATATTATTCTTAATTTGTGGCCTACATTGAGCTTGACAACATATTAAGTGTCCTTCAACTTACGTTAATGACGTAAAATCAAGTACATGAAAATGACATTAAAGGCCGAACCTGAATTGTACATAAAGAAACAACGAAACAGTGAAATGGCGGTGTGTTCATTTAAAAAAAGAAAAAACGATAAATGACTTCGTTTCGAGGATTGGAGTGAAGGCGGGAGGGGAAACCTCTGAGGACAGAAGACGGTGTCAGTTCTCTAAGTACCAAGAGGCAGTCCTTGACTACAGTCCCTCCCAGCTGTTGGTGCTAGCCCTAGACTTTTGAGGTCAGAAGCACACCATTGTGTGAACGTGCGGAAACCATAAAATTTCAGAATGCAGTCGCCCCAGCTTCAGTAGTACAGATTCCCTTTGGTCCAGCAGTTGGTTGGTTGTTTTGTTGTTTAAAGGGATTAAACTACTAACGTCGTCAGCCCCACCAACAGTTACATCAAAACGACTCCGACATGCACACGATGTGCTCTCGTGACTTTCCACCTTGAGTCAGAACAATGTTCGCCTGCTCAATACTTGACTTAAATGAAGCTCTTTTGATAATTAGGTATGTCGATTCCTGCATTGTGTGCAAGTCAGTAGTTTATCTGGTCAGTGAAGGCTGCTCTCACCTGTTTGTTTGTAAATTCTAGAAGAACATATCCTGTTGCTACGAAACGCAGAAATCTATTTTGCATACGTTTTCCTCCTATATGAAGTCGATTAAGTAAGGAGAAAAATAAAACGGTGCAGATGTGTGATGGGTCTCCCGTCGGGTAGACCGTTCACCGGGTGCAAATATCGATTTGACGCCACTTCGACGACTTGCGCGTCGATGGAGATGAAATGATGAAACACCCAGTCCCTGAGCGGAGAAAATCTCCGACCCAACCAGGAATCGAACCCGGGCCCTTAGTATTGACATTCGGCCGCGCTGACCACTCAGCTACCGGGGGCGGACACGGTGCAGATGAGATGGGCAGTGTTTATTAAACTATATCAAGCCAGGGACTGTACATACTGCACTCTATCCTCATTTTTTTTTTTCATTTTTAACTTGATGCTGGAACGGCCTGTTTTCTGGGTGAGTGTAGGAAGCCACTGCACCTCGGGTTTGGGACAAGACGGGTAGAATGCTATGGAAAACGAGTAGCTCTTTGAAATGAGTGGGGACTGTGGCCTCGGTTGCCTGTGTGCACGGATGTCAGGTCGCCAGCACGCAGCGAGGGAGGCCCAGCAGCTATTATATATTTTGCAATCAATTATTCAAAATGACAGTCACATTCGCATTATTTATTTCGCCACCAACCGGTTTCAACTCGCGATGGAGTCATCTTCAGGACAATTTACACCATTTGGTCGCTAGCTGAACCAGCATTGTAACCAACCGTGCACAGGCAGGGTGACGACTCCAGCGAGCGACCAAATGGTGTAAATTGCCCTGAAGATGACCCCATCGCGGGCTGAAACCGGTTGGTGGCAAAATAAGTAATGCGATTGTGACTGTCATTTTGAATAATTGATAATACGAAAATTAATCGCTGTTATCTCCACACAACTATGTTGTCTGAAAATGTATTTTGCAACTTGGGCCTGCCTAGCGGCAGAGCTGTGACCAAGTCACCATGCAAACAGCGAGAGAGCTCCTCTTTCCTGTGTTACAGAGGAATTTTTTTAGATAACGTTTGCTCACTTTCTCGCAGAATCACAGAGTGTTGGAACAATGGGCCTAGCCTCGTGCACGGATTTCTAATTTCGGACCTCTGATTCAGGTCTAGCGCTGGACATAAAAACATGCCATTCATAAACTAGTCGGTGACGTCATGGGGACGGAGCTGAAGTTTTTTTTTTCTTTTTTTTTAAAAAAAATAGAAGTGAGAAGGCGATTTGCGGTATGATTGGATTTGTATTGTGGCGCTTTTCTTCGTGGGTTTCTGTGTACTGGGGGATATCCACGCTGTTGGGCCTGGTGTTTGTACTCTTTGCTGTTGGCGGACACGTAGGGCTTGGCGGGAAAATATTGCTGGGCGTAGGAAGACGCTAGAAAATAAAGAGAACAAAGACATGGTCGGGACGCTGAAATTGCGGGCCGGCCGAAGTGGCCGTGCGGTTAAAGGCGCTGCAGTCTGGAACCGCAAGACCGCTGCGGTCGCAGGTTCGAATCCTGCCTCGGGCATGGATGTTTGTGATGTCCTTAGGTTAGTTAGGTTTAACTAGTTCTAAGTTCTAGGGGACTAATGACCTCAGCAGTTGAGTCCCATAGTGCTCAGAGCCAGCACATCTCGGCTGGTGACCAGGGTTCTGATCTGTAACCGCAGAACCGCCACTGGAGCCAGCTGCAAGTCGGCGGCGTCCAGCACAGCTTGCCCGAGAATAAGTACGGTGAGGCTAGGCAGGTGCAGCACTGGTGTGATACGGTACTCCTGGTCAGTACTTGCTGTTTTCTGTACAGTAACCTGTCTCAGATTCACAGTTGCTGTACTGAGTGCAAGAGCCTCTTGATCAACCGGCAGGTTTCCGTCACATTTAGGGTTAACGTATTTTCTGAATAAATTACTGTTTGATCTTTCGCGTTAGGAGATCGTAGTTATCTCGTTAGTGAAAGTAGCTCTGCAAATCATCCGAAAAACGTGGCAGTTAAAGTTATATGCAGTGAGTTTATAAATGATTCAGAAATCTTGAATAATCTGGTCATTTCTGACTATGTTTCGTTGAATAAATTATTGTGTTTAGTGAAAGACTTTTTCTTTGAAACACGTTCCATTAATATTCAAATAAAGTTTTGTATAAATCTCCAATTTAGGAGTTTTTGGTAGGACCTTACAAATCGTTTTCGCACTTTGAGATTGCTATATTATATCTTAGAGGCTTGCCCGGTTCACAGCTAGTTTTCTGGGAGCGGAGAGCTTTTCGCACGCAGGATATTTCACTATTTAACATTTCCATGTTTTAATTGGCGTGCAGCCTCTGCGCACTTTCGTCAGTCACCTCATTAATTGGGATCCGCTGCAAGTATGAATAACGCTGATAAACTGAGCAACAGCTCGATTAAAATTTCCGGCAGTTTGAAAATCCTGAGAACTCTTTCGTCGGCCGCCCTGAAGTTAGGTAAGCAGTAGAGTGACTGGGGTCACAGCACGAAGCATTAACACTAATTTTAAAAATATTTTCCCGTGTTAACTACGCCCAATTATCGGAAAAGGTAGCGCAACTTTTTCCTTTTTGAGCAAATTATACATAATATAACACATAGCACGCCTATCCAAGTGATAGGGCATGAAACTTATGTGGTGACTGTACTTACGGATTTAGGACAATCATGATGTTTACAGTTAACTATTATGTTTCTTCTTCATAGATTCAGAACACGAGCCACTTTCCTTATCGTACCAAAAAATCAGCAATGATGTAGTTAATTTGTTATTGTTTACATTTAAATAATTATTTTGGAGCTTATCTGTAATTGAAGTATTCCTTATACTCCCGTTACATTCCCATATATGTCCCTGTGGCTGTCATCGGAAGTCGTAGCTTTGTGTGTTAGCACATTTCTCGTCTTCTTTGATCATTCCTGTGTTACACCAGTCATTGGCTCTGCCACTTTGCAAATATCGGAAGGCTTTTTGTTTTAATGCAATTGGATATCTGTTATTGGGTGCTGGTTTGGAACTTATATCCATGTGTGTTTGATTCAAATGAAAAACATTCGTTTTCTATTATTCGTAGTTTGGTGTGTCGAGAAATGGGCCTGTTTTCTGATTTGTGATAGTTTCATTCGTAGGAGCGTCACGAGTGTCCGAGGTGTTGGCTGTTTTTAACGCCAGTCGCACAGCTCTCTGTACAGAACGGCATTCCCATTGTTCGGTTGCTCATCGAACAGATTTATCTTTTCAGTTACGTTCTTTAAACGGTTTTATTTAACACAGCAGAATCTAAAACTAAACGCCGTAATGGAATGAATTTACCGTACAACAGTAGCTGTAACTATTAATGTAACCCATGCATGGGGGCTTAATTATAAAAAAGAATGCAAATATTTTTAATTTTTAGTAGCTGAATGTCCGGCTACGAAGTTTCGTAACCGGTTGGCCCTGACTGGTTTTTGTACGCAATCTGACTGCATAGAACAACAACAAAGAATGAAATGAAAATTTTCGTTAACACAATTAATTAATTAAGTCCCCAACAACTATAAAACCTACGAAACCAAAACACAAGTGTAATTGTTCTGTGTGTGGGAGTGTGATTCAACGTACACATCTGGCATGGTTCTTCTTCAACAAGACAAGAAGTTTTAAATACCATTTATACTGAAGTAATTAAAAAAAATAGAAATACTATAAGTACACAAGAAAACCAGAATTACACTCTAATACAAGAACACGAGCCAGATGCTTTGTTGACTGAACCTGTAATGACGCATTATTCAAGACATTGAAATAATGAGAAAAAAAGCGAGTTTTGTTACCTTCATATATATTGATGAAAAGCACTCTAATCATTACAATATCTCCATTAGAACAACATCTGCTGTGTAGCCCATCAAACAACTGCATAAAACATGGAACAAGCACTCATTACTACAACATCTCCACAAGCACTCCCTACTATGACCTCTCGACAAGAACTCTTCACTACGACATCTCAGCAAGCACTGCACACTTCTCAATAAGCACTGCCAGTGGAGGCAGCGGAACAAAACTCTCTGGCGCGATCTCTGGCGCTGTGGCTCAGTGTAGCCACCTTTCACCCATTAAGCCATTAGGAATTTACAGCGAACCATTAAGGAAATGTGAAAACGAAAGACGAATAGTATTAAAATTTAAAAAAAAATCTTCTCTTTCCTTTTATTTTTATTTTTATTGTGTCCTAGACCTACTTCGGAGCAGGGTCAGCACGGTTATCAGCGAAAGTGACATGGTTAGTTTAATGGGTGACCGGATGCCCTCGCTGTCACCACCCTTAACACTCCAGGGTGGAGTATGTGTACCATAACTGTATGTATTGCTGGTCATGTGAAGTGATCGAAAGATTTCTAAATATTTGCGAATCGCGTAACAGACGCGGGTCTTAGGTACCAGCTTGCTACTCACCTAATGGGATGTGGGAAACCGGCCAAAAACCACATCCAGGCTGGCCAACACACCGACTCTTGTAGTCAATCCGCCAGGTGCCGTCAATCTCAACCCATATCCCCATTATGTAAGGATGTGGAGGCTTATCTCACTAGGGGTAAGATAGATACTGCCTACAGGAAAATTAAAGAGACCTTTGGAGATAAGAGAACCACTTGTATGAACATCAAGAGCTCAGATGGAAACCCAGTTCTAAGCAAAGAAGGGAAAGCAGAAAGGTGGAAGGAGTATATAGAGGGTCTATACAAGGGCGATGCACTTGAGGACAATATTATGGAAATGGAAGAGGATGTAGATGAAGATGAAATGGGAGATACGATACTGCGTGAAGAGTTTGACAGAGCACTGAAAGACCTGAGTCGAAACAAGGCCCCCGGAGTAGACAACATTCCATTGGAACTACTGACGGCCTTGGGAGAGCCAGTCCTGACAAAACTCTACCATCTGGTGAGCAAGATGTATGAAACAGGCGAAATACCCTCAGACTTCAAGAAGAATATAATAATTCCAATCCCAAAGAAAGCAGGTGTGGACAGATGTGAAAATTACCGAACAATCAGTTTAATAAGCCACAGCTGCAAAATACTAACACGAATTCTTTACAGACGAATGGAAAAACTAGTAGAAGCCGACCTCGGGGAAGATCAGTTTGGATTCCGTAGAAATACTGGAACACGTGAGGCAATACTGACCTTACGACTTATCTTAGAAGAAAGATTAAGGAAAGGCAAACCTACGTTCCTAGCATTTGTAGACTTAGAGAAAGCTTTTGACAATGTTGACTGGAATACTCTCTTTCAAATTCTAAAGGTGGCAGGGGTAAAATACAGGGAGCGAAAGGCTATTTACAATTTTTACAGAAACCAGATGGCAGTTATAAGAGTCGAGGGGCATGAAAGAGAAGCAGTGGTTGGGAAGGGAGTAAGACAGGGTTGTAGCCTCTCCCCGATGCTATTCAATCTGTATATTGAGCAAGCAGTAAAGGAAACAAAAGAAAAATTCGGAGTAGGTATTAAAATCCATGGAGAAGAAATAAAAACTTTGAGGTTCGCCGATGACATTGTAATTCTGTCAGAGACAGCAAAGGACTTGGAAGAGCAGTTGAACGGAATGGATAGTGTCTTTAAGGGAGGATATAAGATGAACATCAACAAAAGCAAAACGAGGATAATGGAATGTAGTCGAATTAAGTCGGGTGATGTTGAGGGTATTAGATTAGGAAATGAGACACTTAAAGTAGTAAAGGAGTTTTGCTATTTGGGGAGCAAAATAACTGATGATGGTCGAAGTAGAGAGGATATAAAATGTAGACTGGCAATGGCAAGGAAAGCGTTTCTGAAGAAGAGAAATTTGTTAACATCGAGTATAGATTTAAGTGTCAGGGAGTCATTTCTGAAAGTATTTGTATAGAGTGTAGCCATGTATGGAAGTGAAACATGGAAGGTAAATAGTTTGGACAAGAAGAGAACAGAAGCTTTTGAAATGTGGTGCTACAGAAGAATGCTGAAGATTAGATGGGTAGATCACGTAACTAATGAGGAAGTATTGAAGAGGGAGAAGAGAAGTTTGTGGCACAACTTGACCAGAAGAAGGGATCAAGGGATCACCAATTTAGTATTGGAGGGCAGCGTGGAGGGTAAAAATCGGAGGGGGAGACCAAGAGATGAATACACTAAGCAGATTCAGAAAGATGTAGGTTGCAGTAGGTACTGGGAGATGAAGAAGCTTGCACAGGATAGAGTAGCATGGAGAGCTGCATCAAACCAGTCTCAGGACTGAAGACCACAACAACAACAATTCCCATTTAACCTTCAATGTGTGCCACTCCCTGCCAGCTACTACAGTTGTGCGAGTAAATTTACCTGCCACCCCTCTCTCCATAGGACATAGTGCCAGCTAGACTGACAGTGCCAATGCTGCTGGGGGGCAGTTGGACTGGTTAAGGTGGGTGTAGTGTGAAGTAGAGTGGGTAGCGGTCAAGAAAGGTGGGGGGGGGTCAGGGAGAGGGTGGGGGGAGGGTCAGGGAGAGAGAGCGTGGAGGTGGGTTACTTGTGCCTAGGACTGATGTGGCCAGTTTGTCAGCTGGGAATGGAGGAGGGAGGGGTGGTAGGTACACGTACTCGCAGAACTGTAGTGGCTGGTGTGGAGTCGCACACATTGAAGGTTATATGGGGACATTCGAAACCACAACAGCTGTTAGCATGAGTGACATAAAAGTAGATATCTTGGGTGTTCCGAAACAACTTAAATCATTTAAGAAAGGCAAGTCTTCCGGTCCAGATGGTACACCAATCAGGTTCCTCTCAGAGTATGCAGACACAACAGCACAGCAATCATATACAACCGCTCACTTGACGAAAGGTCTGTTCCTAAAGACTGGAAAGTAGCACAGGTAACACGAATATTCAAGAAAGTAAATCGGAGCAACCCAGTGAATTACAAACACATATCACTGACCTCAATTTGCAGTAGGATTTTGGAGCATATACTGTACACGAACATTATGAATCACCTTGAAGAAAATGACTTATTAATACATAACCATCACGGATTCAGAAAATATCGTTCTTGTGCAACACAGCTAGCTCTTTATTCCCATGAAGTAATGAGTGCTGTCGACAAGGGATCTCAGATCGATTCCACATTCCTAGATTTCCAGAAGGCTTTTGATACCGTTCCTCACAAGCTATTAATCAAATAGCGTGCATATGGAGTATCGTCTCAGTTGTGTGACTGGATTCGTGATTTCCTCTCAGAGATGTCACAGTTCGTAGTGACAGACGGTAAATCATCGAGTAGAGCAGAAGTGATATCTGGCGTTCCGCAAGGTAGTGTCATAGGCTCTCTGCTGTTCCTGATTTACCTAAATGATCTAGGTGATAATCTGAGCAGCCCCCTTAGATTATTTGCAGATGACGATGTAATTTACCGTCTAGTAAAATCATCAGACGATCAATTCCAATTACAAAATGATCTAGAGCGAAATTCTATATGGTGCGAAAACGGCAATTGGCATTAAACAATGAGAAGTGCGCGGTCATCCATATGAGTACTAAAACAAATCCGATAAATTTTGAGTATACTATAAATTGCACAAATCTAGGTGCTGTCAATTCCACAAAATACCTAGGAATTACAATTACGAGCAACTTAAATTGGAAAGACCACATAGATAATATTGTGGGGAAGGCGAATCAAGATTGCGCTTTGTTGGCAGAACCTTTAGAAGATGCGACAAACCCACTAAAGAGAGAGCCTACAATACACTTGTCCGTCCTCTGTTCGAATATTGCTGTGCGGTGTGGGATGCTTACAAGGTAGGATTGACGGAGGACATCGAAAATGTGCAAATAAGTGCAGCTCGTTTCGTGTTATCGCGCAATAGGGGTGAGAGTGTCACTGATATGATAAGCGACTTGGGGTGGCAGTCACTGAAAGAAAGGCGGTTTCCTTTGCGGCGAGATCTATTTACGAAATTTCAATCACCAACTTTCTCTTCCGAGTGCAAAAATATTTTGTTGTCACCCACGTACGTAGGGAGAAATGACGATCATAATAAAATAAGAGAAATCAGAGCTCGAACGGAAAGATTTAGGTGTTCCTTTCTCCCACGCGCCATTCGAGAGTGGACTGGTAGAGAAGTATTATGAAAATAGTTCGATGAAACCTCTGCCAGGCACTTAAGTATGAATTGCAGAGTAACCATGTAGATGTAGTATTTATCAGAAGTTTTAGTTTTCCCTTCCTATTTCCCTTGTGATTTTTGACCTCATTTGCAAGTATAATTATGTTTCTTGTTGGTTGCATGATGGGACTTATCCAAAGGTCTTCTTGTTTTATTTCTCCTCTAATATATCCTACTATATACTACTGCCTATTACTTCTTTTGATTCTCGCTATTTCGTCGTTCCATTTTGTCGTACCGATTGGGATCAGCACATCTATTAAATTCTGTAGAATTCGTTGAATCTTTGAGTAATTACATGTTTTTGGTGTTATTGTGTCTCCTATCACTAGTTTCCTGTAAAGATATGCTGAATTTTTGGGTTATTATTTCGTTCCTGTTGGCTCTGGGGAGACCAACCAGGTGAAATATACTCATCTGAATCCACACCAAATGGTTCAAATGGCTCTGAGCACTATGGGACTTAACTTCTAAGGTCATCAGTCACCTAGAACTTAGAACTACTGAAACCTAACTAACATAAGGACATCACACACATCCATGCCCGAGGCAGGATTCGACCGTAGCGGTCGCGCGGTTCCAGACTGTAGCCCCTAGAACCGCTCGACCAAACAGGCCGGCAAATCCACACCGGTCGAGCGAAGTTAAGTAGTAGTTTTTGACTGTCCTTCATATAGATTTCACTACCCCATGCTTTCCCTAGGATACTTGAGGCGAATGCTGAGATAGTTCCTTTGAGGCCGGCCGCGGTGGCAAGTGGTTCTAGGCACTCAGTCCGGAACCGCGCGACTGCTACGGTCGCAGGTTCGAATCCTGCCTCGGGCATTGATGTGTGTGATGTCCTTAGGTTAGTTAGGTTTAAGTAGTTCTAAGTTCTAGGGGACTGATAACCACAGAAGTTAAGTCCCATAGTGCTCAGAGCCATTTTGTTCCTTTGAAAAACACACTGCCGAGTTCTTCCTCAATCGCTGTTACATCCCATTTTCTTTTAAATCTCTAATAATCTCGTCGTTGACGATACGCTAAACTCTTAATCTACGTAAGGGATGATTTGCAAATAACACTAAGGTAAATTTACAGCCTAAAGAAAGCACAATTCGTGATTAAACGGGCAATATTAGGAGTGCAGTGTCGTTGTATCTACAGTGTACAGCCCACGTATGTTGATCTTACGTTGCCAACACGACTTTCGAAAGGATTCTACACGGAACTGGTGGAAACTTATTTCTCTAAGTACTACTTAAAGATGTTTGAAAGCCTAAAATGGTTGGATAATGAAACAGTCTCTGGTGAAACGTAAGGTCAAAGTCTAATCTCTCGTTGATGTTGATATTAAAGTCTACACACTAGCTGGGCAGGAGAAAAAGCCATTTCGAAGAACAATAACAGATTTTATAGCAAGAAGATGGTCCCACGGGAGTATGAATCTCGTTGCTTCTAGTTACAAGATCAGGTCTAGGCATTGTACCATCTCTCTCTTCGAGGGAAACGGAGCTAATAAAAGCAGAACAATCGAACCTCGCTGTATTTTAAAAATTAAAAGCAAATTCTCCGCCATTATACGTGTAGATAGTAAAAGGGGTCAGAGTAGCCGTGGTGTTGTGGTGTAGAGTCTGCGTTCGTATTCCTGAAATTTTGATTTCTGATTGTATCTTTGAATGCCCTTCTTCTCTTAGAACGTTGACATACAGGCTGCCGTAAATTGTTGTATGAGACCGGAATCGAACAGATGCGGAAATTTGTAGTTAATAAAGACTTTTTCATTATTAGCTGTTAGCAGTTATGAAACGTGATATTATATATATATATATATATATATATATATATATATATATATATATATATATATATATATATACTATTAGGCAGCATACGCCACCGCCATCTATCACACTCTTTCCTTTCGTGGTCTTATTCCTAAAGAGAGGACCATCCTCTTGATTTAAGTAACAACAGAAAATAAATAATGACATCGACGATTAGACTCAGATGTACAGTCTGCTCAAAAAGCGTAGTGGCTTAAACGGCTTGAACACGTCACTGTGCTTCATATTTCCACTTTGTATGAGCAGCCAAGGATGAGAAAACACAGTTGATACAAGCGGAAGTTCAGCTACTGTCTTCACTTTTATCAGCACGTCTTGGGAAATCAGAATTGAGGCTGCACTTTCGTGAATCACGTTCATTTATTTGTAATGGTTTCGACAGTTTCTAAATTTTCGATACTGTATGTCGTTGCATCTGACCACTCTGCCAGAACATCTTCATCAACTCTGGTAGCAAAGAAATGTAAGATGCTTCTGTTCTGAAAGCATATTCAGTACATTTCAGTGAATATAACATTCCACCTCTCTCTCTCACTCACTCACTCACACACACACACACACACACACACACACACACACATCATGATGCAGGAAAGTAGGTATTCAATAATGAAACTCATAATATTGCACAAAGAATAGAACATGAGTTAGATAGAGGCATCTGAACCATGAAGAATGTAACTGCACCTAAACACGATAGCTTTTCAACAGAAACAGTTAATGTAAATTTCTCATCTTATTAATTAAATGTCCGACAAAAGCTGCTTTGTAATAGCATGTTATTTCACCAAACGTCGACTTGATACATTGAAGGTAGCAGTTTTTATAGTTTTATTAGGACATTTTCGCGTGTGTGTAAACGTTTGTTTACATTATAAATCCGAGGGATAGTCAGTAAATGTAACTTACCGTAGGTTGCTGTTTAATTCTTTAATAATATTCACTAGATAGCCCCTAGCAGTTTACTGTAGGTTACTGCTTTTTTTTCAGTATTCACTAGATAGCCCCAAGCAGGAAAATACGCCACAGATCTAGCTTCTGCCATACATTTTTATTGTTTTTCACTGTTGAGCGTCCTTTCTGCCAACTAGAGTGTATCTGTTAACCTTGTGTGGCAGTAGGTTTCCTTAAGCTTCTTATAGTAATCACATATTAGATACATGGATAGAGACTATGTCTGCTGTGTGCAGATGCAGGAGGAGTTGGCAACAGTCCAAACTCATCTGGAAGCTTTGTTGGCCACAATCAACAGGCTCCAGAGTGCCACCTTGAGGTGCTGGGGGATGGGATGCCTGGGGCAGCCTCTGCTGTACTAGATCTACAGGGGGAGGGGTGGGGGACGACGTCACAGCTCTCTTGTCACTCAGCCGACCTCAGGTGCGACTCAGATGACCAGCCCACTCTCTCCTCAGTGTGGGCGGCGGACTGTGTCGAGGTCTCGAGCCTCAGGGCGAAGGTTGCATGAGGGACGCAGGCTCCTGCCAAATCCCATGCACTTTCCTAATAGATTCAGTGTGCTATCTGATGCTGGGGGGGGGGGGAGGATGCTGAGCAGGATCAGAATGCACCTTCTGCCAGGATAGTGGCCGCTTCTTCAGCAAGGTCCAGATCGGCACGTGGGGAAAGGGGTTCGTTAGTTATTGGGAGATCCAATGTTAGGCGGGTCATGGAGGGCCTCAGGAACATAGCAGCGAGGACGGGGAAGAAGTCCAACGTTCGCTCAGCGCGCTTTCTGGGGGGCTTTTTCCAGGATGTGGAAGAGGCTCTTCCGGCGACTATCGAAGGTGTGGGGTGCAACCAGCTGCAGATTGTTGTACATGTCGGCACCAGCGATGCCTGTCTTCGGGGTTCCGAGGAAATCCTTGGGTCCTTTCGACGGCTCGCTAAATTGGCTAAGGCGGCGTCCATCTCCCGAGGAGTGGAATCCAAGCTGAGGATTTGCAGCATTGTACCCAGGGAGGACCAGGGTCCTCTGGTTTCGAGTCAAGTGCAGAATGTAAACCAGAGGCTACGTCGACTCCGTGACGAAAATGGTTGTAGAATCCTCGATCTGCACTGTGGGGTGGAAGGTTGTAGGATGCCCCTCGATAGATCAGGGGGTGCACTACACACAGGGAGCAGCTACATGGGTAGCACAGCACTTGCGGAGTGCAGATGGTTTTTTTTATATTAGGTTCCTCCCCAAGCGAAACAAACCGTTGGCCTGAAAAAATATCACTTCATGACACTGACGTGTATGTGACAACTGTAAAAATTGTTAGTTCGCCAAAACAGGTCAATCCAAACGATTTAAATATGCTAAACCTCATGTTAGCAAATTGTCGAAGTGTCTGTAGCAAGATCCTCGAGCTACTCTCCGAAATAAACAGTAGTAATGCCAATATTGTATTAAATAATGAAAGCTGGTTGAAACCAGACATAAATAGCAGTGAAATCTTGAACTCAGATTGGACAATGTTTAGGAAGGATAAGACTGATTCTATTGGAGATGGTATGTTCATTGCAGTTAAAAGCTGTTTAAACACAGTTGAGATCGATACTGGGTCGGCCTGTGAAATAGTCTGAATGAAACAGTCAATCAGACAAGGAGTGACCACTGTATTAGGATGTTTTTATAGAACACCAGCATCTGCAACAAACGTCGCAGAACGTTTCAGGGAAAGTTTTTAGTACATAGGAAATAAATATCCAAATTATCCAGTAATTATAGGTGGAGACTCTAATCTGGCGTCCACTGGCTGTGAAACTTACACGTTTATCACAGGAGGGCAGAAGCAAAGACTCGTGTAAAGTTATTCTAGGAGCGCTCTCAACGTACAACCTTGCACTATTGGTTAGAAAACCAACTCGAGATATTAACATATTAGATATCTTGGCGACAAAAAGACCTGATCTTTTTGAGGAAGTTAATCTAGAAGGAGGTATTAGCAACCATAATGTCGTTGTGGTTTCTATGTCAGTGGAAGTTGAAAAATAAATACAGCGATGAGTTTTCTTGTTTGGGAAAACAAATAAAAGTGTCATTAACGAATATTTCCATAGTCAGCTCCAAGCATTCACCACGGGACACAAAGATATTGAGCACCTTTGGTCGGAATTTAAAGGTATTGTCCACCATGTGCTAGAGAAGTATGTGCGTAGCAAAAATATACGGGAGGGAAAGGATCCACCTTGGTTCAACAAACATATTACGAATTATTGAGAAAGCAGAGAATTTTGCGCAGTCGTTTTAAACGTAGTCACTGTCCCGCTGACAAACAAAAATTATGCGAAATGAAAGCAGCTGTCAAAAGGTCAATGAGAGATTCTTTTAACGAATTTGAAAGCAATATTTTATCTGCACATTCTAAGAATAACCCTAAAAACTTTTGGTCGTACGTAAAATCTATGAACGCTATAAATAATTCATTATCTTCTCTTGCTGACAGTACGGGTAATGTAACGGATGATAATAAACAGGAGGCCGGAAATGTAAACCTAACTTTCAAAAACTCGTTTACGGTAGAGGACTACAGCACTACTCCCCCTTTCAATTATGGAACAAACGCAAGGACGGCTGACATAGTGTTTAGTGTATCTGGGATTGTAAACAGTTAAGATCTTTAGATGACAGGAAGGCATCTAGCCCAGACGGTATCCCCGTAAGATTTTTGTGGACTATGCTATAAATATAGCACCATTCTTATACATCATCTATCAGAGATCATAGGAACACCGGAAAGTTCCACGGGATTGGAAGAAGGCCCAGGTCATATCAATCTATAAAAAGGGTAGAAAATCGGATGCACAAAAATTACCGGCAAATTTCACTGACATCGATTTGTTGTAAAATCATGGAACATATTTTGTGTTCAGACATAATTACCTTTCTAGACTCTGAGAAGCTCATCTGCAGAAACCAGCACAGGTTTAGGAAACAGCGATCATGTGAGACACAGCTGGCTCTCTTTGTGCATGATATACAACAGGCTCTATATACCGGCTCCCAGGTTGACGACATATTCCTCGACTTTCGAAAGGCGTTCGACACAGTTCCTCTTTATCGCTGGCTCCAAAAATTGCGAGCTTACGGTTTTTCCGATGACATATGCGGTTGGATAGAAAGTTTTCTAACAGACAGAGAGCAGTATGTCGTCCTGAAAGGGGGGACTTCAACCGAAACAAACGTAACTTCAGGTGTGTCCCAGGGCAGCTTAATAGGTCCGCTGCTTTTTACAATTTACATAAATGATCTGGTTGATAGTATTGACAGCGGCATTAGATTGTTTGTCGATGATGCTGTAGTCTACAGGAAAGTAGTCTCACGTGACAGTTGTGAACAAATCAATGAGGATTTGCAGAAAATAAATGCGTGGTGTAATGACTGGCAGTTACCTCTCAACATTAGTAAGTGTAACCTACTGCGTGTAACGAAGCGAATGCCCAGTCTTCGGAAGCGGTAACATCCGTAAAGTATCTGGGTGTGACTATTCGAAATGATCTCAAATGCAACGATCAGATTATACAAGTAACGGGTACGGCATACTCTATATTGCGGTTTGTAGGTACAATCCTGAAGTGATGCAGTCCTTCAACATAGGAAATTGCTTACTATACTTTAGTTCGTCCAGTATTATTGTTCTTCTGTATGGAACCCTTACCAGTTGGGTCTGACTCAAGAGATTTAGAAGGTCCAAAGAAGAGCGACAAGATTCGTGACTGGTACATTTAGACATTGCGAGATCGTTACAAATTTCATAGAAAACTTGAAGTGGGACACACTTGCAGATAGACGACGCGTTAAACGGAAGGGGCTGCTCACTAAATTCCAAAATCCGATCTTCGCCAAGGATGCAGAGCATATGTTATTACCACCAACTTTCAAATCGCGCAATGATCACAATTAAAAGAGAAGGGAAATTAGAGCTCGCAGTGAGGCGTTCAAACAGTCGTTTTTCCGTCGCGCGATCCGCGAGTGGAACAGTGTGTGTGGGGTGGGGGGTGGAGGGTGGGGAATATGAGTTTGGCGTGAATAGTGCCCTCCGCCACACACCGCTTGGTGGCTAGCTGAGTATATATGTAGATGTAGATACAGAACTTGTTTCGGATGCAGCTCATCCTCAGCGGTGTCTTATATTTAATGTTCTCTAACGTATCTCGATGACAATATTTCGTAACATCCACGTAATAATACAGTTACGGCATGAGGAAGTTTTTTGGAAGAAAATTCCCCACTTTCCTTTAGCCTTGACAACTGAATTAACGCTGATCCTCGTGTAGGACAGAAGGTAGGGAAATTACAGTTTCGCATTTCTCCAAAATTCCAATTTATTGTAGATAGCAGGAGTATAGGTGTCCCAACTCTTCCGCCTCCTAAGATTTCCTGAGTAACACGGCATCAGAAAAAAGCAGAAATTCTTGTGGCACTTCCGTTTGGATGTTCATGTATTACAATCGTTTCCAGAGAGTTACTGTATTGTTCCTCGGAACTTAGCGTGCTGCGCGGTGCTTCAGATGGTTTAACTTTGTTCGTGACACATTAAAGCTCTCGGGAGGGTAACTGTTGCACAAAATGGACATAATTAGCGTGTACTATCAGACTCAACTGGCTCAAAACGACGAAGGAAATTTCTTACTCCGCAGCAAATGGAACAGTAGTTGTACTATCTAACTGAAAACTCGTTCGGCCTGTTTTGTTTGATCGTGGGATGCGGCGTAACAATATCGTTAGCTCTTCTACCGGCATTCTTTGTGACGGAAGAAATTATCATAATAACCGGAACACACATAAACACGCATTAAGAAAATGATGGAATGAGTGAGAGGGTGGGAGGTGGAGAGGGGGGGGGGACGAAATTAACTAAGAACATTTCCATTTTTTTTTCCTTGGCAGCTGATTAAAGCTAGGTGGTACAATGACATTCGAACCCAGTACCTTCACTTTCACGCAGTCTACTCGCACTACTGAGCAAATCACCCACTACTGACGACTTGTCAACTTTGCGAAGTTCCGGATCAGAGACGCGGTCCGGGGCACAAATTTGATGTGCTCTTTTAGTACGCACTTGTTTTTGAATCAGTTCTTTGTATGTTTAAAATCCCCCCCATGAGCCATGGACCTTGCCGTTGGCGGGGAGGCTTGCGTGCCTCAATGATACAGATAGCCGTACTGTAGGTGCAACCACAACGAAGGGGTATCTGTTGAGAGGCCAGGCAAAGGTGTGGTTCCTGAAGAGGGGCAGCAGCCTTTTCAGTAGTTGCAGGGGCAACAGTCTGGATGATTGACTGACCTGACCTTGTGACACTAGCCAAAACGGCCTTGCTGTGCTGGTACTGCGAACGGCTGAAAGCAAGGGGAAACTCAAGCCGTAATTTTTCCCGAGGGCATGCAGCTTTACTCTATGATTAAATGATGATGGCGTCCTCTTGGGTAAAATATACCGGAGGTAAAATAGTCCCCCATTCGGATCTCCGGGCAGGGACTACTCAAGAGGACGTCGTTATCAGGAGAAAGAAAACTGGCGTTCTACTGATCGGAGCGTGGAATGTCGGATCCGTTAACCGGGCAGGTAGGTTAGAAGATTTAAAAAGGGAAATGGATAGTTTAAAGTTAGATATAGTGGGAATTAGTGAAGTTCGGTGGCAGGAGGAACAAGACTTTTGGTCAGGTGAATACAGGGTTATAAATACAAAATCAAATAGGGGTAACGCTGGAGTAGGTTTAATAATGAATAAAAAAAATAGGAATGCGGCTAAGCTACTACAAACAGCATAGTGAACGCATTATTGTGGCCAAGATAGACACGAAGCCCACGCCTACTACAGTAGTACAAGTTTGTATGCCAACTAGCTCTGCAGATGATGAAGAAATTGATTAAATGTATGATGAGATAAAAGAAATTATTCAGGTAGTGAAGGGAGACGAAAATTTAATAGTCATGGGTGACTGGAACTCGACATTAGGAAAAGGAAGAGAAGGAAACTTAGTAGGTGAATATGGATTGGGGCTAAGAAATGAAAGAGGAAGCCGCCTGGTAGAATTTTGCACAGAGCGTAACTTAATCATAGCTAACACTTGGTTCAAGAATCATAAAAGAAGATTGTATACATGGAAGAACCCTGGAGTCACTAGAAGGTTTCAGATAGATTATACACTCCTGGAAATTGAAATAAGAACACCGTGAATTCATTGTCCCAGGAAGGGGTAACTTTATTGACACATTCCTGGGGTCAGATACATCACATGATCACACTGACAGAACCACAGGCACATAGACACAGGCAACAGAGCATGCACAATGTCGGCACTAGTACAGTGTATATCCACCTTTCGCAGCAATGCAGGCTGCTATTCTCCCATGGAGATGATCGTATCGATGCTGGATGTAGTCCTGTGGAACGGCTTGCCATGCCATTTCCACCTGGCGCCTCAGTTGGACCAGCGTTCGTGCTGGACGTGCAAACCGCGTGAGACAACGCTTCATCCAGTCCCAAACATGCTCAATGGGGGACAGATCCGGAGATCTTGCTGGCCAGGGTAGTTGACTTACACCTTCTAGAGCACGTTGGGTGGCACGGGATACATGCGGACGTGCATTGTCCTGTTGGAACAGCAAGTTCCCTTGCCGGTCTAGGAATGGTAGAACGATGGGTTCGATGACGGTTTGGATGTACCGTGCACTATTCAGTGTCCCCTCGACGATCACCAGTGGTGTACGGCCAGTGTAGGAGATCGCTCCCCACACCATGATGCCGGGTGTTGGCCCTGTGTGCCTCGGTCGTATGCAGTCCTGATTGTGGCGCTCACCTGCACGGCGCCAGACACGCATACGACCATCATTGGCAACAAGGCAGAAGCGACTCTCATCGCTGAAGACGACACGTCTCCATTCGTCCCTCCATTCACGCCTGTCGCGACACCACTGGAGGCGGGCTGCACGATGTTGGGGCGTGAGCGGAAGACGGCCTAACGGTGTGCGGGACCGTAGCCCAGCTTCATGGAGACGGTTGCGAATGGTCCTCGCTGATACCCCAGGAGCAACAGTGTCCCTAATTTGCTGGGAAGTGGCGGTGCGATCCCCTACGGCACTGCGTAGGATCCTACGGTCTTGGCGTGCATCCGTGCGTCGCTGCGGTCCGGTCCCAGGTCGACGAGCACGTGCACCTTCCGCCGATCACTGGCGACAACATCGATGTACTGTGGAGACCTCACGCACCACGTGTTGAGCAATTCGGCGGTACGTCCACCCGGCCTCCCGCATACCCACTATACGCCCTCGCTCAAAGTCCGTCAACTGCACATACGGTTCACGTTCACGCTGTCGCGGCATGCTACCAGTGTTAAAGACTGCGATGGAGCTCCGTATGCCACGGCAAACTGGCTGACACTGACGGCGGCGGTGCACAAATGCTGCGCAGCTAGCGCCATTCGACGGCCAACACCGCGGTTCCTGGTGTGTCCGCTGTGCCGTGCGTGTGATCATTGCTTGTACAGCCCTCTCGCAGTGTCCGGAGCAAGTATGGTGGGTCTGACACACCGGTGTCAATGTGTTCTTTTTTCCATTTCCAGGAGTGTATAATGGTAAGACAGAGATTTAGGAACCAGATTTTAAATTGTAAGACATTTCCAGGGGCAGATGTGGACTCTGACCACAATCTATTCGCTATGAACTGTAGATTAAAACTGAATAAACTGCAAAAAGGTGGGAATTAAAGGAGATGGGACCTGGATAAACTGACTAAACCGGAGATTGTACAGAGTTTTAGGGGGAGCATAAGGGAACAATTGACAGGAATGGGGGAAAGAAATACAGTAGAAGGAGAATGGGTAGCTCTGAGGGATGAAGTAGTGAAGGCAGCAGAGGATCAAGTAGGTAAAAAGACGAGGGCTGGTAGAAATCCTTGGGTAACAGAAGAGATACTGAATTTAATTGATGAAAGGAGAAAATATAAAAATGCAGTAAGTGAAGCAGGCAAAAAGGAATACAAACGTCTCAAAAATGAGATCGACAGGAAGTGCAAAATGGCTAAGCAGGCATGGCTAGAGGATAAATGTAAGGATGTACAGGCTTATCTCACGAGGGGTAAGATAGATACTGCCTACAGGAAAATTAAAGAGACCTTTGGAGAAAAGAGAACCACTTCCATGAATATCAAGAGCTCAGATGGAAACCCAGTTCTAAGCAAAGAAGGGAAAGCAGAAAGGTGGAAGGAGTATATAGAGGGTCTATACAGGGGCGATGTTCTTGAGGACAATATTATGGAAATGGAAGAGGAGGTAGATGAAGATGAAATGGGAGATATGATACTGCATGAAGAGTTTGACAGAGCACTGAAAGACCTAAGTCGAAACAAGGCCCAGGGTGTAGACAACATTCCATTAGAACTATTGACAGCCTTGGGAGTGCCAGTCCTGACAAAACTCTACCATCTGGTGAGCAAGATGTATGAGAAGAGCGAAATTCCCTCAGACTTCAAGAAGAATATAATAATTCCAATCCCAAAGAAAGCAGGTGTTGGCAGATGTGAAAATTACCTTACTATCAGTTTAATAAGTCACAGCTGCAAAATACTAACGCGAATTCTTTACAGACGAATGGAAAAACTGGTAGAAGCCGACCTCGCGGAAGATCAGTTTGGATTTCGTAGAAATGTTGGAACACGTGAGGCAATACTGACCCTACGACTTCTCTTAGAAGAAATGTTAAGGAAAGGGAAACCTACGTTTCTAGCATTTGTAGACCTAGAGAAAGCTTTTGACAATGTTGACTAGAATACTGTCTTTCAAATTCTGAAGGTGGCAGGGGTAAAATACAGGAAGCGAAAGGCTATTTACAATTTGTACGGAAACCAGATGGCAGTTATAAGAGCCGAGGGACATGAAAGGGAAGTAGTGGTTGGGAAGAGAGTGAGACAGAGTTGTAGCCTCTCCGAGTTGCTATTCAATCTGTATATTGAGCAAGCAGTAAAGGAAACGAAAGAGAAGTTCGGAGTAGGTACTAAAATCCATGGAGAAGAAATAAAAACTTTGAGGTTCGCTGATGACATTGTAATTCTGTCAGAGACAGCAAAGGACTTGGAAGAGCAGTTGAACGGAATGTACAGTGTCTTGAAAGGAGGGAATAAGATGAACATCAACAAAAGCAAAACAAAGATAATGGAATGTAGTCGAATTAATTCGGGTGATGCTGAGGGAATTAGATTATGAAATGAGACACTTAAAGTAGTAAAGGAGTTTTGCTATTTGGGGAGCAACATAACTGATGATGGTTGAATTAGAGAGGATGTAAAATGTAGACTGGCAATGGCAAGGAAAGCGTTTCTGAAGAAGAGAATTGTGTTAACATCGAGTATAGATTTAAGTGTCAGGAAGTATTAGAGGGCAGCTTGGAGGGTAAAAAGCGTAGAGGTAGACCAAGAGATGAATACACTAAGCAGATTCAGAAGGATGTAGGCTGCAGTAGGTACTGGGAGATGAAGAAGCTTGCATGGAGAGCTGCATCAAACCAGTCTCAGGACTGAAGACCACAACAACAACAATGTTTAAAATTCTTTCATACTCATGAGATTATCATTGTATCTTTTTTGCTGAATTGGCTAGCGATGATGAAACAGTATTGCCAATGAACATAAATCATTTTTGCGAACGCTTCTAGGCACGAATACCCCTGTTACCTTCTTGATACGTATAAGAGGTGGCCAGAAAGTTTCTTGTCGAAAGCCACGCTAATCCGATACCTACATGTTAGTATTTGTACACCAGCACCAGAGTCGAGCTGAGTTGCATATTCGCTGCATCAGCGCACTCAACGGAAACTTTTTGATCTCTCCTCGTAGATGTAGAGACATATTGGTTGCAGCAACGGAGCGAAACAGTCAGAAGAAAGTTCTGTAATTCGTGTTTTGAAGCAATACAAATATCTAAAAATGATCAGATTGCCTCCAATCTTAAAGAAACTGAATGTGCACTGAACTTCAATGGTAATACGCCAGTGTATAGCCACCAAAATATATATTATATCTGAGAGGGGCTGTCGACTTTCGCGCATTCGGGAGGACGACGGTTCAATCCCGTCTTCGGCCATCCTGATTTAGGTTTTCCGTGATTTCGCTAAATCGCTTCAGGCAAATGCCGGGATGGTTCCTTTGAAAGGGCACGGCCGATTTCCTTCCCCATCCTTCCCTCACCCGAGCTTGCGCTCCGTCTCTAATGACCTCGTTGTCGACGGAACGTTAAACACTAATCTCCTCCTCCTCCTCGACTTTCGCACGTCTGTATTGATTGACAGGATGAGCAAATCAGTCTCAGTGTTTCACAGCTGAAGCTGCCTGCCGAAAGGTAAGGAATACAATATGCCATCACCATCATCATCACTATCACCACCACCGACCGCCCCTGGTAGCTGAGTGGTCAGCGCGACGGAATGTCATACCTAACAGCCCGGGTTCGATTCCCGGCTGGGCCGGAGATTTTCTCCACTCAGGGACTGGGTGTTGTGTTGTCCTTATCATCATCATTTCATCCCCATCGACACGTAAGTCGCCGACGTGGGGTCAACTCGAAAGACTTGCACCAGGCGAGTGGTCATCATCATCATCATCATCAGAAACAGCAGCGTCAGAGACACCCATTCACATTCAATGCTGGATAAAAGCATTTTCCAGACTTCTCAATGAATTACGGTGTTTGTTGCAGTCGTAATTATGCCTTCCGTTCCAACCTGTTTTTTTCTTTGTACTCGCAATAAGCATCCTCATTTAAAAACCTCAGTTTTTTTTAACGTTGTTCACATGGAAAATATCTCACTGCCAAACAGCAAAAATTGTAACACGCGTTAACTGTGAGTCTTCCTCTTCAAGTCCATTGGAAGCTTTATTGGAACGCAGTATCTCACGGCGAATTTCAGCGATGCAGTCTTGTCTAGTTTTCAGCCGAGTCATGGCGTCGTGCTGCCGCCACGTTTCGGCGAGTTTCCTACTTCTCCTGAAAAGGACGATTAGCAACCTCATCGAAACGTTTCCACGACACGGCATGACGTGACAACTCAGTTGAAAACTCGAGATCATTTCATCAATATTGGAAGCTTGTTTTGACAGGCTCATTTCGGTTTTTTTATGCGGTAGGTACATGTTACTACTGTCATATTATAACTGATTATTAGGCCTCTATTTAAATTAGATCTGTCAATGCCTTCCATGTACTCTTGACATTGTATGTAATAGAGGTAAACTGTACTGTGACATCAACAAAAGTAACGTGGTTCGGATATGTTACATTAATACGTATTTCTTTTTCCAAGGATTTTAAAACTATCACCCGATATTTACTGAATAGTTTTGATAATGAATAATCTCTTTGTCTGACTTATCTTTACCGGCCGGAGTGGCCGTACGGTTCTAGGTGCTACAGTCTGGAACCGAGCGACCGCTACGGTCGCAGTTTCAAAAACAAGTACACTGAAGATCACGTTACACTCACCTATCACTGGACAGTCATGTACCATTCTCCCACCGACGCCGCAGCCTCAAGAAATCGAGGCTGCGACGGCGGATGAGGACACAGAAAACTACTACACAGAGCCCTGGCAGGTGGAGGGCCCAAAACGCAGACCAAAAAAAACACCGGCACAAACAAGCGAGCAACCAAACTCGCTAGGCAACCGAAAGGCGCTGTTGCCTACACCCACTAGCACACCTCAGGCTAGCAATATTAACACACAACCAAACGCAAACACAGTTGTGGCGAACAACAACAAAGCACACAAAGCCACAACAGTGCCCACACAACACAAGACTGGTTTCCCCCCAGTTGTTATACAAAACTATGGGAACCTTAGTGCCCTTAACACTGCATTCGCGGAAAGGCACATAAACAGCACATTACATGCAAAGTACTCGGGGGATAGGGCCTCACTGTACGTTGCCACAGACACCGAATATAAAGATCTTCTGACCTTCTTCAAAGACCGGAAGATCGAACACTATACGTACAGGACGCTGGACGAGAGAACCCAGCAGTACGTGATCAAGGGAGTGGATCCCAGCACCCCCAACGAGACAGTACATGCGGCCCTTTGTTATTTGGGATTTGACTGTAAAAGTGCCTCCCGGATGACAGGGTTCCGTACACACGCACCGTTACCACACTACATGGTTGAGTTAGCCGACACGGCTGATTCCCGCGCCATCCTGCAGATAAAGAGCTTTCTGCGGATGGACGTGCGTGTAGAACTCTACGAACCACCCAACGTCCCCCAACAATGCAACAACTGCCAGCGGTTCGGCCACTCGGCCCTCCGCTGCGGCCTGGCAACTCGCTGCCGCGGATGCGCTGGCAACCACAGATCCAATACTTGCACACAAACACAGCCAAACCAGCGACGTTGTGCCAACTGCGGTGGGTCCCATGCGGCAAACTTCAGACAGTGCAACTCATACAAACAGGCGCTGAAGCGAAAACAAGACAGAAGTAGGGTACTGTACGACATACCACGCCCAAGGCCAGCGCCGAACCCAGTAAGGAACGGCGTAACGTTTGCCACGGTTGCACGCCCTGGCGGAACGGCACAGGCTGCGGAACCTCAGCGCCCTACACACACACGTGAAACAACCGCTGCAACAGCCACACAACAGCCACAGACAACACCTGAAACCCAACAAGCATCGGTACCAACACCTATGCCCCCAAACAACACGACCCCACTCCCGGAAATCACGAGCTGCGAAGGAACGCACCTTATACAAGAAAACACATCCACACAAGAACCCCCCGAACCCCAAGCCCAGAGGAGGAATAGACGTACACGCAAACACAGGGCGGGGAATACGAAATCACCACAACAGGCCACGCAGCAACAACAGAACAGCAACACACAGGAAAACAGTCAACAAGACACCGAGACTGTAACTCACACTACCATCCCCCTCACCACAGAAGTAACTCAGGAGCCACAACCTCTACCACGAAACACAAATGCCGCCCCAAACAACACACCAATACCTGCACAAGCGGCCGCTAACACCACAACAGCACCTCAGGCTGCCACACCTAACACCAACAAATCATCTGGGGGAATACTGGAAACACTATTCCCCCGACACACGACCATTGAAATCCTTACCAAGGTGCTGATGGCCGTCACTACACTCATCACCCAGCTCATGAGCGCCGAACCCGGGCAATACTGGGCTGTCATACACACTGCCATCACAACACTCTTTCACACGCTTACATGAATAATACGCCACACCCGGCCCATAACGCAGACCCGCACACACTATCACGGATCCTGTTCTGGAATGCAGACTCGATCCACAACAAAAGGGCAGAATTTGCCGCGTTCATGGAGCGCAAGGGAATCCTTGTCGCGCTACTGAGCGAGACTAAACTCAAACCGCACAAACAATTAAACTTTCCTGGCTACTGTGTCTATCGTACCGACCGACCGGGCGGCGCCGTGGCAGGTGGAACTGCAATCGTCATACACAAAGACATTGAGCACACAAACATAGAGCTCCCTGAACGGGAAAAAATCGAGGCTACGGCCGTCAGAGTCAAGTTCAACGGAGCCTACACCACACTGATATCGGTATACAACAGCCCTGTAGGCATTTCAACACGCGATTTCAGCACACTACTCAACATTTCACCGCGAGTAATAGTCGCTGGAGATCTGAACGCAAAACACCCAGAATGGAATTCACGCATACGAAATCCCAACGGCAAAAAACTGTACGAACATTCACTTGGCAGAAACTACATCATACTAGCGCCGACTGAACCGACGCACATTCCCTATCAGAGGGGACACAGGCCAGACGTGATAGACATGGCCCTCATCAAGGGCATTACATCGACACTCAACGTTTCCGTTGAAAACGATCTGCCCTCAAACCACCAACCTGTAATACTATACATTGAGGAAACACTGCAGCACATGGAACAACGTAAGATGTTGGACTAGGGCGTGCGGATTGGACAAGGTTCAAGCAAACGCTCGATAGCCACATCCCACCTATACACGAAATTAATGAAACAGCACAAATCGACGAGGCAGTAGAAACCCTCACTAACGCCGTCCAGGACGCAATGGCAGGCACCATACCTGATCGCACCTCACAACAACGCAGTGCGGCCCTGCCCCAGGAAATCCTCGGCCTAATCTCGATGAGGAATCGCCTCAGGAGACAATGGCAGCGCACCAGGCGTCCGTACTTCAAACGGCACATTAACAGACTACAGGGCATCATACACGATAAAATACAAACACACAGAACACAACAGTGGAACCACACACTCGAAGGGCTGGACACCACACGACCTGGCGTGTGGCAACTAGCCCGACACTTCACCAGGGAGAAAATATACACGCCAACACTTCAAGGGCCCGACGGACCTGCATACTCAGCGGAAGAGAAAGCAGAACTAATGGCCCGAACACTCGCAGCGTCATTCACACCGAACCTGGTACCATCAGATCCAGCGTTCACACTTGCTACTGACCAAGAGGTTACACGCATTCTAGCCCAACCATCGCGCGACGACATTCGACATGCTAGCACAGCCGAAGTCTCCTGGGCCATAATGCATTCCGCTGCTAGGAAAGCCCCTGGTCATGATGGCATTCAAAACCGTGTCCTCCAGGAGTTCACGGATAAAGCAACTGAGTACCTAACACACATAACGAATGCCATACTAAAACACCAACACTTCCCCGCCTTTTGGAAGACGGCCAAGGTCCTGATGTTCAGGAAGCCGGGGAAAGACCACAGCCTCCCACAAAATTACCGACCCATCAGCCTTCTGAGCTCGCTCAGTAAGATTGTTGAGAAGGTGATTCTCAAACGCATCACTAGGCACTGCATAACAAATGACATCCTGATACCGGAGCAATTCGGCTTCAGAAATCACCACTCCACAACACAACAACTCCTACGGGTCGTTGAACACATAACACATGGCTTCAACATAAACAAAGCTACAGGGGCAGTGTTCCTGGACATCGAAAAGGCTTTCGACCGTCTATGGCACAACGGCCTCATCCGCAAACTCAGCGACGCGGGATTCCCCGACGGGCTGCTGCGTCTAATACACTCATACCTCACAGACAGGAGTTTCAACACTGACGTGCAGGGAAAACAGTCAACACGACACGGTATACACGCGGGAGTACCCCAGGGAAGCATCCTAGGGCCCCTACTGTTTAACCTCTACATAAACGATCTCCCAACCACACACAACACAATGATGGCAATCTACGCGGATGACACAGCCATCCTTGCGCAAGATTGGAAACCATCAAACATTACGTCACGCCTACAGACTGCACTCCGAGTGGCTGAGCCTTGGTTGGAGAAATGGCGTGTTAGAGTAAACGTCGACAAGTGCGAAGCCGTTCTGTTCACGAGAAGACCGAAGCAACTGCGCAAACACCGCTACTGCAGACCAATAACTCTACATGCACGTCCAATACGTTTCCGTGAGAAAGTCAAATACCTCGGTGTCTGGCTGGACCGGAAACTACTCTGGGGGGACCACATACAACACATGACCAACCGAGCTAGCGCGAGGCTCAAACAGCTCTATCCTATGCTCAACAGGCGTAGCACACTGAACAGAAGGGTGTCGAGGTCCATGTACATGACACTTATCCGACCCCTGATGACGTACGCAGCTCCCGTCTGGGGATACGCTGCGCCTACACGCCTGCGCCGTCTGCAGCTCATACAAAACAAGGTACTCAAAATCATAAGCAATGCTCCACGATACACACGCATCGCGGACCTTCACCGGGAATACCGACTTGAGACTCTCACGGAGGTAATCCACAAACTCACCACAAGACTATACAGAAACTCCAGACATTCGCAGAACCCGTTTATTCTGAATCTGGGGAACTACGACCACAACCATAGATGGAAATATAAAAGACCAAAAGACATACTTGCAAGGACATAACATCTATGGCCAAGCTTACGCAAACATAACGGCACAGGCGAGCCCCTGTTAATCAGACGCATTTACTGGATATCCAGCTGAAATACACTGCCGAATAACTGGCACCATACAGGGAAGCCGTACCGTACACTGCATGCAAACAAGCTCCACACATCCCCCACACAGTGAGATGATCTATGGCCGATCTCCCACTACTGTATAACGATATTGATTGTTCCAGGAAAGTAGCAGCCGCAGCAACTGGGACACATCGCCATCGCCTGTCACGGTAATGATGCATGATACCTATACTAACAAATCCAACCTGCATGAACTATCGCAGCTAGTAAGCCACTACTGCTCTTACTACCCATCCCACTGTCGCAGAGGTTTTTTTCCCACGGCACGAGCCATGGCACTTTTTTCCCTCTGCTCTTCAAATCGCTACCCTCACTCGCGTTTCGTCCACTATCTATCACCTGATGGACCATGTTAATGCGTAGCCTTACCCAGACGCACGGACAACATCACAGTCCAGCATCCTGTGATCCACCCACTAGATAACTAACATGTTTACGGAGGTGACAGTAGAACTTTTGGTTTGGTCACCACGTTGGTGCGGGCGTGGAGGGGCCCCATCTCTTTCCTGCGTCGGGCATGGATGTGTGTGATGTTCTTAGTGTAGTTAGGTTTAATTAGTTCTAAGTTCTAGGCGACTGATGACCTCAGAAGTTAAGTCGCATAGTGCTCAGAGCCATTTGAACCATTTTTGATTTATCTTTCAATGCCGTCCATCTGCTCCTCTGCTTCTCTCTGTGCATCTCCTCCACCCCCTCTCTCTCTATCTCCTTTTCCCTATGTCTTTGTCCACCTCCTCCCCATCTCTCATCCCACCTGCTCCTATCCCCTCCCATCTCTCTCTCCATCTCCTCCTGCCCCCTTTCCCTGTTTACATTCTTTTTCCTTTCTCTGCACACCTAGTCCTTTATCCCCTCTCTGACAATCTCCTCTTCGTCCCTTTCTCTGTCAATTTCCTCATCCCCTCTCTCTGTTCATATCCTACTCCCCCTCTCTCCTTGTCTTTGTCCATCTCATCCTCTGTCCTTTCTCTATCCACCTCCTTTTCCCTCTGCCCGTGCAATTCACGCCTCCCTCTCCCTTCCCACTCCTCCTCCCCCCATATCTCTGTCCACCTCCTCCTCGCCCCTCGTTGCCATCTGCTTCTCCCTCTTGTTTCTTCACGTTATCGCGCCTGCCACAATAGGAGACTGGTGATTCTTCCACACTACAGTATTCCTTTATATATCGAAATTAATACGTTTACCAAATTTGGTTCAAATCGTTGCAGGGGTTAAAGATGAGATTTTTACCAGTGATGATGATGATGATGATGATGTCTGGTTTGTGGGGCGCTCAACTGCGTGGTTATCAGCGCCCGTACAATTTCCCAACCTTTGCTCAGTCCAATTTCGCCACTGTCCTGGATGATGATGAAATGATGAGGACAACACAAACACCCAGTCATCTCGAGGCAGGTGAAAATCCCTGACCCCGCCGGGAATCGAACCCGGGACCCCGTGCTCGGGAAGCGAGAACGCTACCGCGAGACCACGAGCGGCGGACATTTTACCAGTGGTTTGCCCGTATATTTACCACGTATTTGTACACATATTTAACCTGTATCTTTAGCGAATTTCACCCTGCAGTTTTATTGTCACGCACATCAATGATTATGACGTCGTATCTCCACAGCTATGTGCTATGTGCTACGATATAATCTTGCAGGTACATCCAGTCGATATGTAGCTACAGTTTGCGAAATGTGTTGTGAATAGAGTTATAATAGAGAAGAAATAAATTAAAACGTCATGTATAATGTAGTAGTTTTCCACGCATCTCATATTTTCCTAGGTACATTCAGCGGCATATGTGTACTGTCTGCGAAATCTGTTGCGAATAGAGTTAATAGTAAAGAAATAATAAATTAAATCGTCTTGCATTACGCGGCTGTTTTTCTGCGTGAGCAGCGAAAATATAGCAAGCGACAAATGATTTTTCCTTTCATTAGTTTGTGGAGGTCGTCAGCGAGAAAAAGTTTCGTAAAGGTTTGAAATTATGTGTAAAGTTTGTCGCAAGTTTGTAGGTGCTCTCATTTTCAAAAACTGGGTAAGTAAATTATGGGTATTCTCGTATTGTGAGCTCCACTGTCTTTTCATCCTAACTCCCTTCCATTTGATAAGTAGATGGTCCTCTCCTACTGCGATTCGTTCCAGACCAGTAGGTGATCTACATCTACATGGATACTCTGCACATCAGAATTACGTGCCTGGCAGAGGGCTCATCCAAAGAACTTCACAATTCTCTGTTATTCCAATTTCGTAAAGCGCGCGGAAATAACGAACACCTGTATCTTTCCATGCGAGCTCTGATTGCCCTTATTTTATTACGGTGATGGTTTCTCCCAATCTAGGTCGGCGTCAACAAAAAAGAGGAGAAAGCTGGTGACTGAAATTTAGTGAGGAGATTCCGCCGCAACGAAAAACACCTTTGCTTTAATTATGTCCACCCCAAATTCTACATCATTTCAGTGATACTATTTCACGATAATACAAAACGTGCTGCCTTTCTTTGAACTTTTTCGATGTACTCAATCATTTCTATCTGGTGAGGATCCCACATTGCGCATCAGTATTCTAAAAGGGGACGGACAAGCGTAGTGTAGGCCGTCTCTAGTAGATCTGTTACAGTTTCTATGTGTCCTGCCAATAAAACACAGTCTTTGATTAGCCTTCACCACAAAATTTTCTAAGTGTTCTTTCCAATTTAATTTGTTCGTAATCGTAATTCCTAGGTATTTAGTTGAATTTACGGTATTTAAATTTAACTGATTTGTCGTGTAACCAAAGATTGACGGATCCCATTCAGCACTCATTTCGATGAGCCCATACTTTTCGTCATTTAGGGACAATTTCCAATTTTCGCACCGTACAGATATTTTATTAAATAGTTTTACAATTTGGTTAGGTCTTCTGATGACTTAACTAGTCGATAAACGAGAGGGACATCTGCAAACAACCTAAGACGGCTGCTCAGATTGGCTCCCAAATCGTTTATGTAGATAAGGAACAGCAAAGTGCCTATAACATTCCTTTGGGGAATGCCAGATATTACTTCTGTTTTACTCGATGACTTTCCGTTAATTACTACAAACTGTGACCTCTCTGACAGTAAATCACGAATCCAGTCACATAACTGAGACGTTGTTGCATAAGCAAGCAATTTCACTACAATCCGCTTGTGTGTACAGTGTCAAAAACCTTCAGGATATCCAGAAATACGGAATCAATTTGAAATCTCTTGTCAATAGCACTCAATACTTAGTGCGAATAAAGAGCTAGTTGTGCTTCACAAGAATGATGTTTTCTAAATCCGTGTTGACTGTGTGTCAATAGACCGTCTTCTTCAAGGTAATTCTTAATGGTCGAACACAATACATGTTCTAAAATCCAGCTGCATATTGGCATTAATGATATGGGCCTGTAATTTAGTGGATTACTCCTACTAACTTTATTGAATATATGTATGACCTGTGCAACTTTCCAGTCTTTGGTTACCAGTCTTTCGTCGAGCGAGCAGTTGTGTATGATTGTTAAGTATGGAGCTATTGTATCAGCATATTTTGAAAGGAACCCAGCTGGTACACAATCTGTACCGGAAGACTTGCTTTTGTTAAGTGATTTAAGTTGCTTCACTCCTCCGAAGATATCTACTTCTACGTTACTTACGTTGGCAGCTGCTCTTCATTCGAATTCTGGAATATTTACTTCGTCTTCTTTGGTGAAGGAATTGCGGAAGATTGTGTTTAGCAAATCTGCTTTGGCAACACTGTCTTCGATAGTATCTCCACTGCAGTCGCGCAGAGAAGGCATTGATTGTGTCTCGCCCCTAGCATACTTCACATACGACCAGAATCTCTTTGGATTTTCTGCCATGTTTCGAGACAAAGTTTCGTTGCGGAAACTATTATAAGCATCTGGCATTGAAGTCCGCGCTAAATTTCAAGCTTCTGTAAAAGATCGCCAATCTTGGAGATTAAGCGTCTGTTTAAATTTGGCATGTTTTTTTTTTTTTTTTTAACGTTGTTTCTGCAACAGTGTTCTGATCCGTTTTGTGTACCAAGGAGGATCAGCTCCATCGTATGTTATTTTATTTGGTATAAATCTCTCATTTGCTGTCGTTACTATTTCTCTGAATTCAAGGCACATCCGGTCTACACGTACACTGTTAATTTGGAAGGAGTGGAAATTCTCTCTCAGGAAAGCGTCGTGAGTTTTTATCTGCTTTTCTGAATAGGAATATTTTTCCGTTTATATTTGAAGGATTTGGGGGGTTACGATATTCAGTCTCGCTACGACGATCCTGTGTTCACTAATCCCTGTATCCGCTTTGATGTTCGGTATTAGCTCAGGATTATTTGTTGCTAAGAGGTCAAGTGTGTTTTCACAACCGTTTACTCTTCGCGTGGGCTCATGAACTAACTGCTCGCAACAATTTTCGGAGAATGTGTTAAGCACAATTTCTGATCATCTTTTATGCGTACCTCCGGAATTAAACAGGTATTTTCTCCAACATATCGAGGGTAAATTAAAGTTACCACCAAGTATAATTATATGAGTCGGGTACATGATTGAAATCAAACCCAAGTTTTCTTTGAACCTTTCAGCAATTGTATCAACTGAATTGGGAAGTCGGTAAAAGGATCCAATTATTATTTCACTCCGGTTGCCAACAATGACCTCTGTCCATGCTGACTCACAGGAAGTTTCCACCTCGGTTTCGCAACAAGTTAAACTACTTCTGACAGCAACAAACACGCCATCGCCAACTGTGCTTAGACTAGGTTCTTCGCAAATACAATACTGGCCATTAAAATTGCTACACCAAGAAGAAATGCAGATGATAAACGGGTATTCATTGGACAAATATATTATACTAGAACTGACATGTGATTACATTTTCACGCAATTTGCGTGCATAGATCCTGAGAAATCAGTACCCACAACAACCACCTCTGACCTTAATAACGGCCTTCATTCGCCTGGGCATTAAGTCAAACAGAGAGTGGATGGTGCGTACAGGTACAGCTGCCCATGCAGCTTCAACACGATACCACAGTTCATCAAGATTAGTGACTGGCGTATTGTGACGATCCAGTTGCTCGGCCACCATTGACCAGACGTTTTCAGTTGGTGAGAGATCTGGAGAATGTGCTGGCCAGGGCAGTAGTCGAACATTTTCCGTATCCTGAAAGGCCCGTACAGGACCTGCAACATGCGGTCGTGCATTATCCTGAAGAAATGTATGGTTTCGCAGGGATCGAGTGAAGGGCAGAGCCACGGGTCGTAACACATCTGTAATGTAACGTCCACTGTTCAAAGTGCCGTCAATGCGAACAAGAGGTGACCAAGACGTGTAACCAATGGCACCCCATACCATCACGCCGGGTGATACGCCAGTATGGCGATGACGAATACACGCTTCCAATGTGCGTTCACCGCGATGTCGCCAAACACGCATGCGACGATCATGATGCTGTAAACAGAACCTGGATTCATCCGAAAAAATGACGTTTTGCCATTCGTCCACCCAGGTTCGTCGTTGAGTACACCATCGCAGGCGCTCTTGTCTGTGATGCAGCATCAAGGGTAACCGCAACCATGGTCTCCGAGCTGATAGTCCATGCTGGTGCAAACGTCGTCTAACTGTTCGTCCACATGGTTGTTGTCTTGCAAACGTCCCCATCTGTTGAATCAGGGATCGAGACGTGGCTGCACGATCCGTTACAGCCATGCGGATAAGATGCCAGTCATCTCGACTGCTAGAGATACGAGGCCGTTGTTATCCAGCACGGCGTTCCGTATTAACCTCCTGAACCCACCGATTCAATATTCTGCGAACAGTCATTGGATCTCGACTAACGCGAGCAGCAATGTCGCGATACGATAAACCGCAATGGCGATAGGCTACAATCCGATCTTTATCAAAGTCGGAAACGTGATGGTACACATTTCTCCTTCTTACACGAGGCATCACAACAACGTTTCTCCAGGTAAACCCGGTCAACTGCTGTTTGTGTATGAGAAATCGGTTGGAAACATTCCTCCTGTTAGTACGTTGTAGGTGTCACCACCGGCGCCAGCCTTGTGTGAATGCTCTGAAAAGCTAATCATTTGCATATCGCGCCATCTTCTTCCTGTGTGTTAAATTTCGCGTCTTTAGCACGTCATCTTCGTGGTGTAGCAATTTTAATGGCCAGTAGTGAATTTCGGCTGAACTTATCTCCGGCCTTAGCCAGCTTTTAGTGCCTATAACGATGTGAGCATGAGTGCTTTCTATTAGTACTTGGAGTTCTGGTACTTTCCCAACACAGCTACGACAATTTACAGCTGTTTTACGGATGGTTCTTGTAGCTACGTTCTTCCTGTGTTCGAACAGCACCCTTTGTGAGTGAAGTCTTTTTTGTGTTTCCCCAAGAACCCCTAGCCCACAACCCGTCCAGTCCACGCCACCCATTTGATAAATAGGTGATTCTTACATCCATAGCGATTCGTCCAGACCTGTAGGTGATATGTGTACCAAGTTGTTTTGAAATCGGTCCAGTTGTTTAGGAAGATATGTGGAACAAACGTACGTGCATACAAACAAATGTATATACGTAAGTCCATTTTTATTACATGTGTGGAGTTTCTGGCTGTTTGCCCTTCCTTATCCAACAGTAGTCACGGTAAGATAACTAAGTGATGTCGCGTGCGCGATTTGTCTATAAATCGTATAATCTTTGTTTTGCGTGTAATTGGTGTATTATACCTGTTTGCATATATTGTTCTCCGAGATGAAATGTGGGGACCAGCTTAGCATCTGCCTACTCCGTTGTGGGAAACTGCATAAAAACCACACTCAGGCTTTTAATCGTTCCAGGTATCCTAGTGCGCTGAGCGTTACGCTATACGAGCAGTTCCAGCAGTAAAATGCATTCGTATAGTTCATTACTCTGCGTATAGCGTCATAATGAAGTTTCATCATTTTTTTTGGAGTGAACTGATCTAGCCAGACGAGCCCTCTAACACCATCTTTTAGAATATTCCTGTAGCTATATGTTCATGAATACAGTCGATATTATGCAATGTATTTGGCGTATTTGCCATAATGTAATTGCTACCGTAGTCAAAAACTCATGCAGTTTCATATCATTCTTTGTTTGAAAGCTAACTTTGGATACCAGTAGATATTGTCGCCGTTGCTGGGAGGTGGGTAGCGAGGAGTGTTTAATCGAATCTAATTAACTCCCTCCTTTCTTAGGGGCAGTGTGGGAACAAAAGCGAAAGAAGGGTAATGGAATCTTGTCGAATTAAATCAGTGGAATCTGAGGGAATTAGATTAGGGAGTGGGACAGTTAAAATACACTACTGGCCATTAAAATTGCTACACCACGAAGATGACGTGCTACAGAGGCGAAATTTAACCGACAGGAAGAAGATGCTGTGATATGCAAATGATTAGCTTTTCAGAGCATTCACACAAGGTTGGCGCAGTTGGCGACAACTACAACGTGCTGACATGAGGAAAGTTTGCAACCGATTTCTCATACACAAACAGCAGTTGACCGGCGTTGCCTAGTGAAACGTTGTTGTGATGGCTCGTGTAAGGAGGAGAAATGCGTACCATCACGTTTCCGACTTTGATAAAGGTCGGATTGTAGCCTATCGCGATTGCGGTTTATCGTATCGCGCCATTGCTGCTCGCGTCGGTCGAGATCCAATGACTGTTAGCAGAATATGGAATCGGTGGATTGAGGAGGGTAATACAGAACGCCGTGCTGAATCCCAACGGCTTCGTATCACTAGCGATCGAGATGACAGGCATCTTATTCTCACGGCTGTAACGGATCGTGCAGCCACGTCTCGATCCCTGAGTCAACAGATGGGGACGTTTGAAAGACAACAACCACCTGCACGAAAATATCGACGACGTTTGCAGCAGCACGGACTATCAGCTCGGAGACCATGGCTGCGGTTACCCTTGACGCTGCATCACAGACAGGAGCGCCTGCGATGGTGTACTCAACGACAAAACTGGGTGCACGAATGGCAAAACGTCATTTTTCCGGATGAACCCAGGTTCTGTTTACAGGATCATGATGGTCGCGTCCGTGTTTGGCGACATCGCGGTGAACGCACATTGGAAGCGTGTATTCGTCATCGCCATACTGGCGTATCACCCGGTGTGACGGTATGGGGTGCCATCAATTACACGTCTCTGTCACCTCCTGTATGCATTGACGGAATTTTGAACAGTGAATGTTAGATTTCAGATGTGTTACGACCCGTGGCTCTACCCTCCATTCGATCCCTACGAAACCCTACATTTCAGGTGGATAATGCACGACCGCATGTTGCAGGTCAGGTCCTGTACGGGCCTTTCTGGATACAGAAAATGTTTAGATAGCTGCCCTGGCCAGCACATTCTCCAGATCTCTCTCCAATTGAAAACGTCTGGTCAATGGTGGCTGAGCAATTGGCTTGCCACAATACGCCAGTCACTACTCTTGATGAACTGTGGTATCGTATTGAAGCTGCATGGACAGCTGTACCTGTTCACCCTGTAAGTAGGCTGTTTAGGTTTTCTTATTGGCAACGTTACGTAGCGCTGTGTATGAAAATCACTGGCTGTGCTGTGTGCAGTCTGTGGCTAGTTTGCATTGTTGTCTGCCATTGTAGTGTTTGGTAGCGGCAGCAGTATGTGAACAGCGGGTAGCGTTGCGCAGTTGGAGGTGAGCTGCCAGCAGTGGTGGATGTGGGAAAAGAGATGGCGGAGTTTTGAAATTTGTCATGAACTGTTATATATATTATGACTATTAAGGTAAATACATTGTTTGTTCTCTATTAAAAGCTTTCATTTGCTAACTATGCCTATCAGTAGTTAGTGCCTTCTGTAGTTTGAATCTTTTATTTAGCTGGCAGTAGTGGCGCTCGCTGTATTGCAGTAGTTCGAGTAATGAAGATTTTTGTGAGGTAAGTGATTTGTGAAAGGTATAGTTTAATGTTTGTCTGGGCCATTCTTCTGTAGGGATTTTTGATAGATTGCGTTGCGCTAAAATTATTGTGTGTCAGTTTAAGCACAGTCGTGTATAATTGTTATAAGGGGATGTTTAATATGGCGACCCTTAGCCTAGGATACCTCACTGGAATCTTCTGATTTTTTTCTTGTAGTTTGTGCTATTAGTGTAGCTATTGTTTATTGCTAGCGCGTAATAGAGAGAATTTCCTTTGTAGTTGCAGTCTTTCATTGTTGTACAGTGCAACAGGTGTGGCACGCATGTAGATTTCCACCAAGTATTTCGCAGCTGCAATTAACTAGATATTATTTTCAGTACTATGTTAATGTGTTCTCTTATTTTTGCTATTCAAATTGTGCTTTTCTGTGTTGTTGTGTGAAATATTGTGACAATAATGGCGTGTGAAAAACGTAATACTAGGCTCCAAAGTAAACTGAGAAATGACAGTGAAGACGAAAGCAGTGTGTTAGCACCACCGTGTAATGAATTCACTAATGTTCAACATAGTAATTTGGTAATTGTGCATAGGGAAATGGAGCGGGCGGCAAACAATGGCGTAGGCAGTGAAACAATTAGTGAACAGGAAAGCATTATCGATCGATCGGTCGGGAACAGCTCGCCTCAGGAATTGGGAATGACAGAAAACAATATTGCAAATACTGTAGATTCAGGTTTTGCGTCCTCACCATTTTCTCAAATAAGTCAAGACACATTTTCTGCTTGTCAAAATGTGAATGTTGCTGGTGGAAATGCACTGCCGAAAAGCGTAGAGGAACAGATTCCAGACACTAATGCATTGTTATTACAATTAATGCAACAAATGGGACAACATCTTCAAAGGTTAGACACAATGGAACAAAATCTTCAAAAGTTAGACACAATGGAACAAAATCAGAGACAAACACAGCAAAAGCTTCAGAAGTTAGACACAATGGAACAACACCAGAGACAAACACAGCAACAGTTAGACACAATGGAACAACACCAGAGGCAAACACAACAACAGTTAGACACAATGGAACAAAAGCTTCAAAAGTTAGACTCAGTGGAACATAAGCTTGAACAAACACGTGAAGATTAACTACTGAGTTACATAACATTGAATCGAAATGTCAAAAAGTCTGTAATGACGTAAAAACACAAATTTGTGAGCATTTTCAACCTATTTTTTCGCAGCATGAGAATGCATTACAGAATCACGAAGCAGCCATAAAAGAACTGCAAACTATTGTTCATGAAAATCATGAGACCTTGCAAGCTAAAATTGATTCAGTTGCATCTACCGATTTGGTTACGCAACTTTCTAAAACTGAAGAAAACTTAAAGGACACAGTAGATACTCCGAAAATTGGTTCAGAAAGACACATGGAGGAAATTAGTTCATTATCAGAGAAAGTAGTTGAACTTTCGGATCAGCTAAATAATTTATCTATGAAGGTAGATGATAATCTGAATGACACAAAACCAGTAGTCTTTAATGACACAGAAGAGTGTGAACAAATTAGGAAATTCAAACAAAATCAGAATCAAATTAATACGCAACACCAAAGAGAAATCCGGAAAGTACAAGATCAGCTGACACAGGTAATACAAGAATTACGTATTTCAGAGGCCACTCGTGCTCCAATACAGGAAGAGGGACATAGAAATACGGAACAGCCACAAAATAATAACTCAGGGCACTTCGGAAATTATGAAAGAAATTGGCAAGGTACACCGAATTTTGAGATGGAACCGCCGACACGACATAACAATGACCGATATGCTACTCGCCGACACGATGATTTTGACTATAAGCTGTTCATTACTACACGTAAATTCAAAACGTTTAAGAATTCTGCCAACGACATTCATCCACAAGTGTGGCTCCATCAATTCTCTCATTGTTTTCCTCCCAACTGGTCATTAGAACACAGATTAGAATTTATGTGTGGCTACTTGAAGAATGAACCAGCTGTAAGAATGCGATCGGTCATTCACGATTGTCACAGTGAAGGAGAATTTTATCATGCCTTCCTCTCATCGTATTGGTCTCAAGCTACACAAGACCGAGTAAAACATGGCATCATAATGATGAAACGTTTCGAACAATCTGAATTTTCCAGTCTTATGAAATATTTTGAAGACATGTTGCATAAGAATCAGTATCTTTCAAACCCATACAGCCCCTCAGAACTCATCCGCATTTGCTTAATCAAACTGCCTGAACATTTACAACATATTATTTTGGCAGGACGTTGCAAAGACGACATTGAAGCTTTTCAGGGACTGTTACAAGAACTGGTAATTGACACTGACAATCGCGGAACGCGAAAACAGGAGCACAACAATTACAGATCACATCCGTCACAATTCTGTGATGACAGAAATAATAAATGGACACGACAAGGCTATTCTTACAACGTAAATTGTGACCAAAACAGACACCACCAGTATGACAACCGTTGGCAGAGTAGTAATAATTACCTCTCTGCGGTAATGACTATCACAGAGACAATCAGAGAAACAGACAATATGGGAACCAAAATAATTATTATCAAGGGAGACAGAATAACTTTAGATGCAACGGTCCAGCGCGCAGTTACGACTCAGGGAGAAATTCTCCACCATGTGACAGACAAGAAAGAAACTATGGCATCTACCGACATGACGACAGACGATATGATCTTAACGACAGACCTGAACTGCATCAGAACTGGCGGGATTTAAACAGAGCAGGGCACTTTCGACAACGTGAATTTGTAGAAGCTAGGTTTCCTAATCTCAATAACGATGCACGGCAACAAAGGAACAGACAATGACTCGCACCGCAGTCTGCCACGTGCGCCGGCTGGCTCAGAGAAAAATAACATAGACGCTAACCTTGAGAAAAATTTTAGCATTCCTCACCGACGTATACCGCATGATAATTCCGTTCAAGTTGAAACTCTGCGTACTAGGAAGAGTAAAGGTTTACACCACATTTCACATGTAAAACCGTTTATTGAAAGATAATCTGGTCTTTGCCATAAAACGTTTCACTTTACATTTCTAGAATGCATCGTCACACTTAGAAACTGTTATCATGCAACAATGTTTGAAGTTAAATATCCAGTCAAGAACCAAGAGAACTTATTTAAACAGAAATTACGAATGTATTGTTATTGTGAACAGACGTCACAGTGTTATTCTTGCTTGTTACTTGCACGATTACGTAACGACTATAAGACTCACATACTTAGAACTCTTACCAGTACTGCTAATGAGATTGTAATGCAACATTTTGGTTTACTTGAAAATACATTCTGGATTTAAGGTACTTTCTGTGAGATTCCAGATGAGACAGTGGTTAGTTTATGTGACAGCTACACGATTTTATCACGACGCTACTAATGAGTGACAATTTACAATGTTGCTTTTGTGGTGTATCTGTTTTATATCTGCACAGTTTTTCTGAATTATTCTGGAAAGTAAAACATGTTTTAGTTGTAACTTTTGTCGTATAGCTACAATGAGACAGCCTTTTCCGTAGCACAACAATACGTTACAGCACAGTAATTTCTTCATCACAATAATAAGCGTAATAACTAAGATATCTATATGCAAAGCATTTCAATTTTGTTTATTACGAGGTAAGTACATTGACTTCTGCAGAACTTAGCTTTCAGAGGACAATAACTACGACACTTCCACAGAGATTATCTTACAGCAAGAAGCACATTTAACGGTACAGGACACGTATTTGAGTGATTAATTTTGTACTTAAAACATTTATTTTTAAAGATATTTGAAGTACAATGATACAAAGGTTTTCCGTAACACATTTCATTCCATTGCTGTAATCCGTAACACCTGAGGGTATAATTACATTAATCCTGAGGGGGGTACACGCTTTCTTTGTGTATCATGTGTTTGGCAAGCACAAGAAGCCCTAGCTAATATGGTATTTGCTTATACAACTTTACACATTGGTACCATATTTCTTTAACACATAATTACACAGCTATCTGATCATTCAGCTGAGAGATAAACTTTTTTTTTATTACATCAGTGACAAATGTTTACGTAACTACACCTGTCTGTACTTTGTGAACTGTTCATATTTTTTCAGAACCATTGTGATACTATGAGGGCTTTGAATGATGTATTTGGTATGAGATCATGATTTTTAAAGTACTTTTGAGGTAGATGACACTATTGAAATGAGCAGAGAATATTTTTTATGGTTTGAAATTATTGCAGGAAGCTACGACGTTTTTGAGATTTGACTGAGGTGTTATGATGTTATTACTACGACAATGATGTGTATTATGCTGTTGAGGAATGTTTATTATGATATGTATTTATTATGATGAATTGTTGAAGACATGTTGACGAATATGTATATGTGTAATAAGGTAACGAATAAGGAGTAGTGGTTAGGGACTCTGACTTGTGAAAAAGGATGTTGGAAACCGAGAATCGTACATTAAGAGTTATGAAATGTGTGTAAATGCGTGAATGTATCACAATGCAGGCAAAAATTTTTTGCATACTGTTATATTCATAGGATTTTGTTTCTACGCATTTGTAACGTAAATTTTGACCTGTGAAATATTTTTATATGAGACTGTCACTGTAGCGGAAACTGGTGTCGTAAATATTTCCGTAAGAAAGTTAAGTGACCACCTGCATGTAATGCGTCATGGGCACCCAGCTGGGCGACAGTCGCCTGGAAAAAAGCCATTAGCATGTGCCCCTTTCAGAGGTACAGGTGGAGAAAAAAAAAGGGAGGCCATTATCCTTGCTATTGACGTTCCTTTGTAGAAAGCATCGCTAAAACTTGAACTTGAAAACATATGATTACACTGTGGAGCTCTTAATTTATGATATTTACTGAAATGCCTAATGAAATGATGAGAAACATTTTACATCTATTGTCTTTGTAGTTGAGAGATTGCTTATTTCATTTGATATCTGGTTTCCAGCTGTCTTGCAGCATTGGTTTCATAAAATAAAATTAAATGCATTTGCTAATGTGAACACTTTCTGTCAACAGATCTATTAAATAATTATTTTATGACCCACATTCTTCGAAAAAGGAGCTCTTGGAATGGAAAGAACAATAAGAAGGGACTAATAACAGTAACTGCATATATCATTTTCTTTTCAAGTACTTGGTAATTTCTTTTGTAGAAATAGTTGTGGTGCACCACTTTAATTACATAGACATTAAGATGTGAATATACATTTCCCTTGTCTGCATTGTTGTCTTTAGTCTAATATTTTTCTGCTTGAGCTATGTCATGTTTAGGTATAAGTTACTGCTGTTTGCCAGGCATAGTGCTACTGAATTTTAAATTGTGTTACTCTTCTAAGCTAGTTTTACTACTGATTTATTTTTCTTGTTCACTGCACAGTGCCTTATATTAGTTGTAGTACTGCAATTGCTTTGCCTATTTAAAATTTTTGTACTTGATGTTTGTGTCAATTGTTTTATGCTGCTGCATTGCCTCGTCCCTCAGTTTAGCATCTGAGCTCAGTAGATTTAAGTTAGCTTAAGAGGGGGTAGCCTCTAAGAGAATGAGTTGCAATGAATTTGAAGAAATGCACTGAGAAGTTATACGAACAAAGTACAGGTATAGGTAGGATTTTCTTGGAAATAAATAATGAGGTACGACATATGTGAAATAAATACAGAAAGCATGCTTGGATAGGATTTTTTTTTTGGTGGAAGCGAAGGTCGAAATAAGATGAAAGATCTATGGAATGAAGTTTTGGGTTGGACTGCAGTACCCAATGTTACACTGAAAACAAACCCTGTCCTTTCCTTTTGTGTTATCCCACTATGTGTTTGTGTACCCTTGTGTATTTGTTTTCTTCCTGTCTCAGTGTAGTTTCATAGAATTTTTTCTTCTTCTAATACTAAGCTACATTCACTATGATGAGGAATACTGTTATCCTCAAATATAGTTGGCATTAATAATATGTTATTTACCTTGTAAATATGCTTAGACATTATTTATTCTGTTTTGTTTTAATGCTCATGTGTAAAGTTGATGTTTCAAAAGTTATTCTGATCTTTTATGTATTTACTTATGTCATAATTCCTGTAACACTGATGTATATGTTAGTTCGATTCTTTTGTAAAGCCTGTACTACAAATGTTATCTGTATTGTTATGTTCTTTAATGATGTATTTTGTACCTTTGTAATCGTATTCTTATGTTATGAAATTGTAATTGACACCTGTTCATCATATTATTAACTTGTAAGTTACATTTCACTGCACACGTTTCTGTTGGTCATAGTATATGGACAATATGTGAGAAGTAGGGACTGTTAGTGTTTGCACGTGAGTTAATAATTCAGAAAGGGACTGGATAACAGCATTGCTGGTTCTAAGGACAATTCCAAAAACTTTGTGAGTGCACAAGTGGTGGTTATGGACTTGCTATATTATCTGCAAGACTCTTCAATGGTGATTGTGCACCTGCACAGTCACAACAGATGGCTGCTGGCCATCTCTACAAGGACTACAGTGGGTCTACACCTTTGCTGACTCACCAGTACCATTAATTCTACAAGGACTGCAGTGGGTCTGCACCTCTGGTGGCCCACCAATACCATACTCTCTACCAGGACTACAGTGGGTCTGCTCTGTGATGACCTACCTACCAATCTTCTTCAAAACGTCGAATGACTCTGCTGTGGGTTTGCTCTGTTGTGGCCCATTACCTGTCAGCATGTCAAGAGTCAGCACTGTCTTTCTGTTGGAAGGACAACACTACTTCTTCAAGACCACATGGAAATCCACTACTTCTGTGTGCAATTTCTTTTGCTAATGAGACTTTGTGAAAAAAACTGTAATTACTATTATGATGAATGATCAGGACTTTCTTTATGGACTGTGAGAAAATTTTAGCTTTTGAGCAACATTGTATCAATAAGTGTGTGCATTTGATATCTTTGTTATAGTAATTATGAAAAATTTTTATCAAATCATTATTGGCCACTGCCCAAAACAATTTGTAAAATTTTTTTGCGGGGAGCATGGAGGCTATGTAAGTAGGCTGTTTAGGTTTTCTTATTGGCAACGTTACGTAGCGCTGTGTATGAAAATCACTGGCTGTGCTGTGTGCAGTCTGTAACTAGTTTGCATTGTTGTCTGCCATTTTAGTGTTGGGCAGCGGCAGCTGGATGTGAACAGCGCGTAGCGTTGCGCAGTTGGAGGTGAGCCGCCAGCAGTGGTGGATGTGGGAAAAGAGATGGCGGAGTTTTGAAATTTGTCATGAACTGCTATATATATTATGACTATTAAGGTAAATACATTGTTTGTTCTCTATTAAAATCTTTCATTTGCTAACTATGCCTATCAGTAGTTAGTGCCTTCTGTAGTTTGAATCTTTTATTTAGCTGGTAGTAGTGGCGCTCGCTGTATTGCAGTAGTTCGAGTAACGAAGATTTTTGTGAGGTAAGTGATTTGTGAAAGGTATAGTTTAATGTTTGTCTGGGCCATTCTTTTGTAGGGATTTTTGATAGTCAGATTGCGTTGCGCTAACATTATTGTGTGTCAGTTTAAGCACAGTCGTGTATAATTTTTCAAAGGAGATGTTTCAACCCCATCAGAGCTCTGTTTGACTCAATGCCGAGGCGTATCAAGACCGTTATTACGGCCAGGGGTTGTTGTTCTGGGTACTGATTTCTCAGGATCTATGCACCCAAATTGCGTGAAAATGTAATCACATGTCAGTTCTAGTATAATATATTTGTCCAATGAATACCCGTTTATTATCTGCGTTTCTTCTTGGTGTAGCAATTATAATGGGCAGTAGTGTATTAGACGATTTTTGTTATTTGTGCAGCAAAATAACTGATGATGGCCGAAGAAAATTATAGAGTTGCAATGGCAAGAAAAGCGTCTTTGAAAAACAGAAATTTGTTAACATCGAATATAGACTTAGATGTTAGGAAGTCTAATATGAAAGCGTTTGCATGGTGTGTAGCCATGCATGGAAGTGAAATATGGAAGATAAACAGTTTAGACAAGAAGGGAATAGAAGCTTTTGAAATGTGGGGCGACAGAAAAATGCCGAGGATTAGATGGGTAGATCACATAGCTAATTGGGAGTTACTGAATAGAAGTGGGTGGAAAGAAATTTGTGGCACAGCCTGACTATGAGAAAGGTTCGGTTGGTAGGACACATTCAGATACATCAAGGAATCACCAATTTAGTTCTGGGGGAGCAAGAGAAAAGGGCAGTAAGCAGATTCAGAAGGATCTAGGCTGCAGTAGTTATTCGGAGATGAAGAGGCCTTCGGACTAGAAACTCACAGCAACAACTGGTACCTCGTAAAGCATCGAGTCTTAGGTTAGCGTCCTTAAAGTATGGGTCTGAATTTGAGCAAACTGCGTACATAATTCAAAGAAAAATGTTTAAAGGCGATATTGCTACAACGATTGCAATCTGGCAAATTCAAAAACAATGGGTAAGATATGTGTACCGTATACAGCACTGAATTGCCAGTAACCGTTATTGCCATTATTGTAGCATATAGGACAGAATTGCTACTAACCGTTATTGTCATCATCGTAAGAATCGGTGCTCCAACACCCATGAAAATCACGGCTTTCTGTGGCATTAAATTTTAAAGAATGGGTTGTGAAATTGAATGATTGTACTCGTCTCCTCTTCTTCTGTACTCACGTATGACGCCTTTCGCTGTTACGGTATCCATCTCTTCCGTACTCTTCCCACACTTCTTCGCCCTACCGTGTTATGATTTGTGAGTTTCTAGGGTAGTCTGCCGCAAAGTCTATCGATATGTTCACTTCAATTTCTTCTGATTTCTTCAATTTTCCTGTCACGTTAAATATGTTTCATCCCTTGCTACTGGCTGTTTCCTAATCTGGCTGCTCTGTACAGCCTTTCAGAGCCCTAATAAATCTCATTTTAATTGCCTGATTCTCGTCTCTTAATCTAAATAGTAATGTGTATTAATAACAAGCGTTTTCTACCCGTTTGTACCTACTGTTTAAGACCCAAAACTTCTTGTAGTTGTTCATGTAAACTGTTTTTGGCAACAGCAACGAGAAGTCTTCGCACTGAAAATTGTGGTAAATTGCTTTCCAGGGAAAACTAGCGCTCACATCCACAGTTACAAAGCTCAACCTTAAGCAGGAAATTTGTAACCAAGGTCAATGAAAGACTAATCATAAGCCCTTGAAAAGTTGAAGTTTTGCTCCAGCACTGTGTAAGTACATATATGCTGCCGCACCTAGACGCGTGTTGTGTTGCTGTCCTTGTAGCATCTTTTAAGCCGGTGTGGACGATTTCTGTATGATATTCCTATGATGTCAAGTATATTGATGGTCCCAGAAACGGTCTAAGACAGAGGCAGTGACAAGGGTTTATATACTGCTTTGATCATAAGGAGTCTACGTCCATAGTTAATGGTGCCTCTCCTGCTTTTGAGCATAAGCTCTTAATGGAGCCTCCTTCTCCCACTGGCGTCTGCGACCAGTCTGATACGTTGCGGTGCACCGAACCCAGGATTTTCAAACATGGCGGCGTTTCTGCTGCACAAACCATGCAACCATAACCTAATAGAAACGAAGGAAGCTTTTGAAGCTTTGAGGCGTGTATAATGTATCCGTCTCCCATTCCCGTTCTTTTCATTAAATCATATCATCATATTGAATTCCTTCGGGGTTCCTTCTGAACTCCGAAACTGCTTTAAGCAGCTTCTCATCAAATACATGTCCCTAGCATCTCATCGGCCCCTTAAATTTCGAAATTAAACGCTTATTTTAACTCAAGTAAAGGTGGGGTAAATGAGAAAGGTCACGACGAAAGTAGACATATTTTTATCAAGTAAAATTTTTGCAACCTTTTCTCTCAACATTGTAAGAGATGAGACAACAATGCAAAGATGAAAGTGGAGCTGAAAATGGAGCAGTCTTGGACAAATAAATAGCACTTCACTGGGCTACTCAGTCTAGACGACATTGTGTTCACTGCTATTGAGAATTAAGCAAAGGTTAAAACTTTCTTCAGTATATTAACTTTCTTTTCAATCATTAGTCCTGTGACTGCTTCGATGCGGCCAACCACGAATTCCATTCCTGTGCCAACCTCTTCCAGTCAGAACAGCACCTTCGCCCTATGTCTCCTATTATTTCTTAGATATATTCTAAACTCTGTCTTGCCATACCTTTATTACCTTCTGCAGGCGTCTCTAGTACTATGGAGGTCATTCCCCAATGGTGTAGCACGTGTCAGATCGTCCTGTCCTTTCTTGTTATGTTTCTGATACGTCTCCTCCTTCGTCAATTCTGTGGCGAACCTTCTAATTCCTCATCGGACCAACTAATTTTCAACGTTCTCCTGTAGCACCACCTCCCAAACTCCTCTGTTCTCTTCTTTGAATGGTTTTCCCGCTGTCCATGTTTCACTACAATACAATGCTGTGATCCAAACGTATATTAAAGGAATTTTTTTCCTCAGATTAAGGTCGATGTTTGATACCAACAGATTTCTCTTAGCCAGGGATATTTTACCTATGCTAGTCTGCTTTCTACGTTCATCTTGGTTGAAGTTCTTTTGATCCCAGTGTAGCAGATTCCTTAACCTCGTCACCTTCATGGTGCCAGTATTGATCTTAAGTTTATCCCTAATCCCATTTCTGCTACTTCTCATTACATCCTTCAGTTTACCCTCAATCAGTAATCTGCACCCATTAGACTGTTTATCCCATTCTATTATCACTGAAGCCCTTTAATCCTGAATTTTAATCCCAAACTTGAACTTTTCCAGCCGGCCGCGGTGGCCGTGCGGTTCTAGGCACTTCAGTCCGGAACCGCGTGACTGCTACGGTCGCAGGTTCGAATCCTGCTTCGGGCATGGGTGTGTGTGATGTCCTTAGGTTAGTTAGGTTTAAGTAGTTCTAAGTGTAGAGGACTGATGACCTCAGATGTTAAGTCCTATAGTGCTCAGAGCCATTTGAACAATTTTTTTTAACTTTTCCTTTATTTTCGTCACTGCTTCTTCGATGTATAGAGTAAACAGCGTTTTTGATTGTAGAACTTCGTTTTTATTTTAGAGATTTTTATCAGATACATATTCCTGACTGTACAGGGTAGAGAAGAACAATCTGGTAATTAGAGGAGAGCAGGGTTGAGAACGTCGAATGAAGGAAACTTTTCACATAAACGCAGGTCGTAGTTGTGGAGCCAGAGAAATAAAATGACTGTCAATCAGTGACAAGTGCGTATACGTTTGTCCATTGAGCGAACGTGTGTAGGTGTGTCTGGAAGAGCGGTTTTGTCCGACTAAGCTCTTGCTGTGCGTCTTAAGAAACTAACGGCAGTACGATAGTTACAGCGCTGTTGACTCATCGGCCGAAGATTAGCCAGTAAACATCACAGAAAATACTTGTGTAACGTAACAAGCCTTAGCTAGCAGTTTCAAGTCTGCCTAGCTTCTGCTAAAACCATTATCTTCAGATAATTTAATCAGTAACTGTACATTTTAGAATGACTTGTATTAGCGGAGGCGAGTTAGCTTACATACACACATTTCTGCGCACTTATGGACTGTTATTTTATGGCCGTAGCTATAAAACGATGCGTTTGCGACCTATGTTAAATGGAAAATTTTGCTCGATTCTACGTTGTGTAGCCGGCTCCAACCTTATTGTCAGGTTGATCTTGTTTTTCACCCTGTGTATCTAAGATGGCGCTGCACAAGGCAGGACTGCGGAAAGACAGGATCTCCTTCAGCGTAACTGAATGGTAATGTTGTGCCCCAAGCTGTATCGTGTAGTTTTTGGGTATAGATGAAGGGATTTACAAAAATGGCTCTGAGCACTATGGGACTTAACATCTGAGGTCATCAGTCCCCTAGAACGTAGAAGTACTTAAACCTAACTAACCTAAGGACATCACACACATCCATGCCCGAGGCAGGATTCGAACCTGTGACACTACCGGTCGTGCGGTTCCGGACTGAAGCGCCCAGAACCGCTCGACAACTTAGGCCGCAAACTAGGAAGTCTGGTAATGCCTCGCACTAGCTGAATATGCGTGGCAACTGGATGCAAATATTGACCTCCTCTCTCCCACCCCTCTGTATGTCCATCTCTTCTCCATTGCCCCTCTCCATGTCTATTTACTCGCCTTCCCACTCTGTCCATCTCCTCTTTCCTCCCCATCTCTGACCTTGATCCTTGTTAATCGTTTTTGCAAATTCAGTTTCTGTAGTGTTATTCTAATCATACGCCGATAAGTGATAAATGCAACATTGCTGTTTTCTGTAAAAACCGATTCTGAGAAAGTGAACGAAACAGCACATTGTTGTATGTACATTTTTTGTTCAAAATGTGTATAATGAGAATTAGTAAATACGGGAGAAACAGTTTTTCTAAATATTTAAATACTCTATTATTGTAGTTAGAACAAACTGCGACAAAGAAAACAAAGACGAGATTAGTGTTTAGAGACGGAGTACAAACTCGGATTAGGGAACAGTGGGGAAGGAAATCGGCAGTGCCCTTTCAAAGGAACCATCTCGACATTTGGCTGAAGCGATTTAGGAAAATCGCGGAGAACCTAAATCAGTATGGCCGGACGCCAGTTTTCAACCGTGGTCCTCCAAAAGTGTGCCAATCACTTTGCCACCACGCTCGGTATAAGGAAAATCACACCGCATATTTTCACAACAGAGCCCAGCACAGCATTTTGTTTCTGGCAGTCGGTTTTAACGGAGATGCTGTACATTGTTGTTTAAAAACAATATGTAGCATATTCCGTCTAAACGTTTATTAGCGTATTGTGTAAAAATTTGAAGTAAATCGGTCAAGAACATTTCGATATTTTTGCTAACAATTTCTACCTATTACATATATTTTTTTCATGTTATACTTATTGGAAAAATGTGTAGCATATATCCGACCGACGTTTGTTAGAGTAACATGTAAAAATTTTATATGAACCAGTCAAGGACATTTAGGAATTTCTTGGTAACCATATACGGTCAAGAACAGCGTTTTCCATATATATACACACCTGGAAATTGAAATAAGAACACCGTGAATTCATTGTCCCAGGAAGGGGAAACTTTATTGACACATTCCTGGGGTCAGATACATCACATGATCACACTGATAGAACCACAGGCACATAGACACAGGCAACAGAGCATGCACAATGTCGGCACTAGTACAGTGTATATCCACCTTTCGCAGCAATGCAGGCTGCTATTCGCCCATGGAGACGATCGTAGAGATGCTGGATGTAGTCCTGTGGAACGGCTTGCCATGCCATTTCCACCTGGCGCCTCAGTTGGACCAGCGTTCGTGCTGGACGTGCAGACCGCGTGAGACGACGCTTCATCCAGTCCCAAACATGCTCAATGGGGGACAGATCCGGAGATCTTGCTGGCCAGGGTAGTTGACTTACACCTTCTAGAGCACGTTGGGTGGCACGGGATACATGCGGACGTGCATTGTCCTGTTGGAACAGCAAGTTCCCTTGCCGGTCTAGGAATGGTAGAACGATGGGTTCGATGACGGTTTGGATGTACCGTGCACTATTCAGTGTCCCCTCGGCGATCACCAGTGGTGTACGGCCAGTGTAGGAGATCGCTCCCCACACCATGATGCTGGGTGTTGGCCCTGTGTGCCTCGGTCGTATGCAGTCCTGATTGTGGCGCTCACTTGCACGGCGCCAAACACGCATACGACCATCATTGGCACCAAGGCAGAAGCGACTCTCATCACTGAAGACGACACGCGTCCATTCGTCCCTCCATTCACGCCTGTCGCGACACCACTGGAGGCGGGCTGCACAATGTTGGGGCGTGAGCGGAAGACGGCCTAACGGTGTGCGGGACCGTAGCCCAGCTTCATGGAGACGGTTGCGAATGGTCCTCGCCGATACCCCAGGAGCAACAGTGTCCCTAATTTGCTGGGAAGTGGCGGTGCGGTCCCCTACGGCACTGCGTAGGATCCTACGGTCTTGGCGTGCATCCGTGCGTCGCTGCGGTCCGGTCCCAGGTCGACGGGCACGTGCACCTTTCGCCGACCACTGGCGACAACATCGATGTACTGTGGAGACCTCACGCCCCACGTGTTGAGCAATTCGGCGGTACGTCCACCCGGCCTCCAGCATGCCCACTATACGCCCTCGCTCAAAGTCCGTCAACTGCACATACGGTTCACGTCCACGCTGTCGCGGCATGCTACCAGTGTTAAAGACTGCGATGGAGCTCCGTATGCCACGGCAAACTGGCTGACACTGACGGCGGCGGTGCACAAATGCTGCGCAGCTAGCGCCATTCGACGGCCAACACCGCGGTTCCTGGTGTGTCCGCTGTGCCGTGCGTGTGATCATTGCTTGTACAGCCCTCTCGCAGTGTCCGGAGCAAGTATGGTGGGTCTGACACACCGGTGTCAATTTGTTCTTTTTTCCATTTCCAGGAGTGTACATTGTTTGTTCTCTATTAAAATCTTTCATTTGCTAACTATGCCTATCAGTAGGTAGTGCCTTCCGTAGTTTGAATCTTTTATTTAGCTGGCAGTAGTGGCGCTCGCTGTATTGCAGTAGTTCGAGTAACGAAGATTTTTGTGAGGTAAGTGATTTGTGAAAGGTATAGGTTAATGTTAGTCAGGGCCATTGCTTTGTAGGGATTTCTGAAAGTCAGATTGCGTTGCGCTAAAAAATATTGTGTGTCAGTTTAAGCACAGTCTTGTACAATTGTTCTAAGGGGAGTATATATATATATATATATATATATATATATATATATATATATATATATATATATATATATATAGGGTGAGTCACCTAACGTTACCGCTGGATATATATCGTAAACCACATCAAATACTGACAAATCGATTCCACAGACCGAACGTGAAGAGAGGGGCTAGTGTAATTGGTTAATACAAACCATAAAAAAATGCATGGAAGTATGTTTTTTAGCACAAACCTACGTTTTTTTAAGTGGAACCCCGTTAGTTTTCTTAGCACATCTGAACATATAAACAAATACGTAATCAGTGCCGTTTGTTGCATTGTAAAATGTTAATTACATCCGGAGATAATGTAACCTAAAGTTGACGCTTGAGTACCACTCCACCGCTGTTCGATCGTGTGTATCGGAGAGCACCGAATTACGTATGGATCCAAAGGTGGACCTTAGGTACAGAAAAGACTGGAACAGCACATTACGTCCACATGCTAACACCTTTTTATTGGTCTTTTACACTGACGCACATGTACATTACCATGAGGGGTGAGGTAAACGTACACACGTGGTTTCCGTTTTCAATTACGAAGTGGAATAGAGTGTGTCCCACTGGAAACGCGTGGACGTATGTGGTATCAGCATGATGGTGCACTTGCACATTCCGCAATTAACACTAGGCTGACCCTTGACAGGATGTTCGACGGGCGTTTCATAGGACGTGGAGGACGTATAAATTGGCCAGCCCGTTCTCCTGATCTTATACTTCTGGACTTCTTTCTGTGGGGCACGTTAAAGAAGAATGTGTACCTTGATGTGCCTACAACCACAGAGGATATGAAACAACGTATTGTGGCAGCCTGCGGTGACATTACACCAGATGTTGGTTGGCAGGTTTGGGCAAGAAGACCAGACAGCGAGGACATCGGTCTCGTCGGATTAGGGAAGGACGGGGAAGGAAGTCGGCCGTGCCCTTTGAAAGGAACCATCCCGGCATTTGCCTGGAGCGATTTAGGGAAATCACCGAAAACCTAAATCAGGATGGTCGGACGCGGGATTGATCCGTCGTCCTCCCGAATGCGAGTCCAGTGTCTAACCACGGCGCCACCTCGCTCGGTTTACACAAGATGTACTGCGGCGTGTACGACATTCATTACGCCAGAGATTGCAATTGTGTGCAGCAAATGATGGCCACCACATTGAACATCTATTGGCCTGACATGTCGGGACACACTCTATTCCACTCCGTAATTGAAAACGGAAACTACGTGTGTACGTGTACCTCACCCCTCATGGTAATGTACATGTGCGTCAGTGAAAAAGACCGATAAAAAGGGGTTAGCATGTGGACGTAATGTGTTGTTGGAGTCTCTTCTGTACCTAAGGTCCATCACCGTTCCCTTTGGATCCATACGTAATTCGGTGCTCTCCAATACACACGATCGAACAGTGGAGGAGTGGTACCCAAGCGTCAACTTTAGGTTACAATATCTCCGGATGTAATTAACATTTTACAATCCAAAAAACGGCACTGATTACGTATTTGTTTATATGTTCAGATGTGCTAACAAAACTAACGGGGTTCCATTTAAAAAAAACGTAGGTTTGTGTTAAAAAACATACTTCCGTGCATTTTTTTATGGTTTGTATTAACCAATTACACTAGCCCCTCTCCTCACGTTCGGTCTGTGGAATCGATTTGTCAGTATTTGATGTGGTTTACGAAATATATCCAGCAGTAATGTTAGGTGACTCACCCTGTGTGTATATATATACAGGGTGTTACAAAAAGGTACGGCCAAACTTTCAGGAAACATTCCTCACACACAAAGACAGAAAATATGTTATGTTGGCATGTGACCGGAAACGCTTACTTTCCATGTTAGAGCTCATTTTATTACTTCTCTTCAAATCACATTAATCATGGAATGGAAACACACAGCAACAGAACGTACCAGAGTGACTTCAGACACTTTGTTAGGAAATTTCCAAAATGTCCTCCGTTAGCGAGGATACATGCATCCACCCTCCGTCGCACGGAATCCCTGATGCGCTGATGCACCCCTGGAGAATGGCGTATTGTATCAAAGCCGTCCACAATACGAGCACGAAGAGTCTCTACATTTGGTACCGGGGTTGCGTAGACAAAAGCTTTCATATGCCCCTATAAATGAAAGCCAAGAGGGTTGAGGTCAGGAGAGCGTGGAGGCCATGGAATTGGTCCGTCTCTACCAATGCGTCGGTCACCGAATCTGTTGTTGAGAAGCGTACGAACACTTCGACTGAAATGTGCAGGAGCTCCATCGTGCATGAACCACATGTTGTGTCGTACTTGTAAAGGCACATGTTCTAGCAGCACAGGTAGAGTACCCCGTATGAAATCATGATAACGTGCTCCATTGAGCGTAGGTAAAAGAAACTAAAATGAGCTCTAACATGGAAATTAAGCGTTTCCGGACACATGTCCACATAACATCTTTTCTTTATTTGTGTGTGAGGAATGTTTCCCGAAAGTTTGGCCGTACCTTTTTGTAACACCCTGTATATATATATATACACAGGGTGAGTCACCTAACATTACCGCTGGATATATTTCGTAAACCACATCAAATACTGACGAATCGATTCCGCAGGCCGAATGTGAGGAGAGGGGCTAGTGTAATTGGTTAATACAAACCGTACAAAGATGCACGGAAGTATGTTTTTTAACACAAACCTACGTTTTTTTAAATGTAACCCCGTTAGTTTTGTTAGCACATCTGAACATATAAACAAATACGTAATCAGTGCCGTTTGTTGCATTGTAAAATGTCGATTACATCCGGAGATATTGTAACCTAAAGTTGACGCTTGAGTACCACTCCTCTGCTGTTCGATCGTGTGTATCGGAGAGCACCGAATTACGTAGGAATCCACAGGGAACGGTGATGGACCTTAGGTACAGAAGAGACTGGAACAGCACATTACGTCCACATGCTAACACCTTTTTATTGGTCTTTTTCGCTGACGCACATGTATATTACCATGAGAGGTGAGGTACACGTACACACGTGGTTTCCGTTTTCAATTACGGAGTGAAATAGAGTGTGTCCCGACATGTCAGGCCAATAGATGTTCAATGTAGTGGCCATCATTTGCTGCACACAGCTGCAATCGCTGGCGTACACGCCGCAGTACATCTGGTGTAATGTCGCCGCAGGCTGCCACAATACGTTGTTTCATATCCTCTGGGGTTGTAGGCACATCACGGTACACATTCTCCTTTAACGTACCCCACAGAAAGAAGTCCGGAGGTGTAAGATCGGGAGAACGGGCTGGCCAATTTATGCGTCCTCCACGTCCTATGGTAATGTACATGTGCGTCACTGAAAAAGACCAATAAAAAGGTGTTAGCATGTGGACGTAATGTGCTGTTCCAGTCTTTTCTGTACCTAAGGTCCATCACCGTTCCCTTTGGATCCATACGTAATTCGGTGCTCTCCGATACACACGATCGAACAACGGAGGAGTGCTACTCAAGCGTCAACTTTAGGTTACAATGCCTCCGGATGTAATCAACATTTTACAATGCAACAAACGGCACTGATTACGTATTTGTTTATATGTTCAGATGTGCTAACAATACTAACGTGCTTCCATTTAAAAAAACGTAGGTTTGTGTTAAAAAACATACTTCCGTGCATTTTTGTATGGTTTGTATTAAACAATTACACTAGACCCTCTCCTCACGTTCGGTCTGTGGAATCGGTTCGTCAGTATTTGATGTGGTTTACGAAATATATCCAGCGGTAACGTTAGGTGACTCACCCTGTATATATATATATATATATATATATATATATATATATATATATATATATACACGTGCTTTATATATTAAACGTATACAGGCTATGTCCATCCGAATGTTCATTAGAGTATCTTGTAAGACTCTGAAGTAAGGGGGTCAAGTACTTTTCGGGATTTTTCATAACAACGTTAAACAATCACTTGTCTTTATATGGTGATATAGATAATTTAATAATTTAGTCGGAGAAGAAAAACAGAAGTTATGACAGATAACAGATGCAGAGCCGTCACCTTGATGTCTGAGGGTTTTTCGGTATTTATATCGAGCCGTTAATTCAACATCAGATTATGTGTTAGTGGTATGGTTATTTGATTAAGCTATATCCAGTTTCGTGGGTACAATATACCCAAAAGCATGCTTATATGGAGGTATATAACGCTAGCAGTAGTTAAAATACTACCTTTTCAAATGACATTTGTGTGACAATAACGGATCACCATTTAGTCCTAGAAATTTCGCTCAGTAGAAGAGGGGGCAAAATAAGCGAACGCGTGTCTCGGGTTATCCGTAGATACTCGACCGATTAAGAAAAAACGACGGTCAAAGTTTTCGACGTAATTTATATGTCTTTTGGTGGTAAACGGTTCACATGTAGCGGTGGTATAGAGGCAAGCGTCGTGAATTCACATGTTTTCGTCCCATGTTTGAAACCTGACTTTTGTGTTTATTTTTATTATTGATTTGCAGTTGTCGACCTATGTCTGTAGAAGATTACTACACCAATGTTTCCCAATGCTTACTGAAATAATTTTGTTCTTAATCGTCTGATAATTGTATGCCTCTTGAATGAGTTAAAAGAAAATCAATAAATGGAAATATTATTTGAAACCGTTTTCGGTGAAATTGCTGTAGTATATCTTTGTTCATAATCAACTGCGGCGTCAGTTTTCGTAAAAGTGTTCCGTCAGGCGTGATTTGCCGCGAAATAATTCCCAACATGTGAAATCCTCAGCAGTGCTAACAACGTTTCTTTCCTGCGACAAACATGCCTTCTCGTTATGCTCGTGGTGTTTGAAATTTCTACGTTTCGAATAGACCAAGAGATGAAAACACTAGGCAGATTCAGAAGGATGCCTACTGCACTAGTTACTCCGATGAAGAGGCTTGCACAGGATAGAGTAGCATGGAGAGTTGCATCAAACCAGACTTTAGACTGAGGACCACAACAACAACGTTTCCAATATTCTTATTAAGGGCGCGATCGAAGGGAACGCACCAAACCTTCCTGAAGAATAAAAGAAAAATGAGAATTAAGAACTGATATAACAATGAAATATAATAATATAAGCATTTAAAAAGGTTTGACGCCAGAAAACACGATACACACGTGCACTACATAATAAATATATGTCACTTATTGTGAAACCAAGTTGTAATTTTTCAGTTAATATAACGCACTTGTATCCGCTAACTTGATAAGAAATTTCGTGTAATAACCTTCTATGGATAAGGGTAGATAAATGAAAAAATAAAATTAAAATAAAATAAATAAAAACAATAATCAAGTTTCTAAAGGGGACACAAAATTGAGTTACCGCGACACTTGCTATTACGCCAACAGCTGAGTTCAGCCCATTGCGCGCTCAAAGGCACCTGAATTTTGACGATCGTTATCTCAGAAACGGTCGAGTAGCTACAGGTGAAGTCGGGACACCTGTTGACTTATTTTGCCTTCTCTTTCACTGAGCGTAGTTTGTTTGAAATGTGACTACAGCGTTTGCCGTGTTCTCTCCGTTGCTGGAGGCGATGTCATGATCCATTACAATCTTCGCCCACGTACGGCGCGGCACACAACTTTTTTCAAGGAGTTCTGCTGGGAGCTGTTTTATCATCCACCATACAGTCCTGATCTTGCTCTAAGAGAGTTCGTTCTTTTCTTGTACCTCAAGACACACTGTGCTCCAATCAGCATTTTCAAAAACTCAGCATTAATGGTAGTTCAATTTTATCACCTGCTGTTTTAGTGTAACTCACTTGTGCATTGTTGTTTCAATTTTATTCATACATCCTTCTATAGAACTACCCTGAGTTATCACAACGTAAACCACCCTATAGACATCGATGCATTCTCTCTTGGTGGAGATACGCCTTCTATCTAATTCCACCATTCGATTTTTGATCCTATTTCGGGCTGTTTTATGAGAGTTCAAGTTTTACTGATTTACGTATTTGTAATATTTCACACAGTTTTTGTAATAACTCACTGCCTGTTGTGATTTCGTGAGTTTACAGATCTTAACTGATCCGTTAACTATGTATTTATCCAAATGGAACTAATGGTCACACAGTCCTTTTTATGTCTGAAACATCTATGACGTATGTGTGCTGACTGAAATGACGAATGAAAATTTGTACCAGGGTGGGGATTCGAAACCAGCTCTCCTACTCACTAGGCAGATAAATGCTATGATACCCCTGCACAGCGTCTTTAGCCAAATGCACGGTCTATCCTAGTACGCCTCCCTCTTCAATCCAAATTCCCATTCATGCCTTGGCCAACTTCACATTGTTCCTAAAGGCGATCAGCATTGCAGAGGCTCTCCAGCTGTAGTGGAATATAAAAAAAAATGGTTCAAATGTCTCTGAGCACTATGGGACTTAACTGCTGAGGTCATCAGTCCCCTAGATCTTAGAACTACTTAAACGTAACTAACCTAAGGTCGTCACACACATCCATGCCCGAGGCAGGATTCAAACCTGCGACCGTGGCGGTCGCGCGGTGCCAGACTGTCGCGACTAGAACCGCTCGGTCACTTCGGCCGGCGTGGAATAGCACACCAGCGTCGAACGAAACGTGGGATCCTGCCTGAAACCCAGGCATAGGTGCTTTAATCAAATGAAACAATACAGATTAAAGTACCTACGCCTGGGAAATGTGCTAGGGGAATCTGTGCAGCGGTGTAAAATGACTGTGCCAGGGTGGCGTAGTGGTTGGCACATCTGCCTTGTGAGCAGGATACCCCGGTTCGAATCCCGACCTTCGTATAAAGTGTAATCTATCGCTTCAATATGCATACATACATCATAAATGTTTATTGATGCTTGTTATATTATCCTGGAACATTTTTAATTGAAATGTTTTTGTATTTGTTCCAGTGGTAGCCGAACTCATACTGTGCTTTACTGAAGTCATTTTGAGAGACATCCCTAGAGTGAGATCAAGCTCTACATAATGTTACGGTCTGAAATCTCAAATTACTATTGATTAGTTTTGAAGTACTGAATGTTGAAATATTAAAATTATAGAGCAGCCACAAGTCGCAGGTAAACTGTTCTACAATTTTACTTTCGAACGTTCGCTGGTCCGTTGCCGGCACATGCTTTGGCTCATAACATACTGAATATTTATTGCTTATTTTCTTGGAGTGTTTTAAATAAGTGTGTTCCTTTTAGCTTGTAAATTTCATGTGTTTAAAAGAATTCGTAACAACAGTTTACACATTTTGTTAAAAAAATTCAATTTTTCTTTTCAGGGCGACGTGTTACGTTTTCTTTTCCCGGCTCCTTACCACTGCTAGCTCCTCGTCGTTTTCACCGTTGTTATGCTGGTAGTACTTCCCTTCCTGTTCACCTACATCCTCATGATTAGCTTCGATGAACTCATATTCAAAGCGACTGGTTGATTTACACCTACAAGTATGTATATCTACATCCACATACATTCTCCGTAAGCGACAGTGTGATGCGTTGCGGAGAGTACCCTGTACCACTACTTATCATGTCCTTTCCCGTTCCATTCGCAAACAAAGCGATGGAAAAAAACGTGTGTGTGCCTCCCTGCGATCCCTGATCTACAATGAAACGTCCCCTTAGAACAATTGTACAAGACTGTGCTTAAACTGACACACAATATTTTTTAGCGCAACGCAATCTGACTTTCAGAAATCCCTACAAAGCAATGGCCCTGACTAACATTAACCTATACCTTTCACAAATCACTTACCTCACAAAAATCTTCGTTACTCGAACTACTGCAATACAGCGAGCGCCACTACTGCCAGCTAAATAAAAGATTCAAACTACGGAAGGCACTAACTACTGATAGGCATAGTTAGCAAATGAAAGATTTTAATAGAGAACAAACAATGTACACTCCTGGAAATGGAAAAAAGAACAAATTGACACCGGTGTGTCAGACCCACCATACTTGCTCCGGACACTGCGAGAGGGCTGTACAAGCAATGATCACACGCACGGCACAGCGGACACACCAGGAACCGCGGTGTTGGCCGTCGAATGGCGCTAGCTGCGCAGCATTTGTGCACCGCCGCCGTCAGTGTCAGCCAGTTTGCCGTGGCATACGGAGCTCCATCGCAGTCTTTAACACTGGTAGCATGCCGCGACAGCGTGGACGTGAACCGTATGTGCAGTTGACGGACTTTGAGCGAGGGCGTATAGTGGGCATGCTGGAGGCCGGGTGGACGTACCGCCGAATTGCTCAACACGTGGGGCGTGAGGTCTCCACAGTACATCGATGTTGTCGCCAGTGGTCGGCGAAAGGTGCACGTGCCCGTCGACCTGGGACCGGACCGCAGCGACGCACGGATACACGCTGTAGTATACAGAGAAGTTGCAGCATTAGAAAATTGTAGCGAAATGCAGGAAGATCTGCAGCGGATAGGCACTTGGTGCAGGGAGTGGCAACTGACCCTTAACATAGACAAATGTAATGTATTGCGAATACATAGGAAGAAGGATCCTTTATTGTATGATTATATGATAGCGGAACAAACACTGGTAGCAGTTACTTCTGTAAAATATCTGGGAGTATGCGTGCGGAACGATTTGAAGTGGAATGATCATATAAAATTAATTGTTGGTAAGGCGGGTACCAGGTTGAGATTCATTGGGAGAGTCCTTAGAAAATGTAGTCCATCAACAAAGGAGGTGGCTTACAAAACACTCGTTCGACCTATACTTGAGTATTGCTCATCAGTGTGCGATCCGTACCAGATCGGGTTGACGGAGGAGATAGAGAAGATCCAAAGAAGAGCGGCGCGTTTCGTCACGGGGTTGTTTGGTAACCGTGATAGCGTTACGGAGATGTTTAACAAACTCAAGTGGCAGACTCTGCAAGAGAGGCGCTCTGCATCGCGGTGTAGCTTGCTCGCCAGGTTTCGAGAGGGTGCGTTTCTGGATGAGGTATCGAATATATTGCTTCCCCTACTTATACCTCCCGAGGAGATCACGAATGTAAAATTAGAGAGATTAGAGCGCGCACAGAGGCTTTCAGACAGTCGTTCTTCCCGCGAACCATACGCGACTGGAACAGGAAAGGGAGGTAATGACAGTGGCACGTAAAGTGCCCTCCGCCAAACACCGTTGGGTGGCTTGCGGAGTATAAATGTAGATGTAGATGTAGAAGACCGTAGGATCCTACGCAGTGCCGTAGGGGACCGCACCGCCACTTCCCAGCAAATTAGGGACACTGTTGCTCCTGGGGTATCGGCGAGGACCATTCGCAACCGTCTCCATGAAGCTGGGCTACGGTCCCGCACACCGTTAGGCCATCTTCCGCTCACGCCCCAACATCGTGCAGCCCGCCTCCAGTGGTGTCGCGACAGGCGTGAATGGAGGGACGAATGGAGACGTGTCGTCTTCAGCGATGAGAGTCGCTTCTGCCTTGGTGCCAATGATGGTCGTATGCGTGTTTGGCGCCGTGCAGGTGAGCGCCACAATCAGGACTGCATACGACCGAGGCACACAGGGCCAACACCCGGCATCATGGTGTGGGGAGCGATCTCCTACACTGGCCGTACACCACTGGTGATCGTCGAGGGGACACTGAATAGTGCACGGTACATCCAAACCGTCATCGAACCCATCGTTCTACCATTCCTAGACCGGCAAGGGAACTTGCTGTTCCAACAGGACAATGCACGTCCGCATGTATCCCGTGCCACCCAACGTGCTCTAGAAGGTGTAAGTCAACTACCCTGGCCGGCAAGATCTCCGGATCTGTCCCCCAATGAGCATGTTTGGGACTGGATGAAGCGTCGTCTCACGCGGTCTGCACGTCCAGCACGAACGCTGGTCCAACTGAGGCGCCAGGTGGAAATGGCATGGCAAGCCGTTCCACAGGACTACATCCAGCATCTCTACGATCGTCTCCATGGGAGAATAGCAGCCTGCATTGCTGCGAAAGGTGGATATACACTGTACTAGTGCCGACATTGTGCATGCTCTGTTGCCTGTGTCTATGTGCCTGTGGTTCTGTCAGTGTGATAATGTGATGTATCTGACCCCAGGAATGTGTCAATAAAGTTTCCCCTTCCTGGGACAATGAATTCACGGTGTTCTTATTTCAATTTCCTGGAGTGTATTTACCTTAATAGTCATAATATAAATAGCAGTTCATGACAAATTTCAAAACTCCGCCATCTCTCTCCCCACATCCACCACTGCTGGCGGCTCACCTCCAACTGCGCAACACTACGCGCTGTTCACATCCAGCTGCCGCTGCCAAACACTACAATGGCAGACAACAATGCAAACTAGCCACAGACTGCACACAGCACAGCCAGTGATTTTCATACAGAGTGCTACGTAACGTTGCCAATAAGAAAACATAAACAGCCTACTTACATACCTAATGTTGTCTTCGTGGTCTGTATGGGAAATCACCAGCTGCGACGTAGTTGCGAATTAAACAGTGTTCCAGGTACTGTCAAATGTTTTTTTTTATATTCCACTTTTTGATCACAACATAAATTCCTTCAACGACGACCGGTTTCAGTAAGTAATGACCATCTTAAGATCTTTTCTACACCATGTCCTAATGTGATAGAGCCATGACGATGACGATGCCATTACGGCTTTATCACATTAGGACACGGTGTAGAACAGATCTGAAGATAGTCATTACTTACTGATACCGGTCATCGTGGAAGGGATGTATATTGTGATCAAAGACTGGAATAAAATAACATTTGTATACGAAATGTACTTTGGCAGCAGCAGAACCGATCTTCAGTTACCCTCAAATGCCGATTCTGTAAATTGTGCTCCTCGAAAAGACCGTCGCCTTTCCTCCAGTGATTTTCGTTTGGTTTCCAGGTGCATCTACGTAATATTTGCATGGTGTTAGAACCTACCGGCAACAAATCTAGGAGTCCGCCTCTGAATTGCTTCTATCTTTAATCCGACCTGGTGCGGAACCCAAACAAAAAATGGTTCAAATAGCTCTGAGCACTATGCGACTTAACTTCTGAGGTCATCAGTCGCCTAGAACTTAGAACTAATTAAACCTAACTAACGTAAGAACGACACAAACATCCATGCCCGAGGCAGGATTCGAACCTGGGCTCGACTCCAGACTGTAGCGCCTAGAACCGCCGGCCACTCCGGAACCCAAACACTCCAACAGTATTTACCAATGGTCGCACTAGTTCTCCTCTACAAACGAACCACACTTCCCTAAAATTCTCTCAATAAACTGTAGTCGACGAATCGCTTCCCTACTACAATCCTCACAAGCCCATTTCATTTCGTATCACTCTGCAGCATTATGGCGACATGGTTAATCTGCGTGGCTGAGTCCAGCATCACAGAAATAATGCTGTACTCAACATTATAGGTTTGTTTGTCTCTACTCACCTACATTTACAGCTAGATGCCATTCATCGCACAACTAGAAATTATCTCTAAGTCATCTTGCATCCTGCTATAGCCACTCAGTGATAACACCTTCCAACACACCACAGCATCAACAGTAAACAACCGCAGACAGCTGCTTACCCTGCCCACGCTCTTGACGATGCCCTTTGAAACTTCTTTATTTAAATGTGTGTGTCTGTACTTTAATTGCTGAATGACTGAGAAGATGAAACTTCTACGTTATTTGATTGTAAAAGAGCTGAGTAAAACTGAACGTACTAAACCTACTTTCTCTTTACTTTTTCTTATCATGTCAACACTGATCCATAATATTCTAGCGCAACGCAATCTGACTGTTAAAAAAAATTACAACCTGACTTCAAATAACTAATACAAAAGAATGGCCGTGAGTAAGAAGCAAGCCTGGCAATAGCCTATACATTTCATTAACCACTTACCTCAAAAAAAATCTTCATTACGCGAAGTACTGCAATATGGCTCAAATGGCTCTGAGCACTATGGGACTCTACTTCTGAGGTCATCAGTCCCCTAGAACCTAGAACTACTTAAACCTAACTAACCTAAGGACATCACACACATCCATGCCCGAAGCAGGATTCGAATCTGCGACCGTAGCGGTCGCACGGTTCCAGACTGTAGCGCCTAGAACCGCTCGGCCACTATGGCCGGCCTACTCCAATACAGCAAGCGTCAATACTGACAGCTAAATAAATGATTCTAACTACTAAAGTCACTAACTACTAATAGGCATGTGGTTAGCAAAGGAAAGATTCTATTGCAAACCAAATAATGAGTTTTTTACCTTAATAATGCGACAAGTTCAAACACGAATATAAATCGTCAATGACACCCCGTACAAAAGTGTATAATCATGAATAATTTTCAGTCTCCAAGTCGGATTCTTTCAGATCGTTAGCCTACGCTAACACTTCAGACCTCTACCCTCCATCAATGCTAACTTCTCACATCTAACGTCCATCACTGCTGGCTGTTCACCTCCAACTGCCCAACAGCACTTCCATCATTGCTGGCGACTAACTTCCAACTGCCCAACAGTACTTTCACTACTGCTGGCGACTAACTTCCAACTGCCCAACACTACTGGCGAATAACTTCCAACAACGAGTCCAACCAGCCACAGAGTCTCTTACAAAGAAAGTGCAGTCAGAGACCCAATGCGAAGCGCTACGCAGCGCTGCCAACACAGAAGCAGCCCACTTACACCTTGTCTCTGATTAACACTCGAGGACAACATACTGGGTCTTGGAGCCACTCACATATCTGGGGAACTATTCCGTACGCTTGTGCCTTAATTAACAGTCGGGAGTGTGGCACTGTATCAAATGGTTTACGAAAATGTAGGATTGTGGAATGCGCATGGTGCTCTTCATCCATAGTTAGTAGGATATCAAGCGAGAAAAGGGCAAGCTGAGTTTCGCACGAGCGATGCTTTCTAAAATCATTGTGATTATCGGACAGAAACTTTTCCTATCAAGTAAAGTAGGATAGAGTCAAATGCTTCTAAGCCCGCACGGTATGGCATCGCCTTCATGGGATGCCATTTGCTAACGGAGGTTGTGGGCAAGCGATGTTTAATACCAGAGCCAACCGCAAACGGCTCAAGAAAGGTAGGGGTGAGGGTATTAACTGCTGTACGGGATCACTCTCCGCCATACACCGTAAAGTGGCTCGTGGAGTATAGCTGCCGACGTGGAAGCGAAGTGGAAGCTCTGTACGCTTCATCTGCCTAAGGAATGCCCTTGAAGCCGGGGCAGCACAGACTTCTCTGACGAAGGATGTGACAAAACAGAAGAAGAACAACAGAGAAAGTGTTTCCCTGGCAACCAGTCAGCGCCAAAAAGGAACAGTGGCGGCTGCTACACGACGTCCATATTTTGTGCAGAGTTCAGTTCGGGCTCAGAAGTTGGACGTAATAAAAATGCCGCGCGGCGACTCGACTCGCCCTTCCCTTAAACGCGATACACGCCCGAGGAGAGTAATGGCGCAAGTTAAAAAGTTGCGAGATCTCTTTTCGGTTTCCGAGGGCGGCTACTTTAAATGCGGCGGCGATATTTCACGGCCCGCGTCCGCCGGACATTCATTTGGCAGCGAGGCGTCAGGTGACGTCCGCTCCGCAAATTACCCGACTCTCCTCTCGCGCTCCCGACAGCTTTATTATAAATTTCTCCCCACACCCGCAGTCCAGTGGACCCGCAGCGGCTACCGGGGGGCCGTGGGAAACGTTTTATCTCTTAAACTGATGCCGAGGATCCCCGGGAACACGGGCTGTGAATTAATTTCCTCTAACGCATAATAAAAGCGGACAATTTGGATGGGCTATAACTCAAAAGGATTGCGGTAATTTTAAAGCGAAGCGGAAGCAATTGTCCGCGCTTACACGAGGAGGCTTTTATCATCTAAATCAGTGCTCCGCGGTCGTGGTTTGTTTTACGCCACTATCTATGGCTCGGTCCAGGAGCAAAACCGTTCGTAGGATGGTGGCGTCGTCATTTTGCGTCCGCTACACTTCTCTATGTGGGACAGTTGCACTACGATGGATCTGTAAGAGACGAGCGTGTTGGACAGTCCCAAAAGAAATATTTGCGTTTAGATCGAGGGTGAGGATCGCTACAATTTACTATCCCGTTAACATCCTTAGTGCCCGAGTACTAGTTCTCTTGCCTTAAAACTGCTTTATTTCACCCATTTTAAACGATGCTATCGGGAAGTCAGTAAACGTGTCAATATTGATATAAATATATAAGTTACCGCACCAGCTATATTGTTTCTTGAACAACGTGGTGGCAGAATTTACGCTCATGTTAGAGTGCTATAGCAGCCACGGATAATTTCTGAAAGTGATGTCTGCGTCTGTTTCCTTACAGTCATCTTATCCTAGTCCCATTCTCTCTCTCTCTCTCTCTCTCTCTCTCTCTCCATCCGAACAGTCCTTGGAATGCCCAACGGTACCGACCGGCCGCCGTGTCATCCTCAGCCTACGGGCGTCACTGGATGCAGATACGAAGGGGCACTTCGTCAGCACACAGCTATCCCGGCCGTATGTCAGTATACAAGACCGGAGGCGCCACTTCTCAATCACGTAGCTCCTCGGTTCGCCTCACAAGGGCTGAGTGTACCCCTCTTGCCAACAGCGCTCGGTAGATCGGATGGTCACCCATCCAAGTGCTGGCCTACACCGACAGCGCTTAACTTCTGAGATCTGACGGCAACCGGTGTTACCATAATGGCAAGGCCGTTGGCTTCATAGTCCCACTACAGCTGAATTTAAATAGCGCCACAGTTAGAGAGCATTTTTATGGATATGCTTGCAGGTATTCTGCATCTTCCACAGCAAAGAAATTCATGCACATGCACCATACTATTCATAGTATTTAGTTATATTTAATGATAACGTACCATAAAGATGTTCTGACAGGACTACTTTCCGTTCTTGGTAAGTCAAAGAAAGTGTATTTTAGTGGATTTCGCTTTTCATTTCACTCTAGCTTTCAATTATAGCTGCTATTACTAACAGTTAGGACTATGCTATAATAACACTGTTGTGTATTTACTTTCATTTCTTTTTCTACTCTGTTACATATGATCTCTGTGGCTACAGTTACGAGGAACTTTCAGTAACTGATACAACGCTTTTTTTTTATCTGCCGTTTCTTCTCGAACATCGTGGAACAAAACTGTTTCGGTCCCTATAGTTTCGTAAAGTTCTGACAGGTGGCTGTATCTAGTCTTTAAAATGGTGTCTATAACGAAGAGGCATTCCAAGCAGAGTTTCTTTTGGTGGAAAACAAGAATATCTCAAATATTCTTAGACACTTGGAGAATGTCTACAGAGACCTGGCAGTGAACAAATGCAGGGCGAGTCGTTGGACGAGGCATCTGTCTGACCTCCGGCGTGTCGGACGGCCGCACAAAGCTCTGACTCGTGCAGTGTTGGAACGCCCGGACACTCTCATTCGAGGCCATTAGTGGATCACTATCAGACGCCTCGCAGCACAAATGGACGTCTCTGTCGGCAGTGCTGACACACTCGTCCACCAGTTGGGGATCTCAAAAGCTTGTGCCTCCTGGGTGCCTCGGCACCTAATAGAAGACCATAAAAAACAACGAAACACCATCTGTGTTGAATTGCTTGCGCATTACCAGGCTAATCCTGATGTTTTTTGTAGTAAATCGTCGCAGGTGGCGAAACTTGGGTTCGTCACTTCGAGTCCGACACAAAACGGAAATCCAAGTTAATAGAGCCACACCACCTCTCCTATGAAGCAAAGACACAAAGTCGCACTCACAGGCGGTAAAATCTTGGAGACAGTCTTCTGGAACTCTGAAGCGGTTGTTGTGGTGCACCAGTAAACTCAGAAGTGTACTGTGCTACCCTCATGAAATTAAGAAAGTATTTCATCGTGTCTGTCACCATAAAAATGCAAAGATACTTCTCCTTCTTCAATGCCTCACCCAAGTCTGCGCACCCTAGAGGAGGTCACAAAACGTTATCGGGATGTCTTCCTCATCGGCCTACAGGCCGAACCTGGCATCTTCCAACTTTCATCTGTTTGGCCCAAGGAAGGATGCACTCCGCGGGAAGCAGTACGTGGATAATTGGGAGGCTATTCACGCAGCGTCACCCAATAGAGTGGTACCACGCTACAGGCCCGCGCAGTAAGGTGGCGTAAGGCCGTCGCATTGAACGGAAATTATGTGGAAAAACAGTATTTTATAGCCATAAGAATTGGGTTTTATACGGTGTATTGTGATTCTGAATAAAACCAACCTGCTTCCAGAGAAAAATGTGTTGCATTAGTTACTGAACGAGCCTCAAAGATACAAGAAATGTTTTGAAAAACCGACAAAATTTATTGATTAAATAGAGAAACATTCGAAAATTTAATAGATTCACTACGTAGCTTATCATTTACAATTCTTTTTTGCTGATTATTTGTTGTGTAAAATCTCCTGCAGTCGAACTACTACATGTGATTTAGTTTAAGAGATGGAAAATCTTAAGACAGTCAACTATGTTTCTGATTTAATTACAGGGATTTTATGAGTATTACTATGGCTGAGTTTTGTGAACTGATTGTGTGTTTCGATGTGTCCACTTCATCTAATAAGAAAATTTATACCAATCTGTGCATGCGTTGAGTGATTTTAGATTAAGCTTCTGCTCTGTAGTAACTTAGTATCTCTTGTTTCAGCAATGACTGAAGGAGGAATTGCATTATGATTTTCCTCAGTACAACATACTGAGAACATCAAATTAAGGATTTGGGACTTTCCTGTCTTCATCTACTTCGATGCCAATATGACTAAAAAAAAACAACGGTTTTGCTTGAATTGTCTGCTAATAGCGCTATATTCGAATTTAAACTTATTCCGACGCTTTCCTCAGTTTTTTTTTCTTTCGAATAGCAAAACCTGCAGATAATCGTGTAGCATTATGTACCCGGTAGCTCTTTAGTCATAGGCTGATCATGTAATCACATCACAGAGAAAGAAATTCCTTTGTAGAATGAGTGAGTGCAACAGTGCAGCGTTCCCTTCCAACCAGCTCCTCTTGCCTTTCTACTCGCCGACGACATCCCACCCAGCTGCTGTCGGGCCAGAATCATGGAGGTGCGACGAAATGGGAGCTGTCATCCGCCCTTCCGCTTCCGTTAAACTGTGTTTTATTAAATTTTTCTCTTTCCGAGGGTGCGACGCCCAGAGAACATTCATATTACACTGAACTCAGAAACGTAAAAATCAGTGCAGTTGAAGCGGAACTCAGCCTTGTGAATTAGTACAGAATTCAACAGAAACGCACTACAATCTTAGGTCATAAATCCACTTATTACGCTTCTATTGTAACAACTGTTAAAATCCTCGAAAATACGAACACAGTGGATAGGCCTACATGTACCGAGTTCTGCAAACGAGAAGAAGTTTGTAAACCACAAATTAACGTTTGAGGTAGTTCAATAGTTTCTTTCTGTTTCAAAGCCTACAAAAGCCTTTCTATCTACTCTACTTCAAAGCTTACAAAAGTCAAGCGAAGGATACCAGCATTTATCAACCTTTTTTTTAGTTTATCCATTATTTGGTCATGATTAGCTAGTTTTGGACTCGTGGCACTATTCAAGTGATATCGACACAACATACAATTTATACGCAGTATAAAACACATAATATACAACTCAGCATTGTGATGTTTTAAAAATAACTAAAAGTTGAGGGAGAACTTCCTTGTGCCATTATTATAACAGATTAAATCCTCTTACATATACACTGAAGTGGCAAAGAAACTGGTACACTTGCCTGATATCGTGTAAGGCCCCCGCGAGCACACAGAAGTGCCGCAACACGACGTGGCATGGACTCGACTAATGTCTGGAGTAGTGTTGGAGTGAATTGAAACCATAAATCCTGCAGAGATGTCCATGAATCTGTAATAGTACAGGGGGATGGAGATCTCATTTGAACAGCACGTTGCAAGGCATCCTAGATATGATAAATAATGTTCACGTCTGGGGAGTGTGGTGGGAAGCGGAAGTGTTTAAGCTCAGAAGAGTGCTCCTGGAGCCACTCTGCAGCAATTCTGGATGTGTGGGCTGTCGCATTGTCCTGCTCGTATTGCCCAAGTCCGTCGGAATGCACAATGGACATGAATGGATGCAGGTGATCAGACAGGATGCTTACGTAAGTGTCACCTGTCAGAGTCGTATTTAGAGGTGTCAGGGGTCCCATATTACTCCAACTGCACACACCAGACACCATTACAGAGCCTGCACCAGCTTGAACAGTCCCCTGCTGACATGCAGGGCCCATGGATTCATGAGGTTGTCTCCATACCCCTACACGTCCCTCCGCTCGACACAATTTGAAACGATCAGGTAGCATGTTTCCAGTCGTCAACAGTCCAATTTCAGTGTTGACGGGCCCAGTCATCAAGGGTAGAAGAGTGGGCCTTCGCCTCCGAAAGACCATATCGATTATGTTTCTTTGAATGGTTCGCATGCTGACACTTGTTGATGGCCCAGCATTGAAATCTACACCAATTTGCAGAAGGGTTACTATTCTGTCACGTAGAATTGTTTTCTTCTGTCGCCTTGGTCTTGTTCTTGGAGGATGTTTTTCCGGCCGCAACGAAGTCGGAGATTTGATGTTTCACCGAATTCCTGATATTCACTGTACAGTCGTAAAAAGGTCGTACGAGAAAATCCCCACTTCATCACTGTCTCGGAGATGTTATTTCCCAACTCTCGTCGCCAATTGTAACACCATGTTCATACTCACTTAAATCTTGGTAACTTGCCATTGTAGCGGCAGTAATCGTTCTAAGAACTGTGGCAGACACTTGTTGTCTTATACAAGCGCTGCCGACCACACCTTTGTATTCCTCATGTTTAAATATCTATATATTCGAATATGCATGCCAATACCAGTTTCTTTGACGCTTCAATGTATGACAATAGTTAACTAGAATAAACGTAAGAGTCTATCTCACAGGCAAACAGAACCAGAAAAAAGTTATGCGAGCACACTGTTCCCAGATGTTAAATGAACGCGAAAAGAACATAATATAACGCATAACTTGCCCAGTATACGATTTCAAAACACAGTATCGAAATAAGTCAAACAATACACGGAAGTCAGCGCAACAGAATTAATAATGTAAAGTGTGCTAAGTTCATAAATGTCATTGAAACTACGCCCCATTTCATCATTTTATTTCAAGAAGCAGCTAGTAAGTAAAAACGAGGAAAATGCCACAGCACATTTTAACGATTTTTCTTTGTAGCCGCAGTTTTCTATTTATAAAAAGTGTTAGTGTCATCTTGCTACTATTCTAACTACAGTACATAACATTAACAAAAATACTTAATAATATGGGTATTTGATGTGTATTATACTGATACAAAATTGCAGAATCGGCTCTGAATGGTATTTGCATTACTTTAATATGTCGGAAGTAATAAGAACTGCATAATGACATTAGTGGTTTCGTGACCCATTACTGCAGATAGCGCTATTCTGGAGGAATGTCCACATCCAACTGTGGGAGATTAAACCACTCTCCCCTTTTTCTTTTCTTGCCTCAATGAAATGGCGGTCGTACGTCAGACGAATCATTTCGTCCTGAAATTAATAACACTCGAAGCAAAATTTTTCCTCTCTTGAAATTATACTGTTTCATTTGGCTACCACCCTACTTCCGTAAGAACAGTGACTACTACACTAAATTAAGAAAAAGCAACTCACTGCCTTACGTAATTGTATTATAGGCATAGCGTCTTTCCATGCAGTTTAACTTTTACTCCCGTCAATGGCCTTAATTTACAGAAACAGAGATGTCCTTGTAGCACTGACTGAAATAATATAAAACGGTTGACTGTTTCTGATGTTGTTAGGACGTAGAACTCATCTTTGGAAGCAGTCGGGCTTTCCTAGTATAGGTTTTGTATGGTTTTCCTTAATCAAAGGGGAAAATGCCGAGAACGTTTCTTCAACAACCCCACGGTCGATTTCCTTAGCTCCTTTTCGCCGATTAGTACCGTCGTTCCCGCCTGCCTTCAGTCTGATTGCAAATAATATGTGGGTTATTTTTCATTAAATGAACTGGTATCGCATCAGAGTTCCTAATCTGTTCTGAGAAACAAAGTGGCGGAGCGCATATAAACAAAGTTCAGGGAATTCCCTGACCATCTTATTTGAGACACAAGGAACAATGTGTGTGTGTGTGGACTCGTTCTTTCGTGACCTTTTCGTATTAATGGATCAGCTTGCGACACCTATATAAAAGCATAAAACTTCCTTGTATTCGTATGTCTATATTATCTCCCCTGATGTCATTACAGTGCTTCCTAACAATCTGCTGTTGTGTCATGTCTTTAGGTTAGTTAGGTTTAGGTAGTTCTAAGTTCTAGGGGACTGATGACCATAGATGTTAAGTCCCATAGTGCTCAGAGCCATTTTAACAATCTGCTGCGTTACCGTGATAAAAGTTACGAAATAGCGATATGCTCATACATAGATGACCGTAGCATCGTGTACACGAGGTATAAAAGAGCAGCGCATTGTCGGAGCTGTTATTGCATCCAGGTGATTCATGTGAAAACGTTTCCAAATTGATTATGGACGCACTAAGGAAATTAACAGACTCAGAACGTGGAATGGTAGTTGGAACTAGACGTATGGGACACTCCATTCGACCATTTCGGAAATCGTTAGGGAATTCAATATTCCGAGCTCCACAACGTCAAGAGTGTGCCGAGAACACCAAATATCAGGTATAACCTCTCACTATGGACAACGCAGTGGCCGACGGCCTTCACGTAAAGACCGAGAGTTGTGGCGTTTGAGTAGAATTGTCAGTGCTAACAGACAACCAATACTGTTTGCAATAACCGCAGAAATCAATGTGGGACGTACGACGAACGTATGCGTCAGGTCAATGTGGCGTTAATGGGCTATGGCAGCAGACTTCCGACGTGAGTGCATTTTGCTAAATTGCCCGCAGCGTCTCTCCTGAGCTAGTGACCATATTCGTTGGAGCCTAGATGACTGGAAAACCGTGGCCTATTCAGATGAGACCTGATTTCAGTTGGTAAGAGCAGACTCCACGAAGTCATGGACCCAAGTTGTCAATAATGCACTGTGCAAGCTGATAGTGGCTCTACAATGGTGTGGGCTGTGTTTACATGGAATGGACTGAGTCCTCTGGTCCGATTTTTTCCACGCTGGTGATCATCCATTCAGGTCCATCACATATGTTCGTCATATATTTTGTTTTTTGAATAGAGAAGTCCAACTGTTTCAGCAATTTTTGACAAGCTGTTGATCTTGTTGACTGCTGACGCTATGTTGTTATCAAAAATGGCTAGGTCATCCGCAAAGGCCAAGCAGTCAGTGTACACCCCTTTGTTCTTAGGACCAAGACTGAACCGCTCTTCATTTGTTTCTTCTTGGCTAACAACTTTCTCCACTATTGAATGACCTTTTCCAAGACGCAGTTGAAAAGGAGTGGGGATAGTCCACCTTCTTGTCTTACGTCCGTTCTGATTGTAAAGGATTCTGAAGTCTCACCCATAAATTTTGTTTTTGACACTGTGTTAGTGAGAGTTTGTTTGATCAGTTTTCTTGATGTGTCATCCATCCCAAACTCGTCCAAAATAATCATTAATGCCTCTCTGTCGATGGAGTCATGTGCCTTCTGAAAATCAACGAACACGACCACGTAGTTATTTCCTTCAGTTTTTTTTTGTACCTGATGATGTTCTTCAGGTTAAAGATCTGTTCTGGGCAAGAACGGCCCTTTCGGAAACCAGCTTGATATTCCCCAATCAGTTGGTCAAGATGACCTATTCTGTTCTGTTTTGCTTTGGAGAGAATCTTATATGGAACAGATACTAATGAGATGCCCGTATAGTTATTGACATTCTTTTTGTCGCCTCTTTTGTGTAGAGGATGGAATAAAGCTGGCTGCCATTCAGTTGGTATCATCAGACGAGTTAAGAATTTCAGGTATCTCAGTGAAGTCATACAGGAGAATGGATTAGAAAAAGAAGCAATTAATGTCATGATGAGGAACTTAGACCAGGCATACCAACTGAAAAAGAATACCTATAGCAAAAAGTCTATGAGTATAGGGGATAAGTTCCGACTTTATAATGCAGTTGCAAAACCTGAGGGCTTATATGCGTCCGACACTAGACAGTAGAAATTAGACAAGATCAAGCTGAGCGACTGGATAAGCGATAGAGTACGATACCAAGGAAAATTCTAGGTAATAGATGGGTTGATGGACAATGGCGAATGAGAGCCAGTGAGGACTTGTATAGCAAAACAGAACCAATCACAGCATCCGTTAAGAAGAGACGATTGTTATTTTACGCTCATCTCATGAGGATGGACGGTGACCGCCTAACAAAAAGAATACTGAGTTTCATCAAATCTAACAAGACCGAGATGGTTCGGAGAATGTGAAAAAGGTCTTAGGCAAATTGGTATCTCAGACAGAATTTCCTGACAGGAACAAATTTAGAAGATTGGTAAACAACTACTAAAGTTTTAAAATGGCATCAACATTAAAAAAAAGACGAAGAGGACCTATGTCTAAAGAGCATAAACAGTCACTTCTCGGTGGGCTCAGAAGATACTGGCAGGAAGTCAAAGCTGGAAAAAGAGCAGTACCTAGACACTAAAATGTAATTGGTTGTTTCCACTCAGTCCATAGGCTCAATTCGAAATAAAAAAATAAAAATAGAAAAAATACTTGGAGGGGGAGCTAAGTAGTGCAACAGTTTCTGAGTGGTGTAATGTAATCTCAGTGACTGGGATACCTCACGTTCAGCTTCCTGTACGCATTAGCTTCGGGAACTCCATGGCTCTAAGAGGAAATCGGCGGCGTGCTGGAGTACATACTGAAGATACAGACTCGCTCTCAAATGCGACTTCGTATCCGAACACAATTCAGCTTCTAAAACAAGGATAAGCCGGTGAGTTTTTTCCCCACGAGTGCTCTGATTGGTATGATGCAGCCTGTCCCGAATTACTGTCTTGTGATAACCTTTTCATTCCAGCGTCCTGAGTAGTTTTTAGCATGTAAGACTCCTCAAGTACTAACGAACTTACACTCTAATGTGAGTGAAAAAAGTAAAAGCCGAAGCACTACGTAGGGATTATCCGGATGGGATGAAAATAGGTGGATGTGATGTACATGTACAGACAAACATGTTATTAAAATTTCAGAAAAAGTGCATGATTTGTTCAAGAGAAGGAGCTTAACAAATTGAGCAAGTCAATAACGCGTTGGTCCACCTCCGACACTTATGCAAGCACTTATTCCTGTTGGTATTGATGGACAGAGCTGTTTGATGTCCTCTTGAAGATTATCGTGCCAAATTATGCCAACCTGGCGAGTTAAATCGCCGTAATACGGTGCTGTTTGGAGGGCCCTGCTCATCATCTTTGAAACGTTCTCAACTATGGAGAGATCCAGCAACCTCGCTGATCAAGGTGAGAGGCACCCACATGCCTTGCTCGTACTGTGGCATCAAGAAGTCAGGCCTGCAAGATGAGTGGTCTGCCAAGCGAGTGGATTCATTTTTACTTATCAAGCAACATGAGCTCTAGTTTCACAACTAAGTTACAAATTATTCCCCTGTTTGAATATTACGCAACGGATAACGCACATTACTGACAGTCAGTCAGTAATTTACACATGTCTGGCTGTTCACTACGCACTGGCAATACCACATTTTTTTCTTACCCAACGGCTTTGAACACCACGTGGCCATCGCACTGAATATGAATGGCACACACATTATAAATTATGGATATCATGACAAGATACTATTCGAAGGAAAAGGCCACCAATCTTTTTCTTTTCACTATCTTTTTTATTCCGATAAATTCTATAACCTAAAGACACCATTACAGTTTTCTAAAACAATTACACATGAGAAACTCCGCCCAGAGGGCATGACTTTACATTGGTGATTCTCTATCTTGTGGTCTCGTAATTATTTAACGCTACAGTGCACTTTCTGGATAAGATGGTGGATCTTTTGCTATACCTCACACTTTGACTCTCACAACCATCATCACGAAACTTTCCTCCAGACCGAGCGGTACAAAAATGAACATGCATAACCCACTGCCTCTGTACCTATCTTGCTATTCTCCCATGCAAACCACACATACTTAAATTACATGAAATACACTACACTGACAACATACAATACAAAGAATAGTCACAACGTTATAATCACATCACTTTCAGCTTTCCCACTTCAATTAATATTCATCCAAGTTCCACACGACACTGCCCCACTTCGTAACTTTCCTTTCCTACTACGACCTCTGGAGGATATACGCACGTCTTCCTGTGCAATGCAAGCCAAGTGGCGTTGCTGGATAGACGGCTGACTCACCTTGCTTCTCTCTCAGAGTATTATAGTTTGAATCAAGCGTCACACGGAAACATAACACGCAAAGTAATCTTAAGAACATATTCGTCACACACGCGAGTCCTCAACTGATACCATGGACGAGTACTTCTCTTTATCCTTTGTCTCATACACAGATTGAGACTCACACAGTACTCACCACGTGGAAGTACTCGTCTCTTAATTTCAAGTCCTGCACACGCCATTTCTTAAATATTTCCAACTTACAGTACACACGCTAGTAATTCAGCTTAACTTAAGCACTCGGAAGTATTTCAACTAATTGTTACACGTGGTTTCATAGTGACCGTTGGTCACTTCCGAAGATTACTACGATTCCCTTAATATTACGTGCCTGACATTTAATTCTCCCCACAAAAGTTCCTGAAATAGAGAAATTATTATTCCAAACTACTCTTAAGTATTTCACATGCATACCATGTCTCCACTCTTTTGTCTTTACGGAGCACACCTAAGACAGGTCTTACCAACACTAGATCCAGCGGCAGAGTGCTGAAACATGGCCATTCTTCAGGTCATCTCGCACCTCCGTCGAGGTGGGAGAAGACCATGCTACCCATTGGTCAGCCACATTTCAGGCGCTCAAAGCTCAGGTAAATTTCATCTCTTTGGTTCCACCAAAGGTGACCAAAGGACCGTCTCAAAGATAATCATATATGCACGTTCACTATCTGTGGTTAGCAGACGACCATACATTCATTCATTTCGCAGATCTCACCAAACTGGATGTAGGGATTTATTTTGTGGGAGTGCACATGTGATCAGATAAATAAATACATTGTCATTCTTTCCTACACTGGTATCCGGCTTCGGTGAATTAAGTGAAATTGAGTTATTATTACAAAAATATGTTGTTCTGACAAGAATAACGAAGAATGTCGTACCTATTTTCAATGTCGGGCGGTACTGTACCCTTCCAAAGGTAGGTTTGGAAAGCAAGAAGAAGCTCTCGCCGTGTGCAAGGCGGGCATTATACTACAGAAATATAGGCCCAGGATGCCTTGCCATGAAGGGCAACAAAACGGGCCACAGAAAATCGTCGACGTACCACTGTACTGAAAGGGTGCCTGAGATACCAACCAAAGGGGGTCCTGCTATGAAATTAAATGGCACCTCAGACAGTCATTCCTCGCAGTCACGATTATGCACGCCCACAGGTGGCGAGAGGTCATACTGCTTGTCTTCATGCTTGCTAAGCCCCACCTTGGCTAGTAAGGTTGCCAGATCTCTTCGGAATTGAGAACATTTGGAGCACTATGGGCATGGCCATCAAAACAGTTTGAGATTTTGACGATCTAACTCGCCATTCGGACAGAATTTGGCACGATATCCCTCAACAGAACACCCAAAAACACTGTCAGTCAGTGACAGGCCGAATAACTCCTTGCATAGGGGCCAGAGGTGGAACAATGCGTTACTGACTTGCTCAATTTGTGAAGCTCTTTCTCTTGAAAAAATCAACCAGTTTTTCAGAAATTGTAATCATTTGTTGGTTTATGCAAGTACAAATTCCTTCATGGTGCGTCGTTTTCTCCGTCTTTCTCTTTTTTCTCCCAGAATTTATTTCTGATGTCGTATCACCTGTCATATTATTCTCTCCCTTGTTATTGTCAATGTTTTCCATATTTTCTTCGCTTCTGCGAATAAGTTCCGCATTTCTTCTTAGTTGTTCAACATCCGTCTATAGCTTCGAGCTTCTTTATTTGCACTTTTCCCGAAGTTCATGATTCACTTTCGTACAGCGCTGTGCTCAAAAAGTACATCTCAGAAATTTCTTCCTCTAATTAAGGCTGATATTTCATACTACTGCCTTCCCTTGCCTAGGAATGCTCAATTTTTCTGTGGACGTATGCCTTTATGTCCTCCTTGTTTCGTCCATAATGAGACATTTTCCTTACAAGGTAGCAGAATTCCTTACTTTTTCTACATCTTGGTTCCCAATACTGATGTTAAGTTTATCGCCATTCTCATTTCTATTACTCCTCAACACTTTTTTATTTATTCATTTTACAGTCAATCTGTAAGGCATGCTCAATACAATGTTCATTACATTCGACAGATCCTCCAGTTCTACTGCACTTCTACTGATGATAGCATTGTTATCAGCAAATCTTATCATCGATATCCTTTCACCCTGAATCTTCGCCGCACACCTGAACTTTTATTTCGTCATTGCTTCTTTGTTGTCTAGAGTGGACAGTAGGGGTGAACGACGAGATACCTGGGTATACCATTCCTAATCTTATCACTTCGTTCTGGGCCATATGCTATTATTTTTCCCATCTTAATTATTTTAAATGCTGTTTATGGCAACAGTTACTAGACCTAATATCTGACATTTTATCTTAATATCGAGCTGTTCCACTCCTCTACGTGTACGCTCCTTGCTAGCAAACTGCTATGAAAATTTAATTAGTTTTCGGCATCAGGATTTTTAATGAGTAGTAGCCCTCAAAACAGTTACTCGTATTCGGTTATATCAATAACCGTGTGCCTTAACCCACAAAACGACGGTTAAAGTAATTTTTACTAGTATTTACTATAACCGACTGAAAAAAATACCGATGAAAGTTTCACAAACCTGTTGGATTTTATTATTAAATATCTGTCACTTTGATTACTAGTCTTTAGACCCACTCTGCTGAAATTACAATTCTACAAATAGGTCAGTTCGTATTCAGAAATCATTCTTTCAGTTATACGAAAAATTTTGTATGAACCACTCGCGATACTGTGTTGTCTCTCCCCTGTTAAGTGCATTATATCTTGTTGAATATCCTTAATGTGACCACGGGCCTCATGTCATACCAGCGCCCCCTTAATGCAATTAGCGCACTGCTGTCAGCGGAAGATGGACATGTAATGGAATAGCGTTACATTTCCATAGTGTGCTAATACCTGATGAAATCTGTCCACACATATTACAAAACTGGATGTACATGTATATTTATGTTCCACCTCTCTTTCTAAACTACAGGGTCGATTTCAGACAAACTTGATACAAATATCGCTTCCTACCTGGAAAGAGTTTAATAAGCCACGGCTGCAAAATACTAACACGAATTCTTTACAGACGAATAGAAAAATGGTGGAACCCGACCTCGGGGAAAATCAGTTTGGATTCCGTAGAAATGTTGGAACACGTGAGCAATACTGACCCAACGACTTTTCTTAGAAAATAGGTTAAGGAAAGGCAAGCCTGCGTTTCTAGCATTTGTAGACTTAGAGAAAGCTTTTGGAAATGTTGACTGGAATACTCTCTTTCAAGTTCTGAAGGTGGCAGGGGTAAAATACAGGGAGCGAAAGGCTATTTACAATTTGTAAAGAAACCAGAAGGCAGTTATAAGAGGCGAGGGGCATGAAAGGGTAACAGTGGTTGGAAAGGGAATGAGACAGGATTGCAGCCTATCCCCGATGTTATTCAATCTGTATATTGAGCAAGCAGTAAAGGAAACAAAAGAAAAATTCGGAGTAGGTATTAAAATCCATGGAGAATAAATAAAAACTTTGAGGTTCGCCGATGACATTGTATTTCTGTCAGAGACAGCAAAGGACCTGGAAGTGCAGTTGAACGGAATGGACAGTGTCTTGAAAGGAGGATATAAGATGAACATAAAAAAAAAGCAAAACGAGGATAATGGAATGTAGTAGAATTAAATCGGGCAATGCTGCGGAAATTAGATTATGAAATGAGACGCTTAAAGTAGTAAATGAGTTTTGCTATTTGGGGAGGAAGCTAACTGATGATGGTCGAAGTAGAGAGGATATAAAATGTAGACTGGCAATGGCAAGGAAAGCGTTTCTGAAGAAGAGAAATTTGTTAACATCGAGTATAGATTTAAGTGTCAGGAAGTCGATTATGAAAGTATTTGTATGGAGTGTAGCCATGTATGGAAGTGAAACGCGGACGACAAATAGTTTGGACAAGAAGAGAACAGAAGCTTTCGAAATGTGGTGCTACAGAAGAATGCTGAAGATTAGATGGGTAGATCATATACCTAATGAGGAGGTATTCAATAGAATTGGAGAGAAGAGAAATTTGTGGCACAACTTCACTAGAAGAAGGGATCAGTTGGTAGGGCCTATTCTGAGGCATCAAGGGATCAGCCATTTAGTGTTGGAGGGCAGCTTGGAGGGTAAAAATCCTAGAGGGAGACCAAGAGATGAATACACTAAGCAGATTCAGAAGGATGTAGCTTGCAGTAGTTACTGGGAGATGAAGAGGCTTGCTCAGGATAGAGCAGCATGGAGAGCTGCATCAAACCAGTCTCAGGACTGAAGACCACAACATCAACCTCGAAAGAATCGCTGTGGTAAGAACCACCTACTTATCAAAGGAATGGGTGTGGGGCTGGAAAAGCAGCGTAGCCCATAATGAGTGACCATCCATATTTCTGTCATTCTGTATTTGAGAGTAAGAGCACTTAGTAACATGCATCAAACCTTCCACGTAATTTCAAACCTTCAAAATACTTTTTATCGCCAACAACCTCAACAAAATAATGATAGGAAAATGTTTATCGCTTACTAGGATTTTGCTGTTCATGCAGTAAAACTGTCTTATGAAGCGTGATGTTTTAATTTACTACTTCTTCACTATTAATTGCATTAGTTCAAATTTTGTAGGCGGTACTCGCATATAATACTGAATGCACCAGCAAAATTACGTTAGTGTACGACACTGGAGGTATGACGTGATACACACAAATATTTGCGAAAAACTGCCGCAGCATCGAGGTGTTTGAATTTATTACTTCGTTGCCTCTAACGCTAATCGCATTAGTTTTGCCTGACAATATTCACACGAAAAGTGCCTACAAAAATTTGTCATCTTGCGACACATACTTCAGGAGATATTACGTGAACTACTGAGTTGCGTGAAAACTGCAACATCACGTATGACGTTTTATTGTATTACATATTTACTACTAACTCTTGCGCAACATATTTCGCAGACCGTATTCACATATTCCGCTGAATGTACTAAGAAAAACATATTACAACTCATAGCTGATAAGAAATGACCTCATTAACACAGAGATGCATGAAATACTGCCACATCATGCACGACGTTTTAATTTATTATTTAAGTACTACTGACTCTATTCACAACATATTTCGCAGACGGTATCCATATATACCACTGAACGTATCTGCAAAATTATATCATTTTACAGAACGTATTTCAGGAGATACGTTGTCATAAATATTGATCTTCGAAAAATGGAACGGCAGGGTGTGATTCGCTAAGAGGTACAGGTGAAATATATTTACAAATAGGTAATACATGTGAGAACAATTGGCATGCGCGTACGCGGACAAAGCTGTGGGTAAGAAGCTCATCCTAAACCCCTGGAACGATTTCAACCTGATTTGGTACATATTTATTTACGAACTGGAAAGATATACTGTGGAGATAAAACCACCAGCCCCTATTGCGTTGAGAGTGATAACGTGGAGAGGAAAGGGGAGAGGAGGATATGAACAGATAGCGAAGGAGACGAAAAAGATGGATACAGATGGGCAGAGGAGGAGACAGACAGAGGTAGGGGAAATGAGCAGAGAAAAGGGAGAGGAGGAGACGGAAAGAGAAATGAAATAGGATGATGTGGACAGAGACAGAGGGAAGAGGAGATGAACACAGAAAGGAGAGGTGATGAACAGGGTGAGAGGGAGGAGGGGCTCGAAATAGGTGGAGGAGGAGATGGACAGAGAGGGACAGAGCAGATGGAATGAGGGCGAAGTAATACATGGACAGAGAGAGGGGGCAAGAGGAGAGTGGGGTGCAGGAGGAGACATAGAGTGGGGTCGGTGGAGAAGGTGGACAGAGACATGTCCAGAGGAGATGTAGATAGAAGGGGGCTGAAAGAGGGGTTTACAGACAGAGGAGGAAGAAGGAAATGGAATACTAGAAGAATAAATACATTCCTGGGCAAAGCTGGATACTCAGCTCGTTAGTGAATAATTCGTTGCGAGTAGGGGGAGAAAGATATAAAATGATCGCAAAAGTACGTCCTGAATATCAACGCAGAAGCATGTCGTGATTAGCAAATGAACACTGTATTTCATTTTCATGTATTTAAAACAGTCATATTGGTGAATCTTAGACTTTTCCCAAAGAAGCAAGAGGGTTATATAGTAAAGAAATACGGGGCTCACAACAAACTTGTGACGTCACAGTAGTTAACGTGCCCAACACACATCACGAATGCTTGGCTACGTTCGGGCCTAGGGAAGCAGTATGAAAATGAAAACCGCTCCACTAAAGTCCTTAACACTGTTATACACTCCTGGAAATTGAAATAAGAACACCGTGAATTCATTGTCCCAGGAAGGGGAAACTTTATTGACACATTCCTGGGGTCAGATACATCACATGATCACACTGACAGAACCACAGGCACATAGACACAGTTAACAGAGCATGCACAATGTCGGCACTAGTACAGTGTATATCCACCTTTCGCAGCAATGCAGGCTGCTATTCTCCCATGGAGACGATCGTAGAGATGCTGGATGTAGTCCTGTGGAACGGCTTGCCATGCCATTTCCACCTGGCGCCTCAGTTGGACCAGCGTTCGTGCTGGACGTGCAGACCGCGTGAGACGACGCTTCATCCAGTCCCAAACATGCTCAATGGGGGACAGATCCGGAGATCTTGCTGGCCAGGGTAGTTGACTTACACCTTCTAGAGCACGTTGGGTGGCACGGGATACATGCGGACGTGCATTGTCCTGTTGGAACAGCAAGTTCCCTTGCCGGTTTAGGAATGGTAGAACGATGGGTTCGATGACGGTTTGGATGTACCGTGCACTATTCAGTGTCCCCTCGACGATCACCAGTGGTGTACGGCCAGTGTAGGAGATCGCTCCCCACACCATGATGCCGGGTGTTGGCCCTGTGTGCCTCGGTCGTATGCAGTCCTGATTGTGGCGCTCACCTGCACGGCGCCAAACACGCATACGACCACCATTGGCACCAAGGCAGAAGCGACTCTCATCGCTGAAGACGACACGTCTCCATTCGTCCCTCCATTTACGCCTGTCGCGACACCACTGGAGGCGGGCTGCACGATGTTGGGGCGTGAGCGGAAGACGGCCTAACGGTGTGCGGGACCGTAGCCCAGCTTCATGGAGACGGTTGCGAATGGTCCTCGCCGATACCCCAGGAGCAACAGTGTCCCTAATTTGATGGGAAGTGGCAGTGCGGTCCCCTACGGCACTGCGTAGGATCCTACGGTCTTGGCGTGCATCCGTGCGTCGCTGTGGTCCTGTCCCAGGTCGACGGGCTCGTGCACCTTCCGCCGACCACTGGCGACAACATCGATGTACTGTGGAGACCTCACGCCCCACGTGTTGAGCAATTCGGCGGTACGTCCACCCGGCCTCCCGCATGCCCACTATACGCCCTCGCTCAAAGTCCGTCAACTGCACATACGGTTCACGTCCACGCTGTCGCGGCATGCTACAAGTGTTAAAGACTGCGATGGAGCTCCGTATGCCACGGCAAACTGGCTGACACTGACGGCGGCGGTGCACAAATGCTGCGCAGCTAGCGCCATTCGACGGCAACACCGCGGTTCCTGGTGTGTCCGCTGTGCCGTGCGTGTGATCATTGCTTGTACAGCCCTCTCGCAGTGTCCGGAGCAAGTATGGTGGGTCTGACACACCGGTGTCAATGTGTTCTTTTTTCCATTTCCAGGAGTGTATGTTATTGGGAACTTGACTGTACTTCAACTTGCAGCTATGAAATATTAAACGGCCGTGAAATAACTCGCTTCCCTCCGGAGACGGTCGCTGCCCCTCGTAAGATATGTTGTGTGCTGTGACGCACACCACAGGGCTCGTCATCTCGTTGGCTGCAGAAAGGCATTAGGTCTGTTAACTAACCAACATTTTCCCCTAGGTCCCTGGTTGTTTTCTTTCCTGTTTGCCTTTTCTACGGGGGAACAGCGCTGGTATAGGATTAGAGGACTGACGTCGTTTTCGTTTCGGAACGCCTTTTCTTTCGGAAGAGCAGTTCGGCAGACAGAGCGGCGTTGGAGAAGTTGTCAGCTAGCAGCGATTGAGTGACGTCATATAATAATGCCCTCTTTAAGATTTTAATTAAGGTGATAGTTAGTATTTTTTCAGTAACAAGTCATCTCACGTAAATTGCCGTTTTGGATACAAGATGTTGTTGATGTGGTCTTCAGTCCGAAGACTAGTGTGATATATCTGTCTACACATCTCTATCCTGTGGAAGCCGTTTCATCTCCAATTAACTACATCCTTCTGACTCTGCTTACTGTATTCGTTTCTTGATCTTCACCTACAATGTTTGTCCCTCCACACACTTCCTTCCAGTACCAAATTAGTGATCCCTTGATGTCTCTGAATGCCCCCATCGACCAGTCCCTCATCTTCGTCAAGTTACGCCACGAATTTCTTTTCCTCTAATTCAGTTCAGTAACACCTCCTTGGTTACGTGGTCTGCCCATGAAATCTTCAGCATTGCTCTGTAATACATTCCAAAAGCTTCTATTATCTCCTTGTCTAAACGGTTTATCGTTCACATTTCCCTTCCATGCAAGACTACAGGAAAATAGCTTCATAAAAAAAGTCCCAACACTGTAAATATGTATACATCGTTAACAAATTTCTCTTATTCAGAAACGCTTTTCTTGCTTCTGGCCTAAATTTTGTACCTTCTCTACTTCGACCATGATCATTTCCCAGATAGCAAAACTCATCTACTACCTTTAACCTCTAGTTTTCTAATGTAATTACCTCATCATCGCCTAATTTAATTCGACCCCTGTTATGCTGTAGTTGATGTTCATCTTGTATCCTCCCTATTTGCTCAATGTGCAGTTTGAATAACACTCCCTCCTCAACCATCACTTCCCTTTGAAGTCCCTCGACTCTTACAATTGCTGTTTGGTTTCCGTATAATCTGTATACAATTTTCCACTCTCTTCATGTTTAACCTATGCTAGCTCCCGAATTAACGAGTGAATTCTGTCTGACATTGTCAAAAAGTTTCTCCAAATGCACTAAAGCTTTAAACGCAGATTAGTCTTTCCTTAACTTATCTCCTACGTGCGATAAGCCGTAGGGTCGGTATTGCCCTCGACATCGGCTTCTACAAAATTTTCCATAGATCTGTAAACAACTTATGCTAGTATTTTGCAACCATGACTTATTCAACAGATAGTTCAGTAGTATCAACACTTGTCACCAGATGCTTAGCATTACCGTAATTACACTGTTCTTGAAGTCTGAGAGTTTTTCACTTGTCTCAAAAATTATGCATACCAAGTGCATTAATTTTGTTACGGCTGATTTTTCCAAGGATGTCAGTAGTTCCAAGGAAACGTCGTCTACTCCGGAGGCCTTCTTTCGACTTAGGCCTTTCAGTGCTCTGTCAAATTCTTCTTATAGTATCATATCTCCTATCTCATATTCATCTACTTCTTCTTCTCCTCCTATAATATTGCCATCTTGCACATTTTCCTTAAATAGCCATTTCATATACTCCTTCCACCGTTTAGCTTTCCACTTTTTTTCTTAGAAATGGTTTTCAACTTGAGATCTTGATATTTATAGAGTTGCTTTTCTTTTTTCCAAATGTCTTTTTAAATTTCCATTAGGTGTCATCTATCTTTCCTCTAGTCATATATGCTTCTACATCCTTACATTTGTCTTATAGGAATTGCTGCTTAGCCACAGTGCATCTCTTGCCAATCTAATTTTTTTGACGTTTGTATTGCCTTCTGTCTGCCTCATTTGCTCCGTTTTTATATTTTCTCCTTTCGCCAATTACCTTAAATATGCAAGCAAGATTTTTCCAGGGAAAATTATCTTGTTGCAAGATTTTCACCATCTTACTTCCAGAATGGTTCCAAAAGGTAGACAATATGGCGTGTTTGGTCTAGCTAAATACTGTGAATTGAAGATAATGTGGAAACTATTTTGAACCATATTGTAAACACCGCTGCTTCTGTCAAGGCAAGGTAGTGAAAATTTATTTCGTAATTATTACTGAGAGAGGAAATCCAGAATTTTTGCTAATAGAAATTTTGGTGGTTGTACTTTTGGATTAATACAATAATAGTTTATTCTCAAATATGTTACCTTTTTATTTCAAGTAATTAATAGTTACTCTCCTTAGAAACTGTTTTCAGATTACTTGGAAAAGTAATTGAACGCATTGGTGTAGTAGCCAGATATGTTCACTTTTGATCTAAAACGAGATTTTACTGCCATTGCATGGTATGAAATTACTGTATCGTGTGTGGCGGGAATGAGACCTGTCTATTGGAAGAATTCAGAATAACGTCGGCTTCCTCATTGCACTAGACATTAGTCAAATTCTGGCATCTAAAATACATCCAAGAAGTTAGTCGTGCTTATTGTTACGCAAGATCTACTCGTATTTTTAGAGTTCTTGTTCTACTCAAAAAAGCTGTTTCATTCTGAAACTAAGAGTGCTGATATTGAGAAGTCTACTGTTTCAAAGTGCAGATTATTCGAGTACTCCATTGCACATTGCACTAGTTCGCTGTAGCGCGGCATCATCACTTGTTATCTTTTATGATTTCTTCATTTAGAAAGCCTCAACTAAATTGATTTTTCCTGAAAAAAATTTTTAAAGTGCCTTTGCCATTTATAGCTGAAAACTACAAAGATATCATGAAGCTTGCCACTACGTATGTGCCAGCTCAGATACGAAATTTTATGATAAGGTAGTATGTGACTGAACTGCTAAGGATGCCATACACAGTTCATGGGAAAGAGAACAACCGTGGGCTTCTTATTAAACTTTCGTACCTATGACTTTTATTAGGGTATCCATTTTTTTATTAATTCTGATTCCTCGCACTATTCAGTAACCTGTAGAGTGTTAATAGTTGTTGTTTTTTTAGTTACTTGTTTACGTTCGGTCACCATATTCAGTTTGGTCCCTTAGGAATTCACACACATTTGAGCATTTTTAGACGCTACGGAAGTCACTCAAGTATGCAGCAAAGTCACACAATTTGGCAGACGTGACGGGCCACTCGTAATAAAAAGCGATAAAAGTACACTTTGGTTATAAATGTGTTAGAAAGGTACAGAATAGTTTTAAGCAGCAGCCTTAAACGAGGGCTGATGAATAAAGACTGAGTCTGATTTTTTTTTCTGCAGCCTTCGTGACAGTTTCTTATCTGTGTCATGCACATTTGAAACGAATGGGATTATATGTATAGTGTCCATACGCGGCAGCACTCTCGTATCGATAGGTTACTGGTATGTTATACACTCCTGGAAATGGAAAAAAGAACACATTGACACCGGTGTGTCAGACCCACCATACTTGCTCCGGACACTGCGAGAGGGCTGTACAAGCAATGATCACACGCACGGCACAGCGGACACACCAGGAACCGCGGTGTTGGCCGTCGAATGGCGCTAGCTGCGCAGCATTTGAGCACCGCCGCCGTCAGTGTCAGCCAGTTTGCCGTGGCATACGGAGCTCCATCGCAGTCTTTAACACTGGTAGCATGCCGCGACAGCGTGGACGTGAACCGTATGTGCAGTTGACGGACTTTGAGCGAGGTCGTATAGTGGGCATGCGGGAGGCCGGGTGGACGTACCGCCGAATTGCTCAACACGTGGGGCGTGAGGTCTCCACAGTACATCGATGTTGTCGTCAGTGGTCGGCGGAAGGTGCACGTGCCCGTCGACCTGGGACCGGACTGCAGCGACGCACGGATGCACGCCAAGACCGTAGGATCCTACGCAGTGCCGTAGGGGACCGCACCGCCACTTCCCAGCAAATTAGGGACACTGTTGCTCCTGGGGTATCGGCGAGGACCATTCGCAACCGTCTCCATGAAGCTGGGCTACGGTCCCGCATACCGTTAGGCCGTCTTCCGCTCACGCCCCAACATCGTGCAGCCCGCCTCCAGTGGTGTCGCGACAGGCGTGAATGGAGGGACGAATGGAGACGTGTCGTCTTCAGCGATGAGAGTCGCTTCTGCCTTGGTGCCAATGATGGTCGTATGCGTGTTTGGCGCCGTGCAGGTGAGCGCCACAATCAGGACTGCATACGACCGAGGCACACAGGGCCAACACCCGGCATCATGGTGTGGGGAGCGATCTCCTACACTGGCCGTACACCACTGGTGATCGTCGAGGGGACCCTGAATAGTGCACGGTACATCCAAACCGTCATCGAACCCATCGTTCTACCATTCCTAGACCGGCAAGGGAACTTGCTGTTCCAACAGGACAATGCACGTCCGCATGTATCCCGTGCCACCCAACGTGCTCTAGAAGGTGTAAGTCAACTACCCTGGCCAGCAAGATCTCCGGATCTGTCCCCCATTGAGCATGTTTGGGACTGGATGAAGCGTCGTCTCACGCGGTCTGCACGTCCAGCACGAACGCTGGTCCAGCTGAGGCGCCAGGTGGAAATGGCATGGCAAGCCGTTCCACAGGACTACATCCAGCATCTCTACGATCGTCTCCATGGGAAAATAGCAGCCTGCATTGCTGCGAAAGGTGGATATACACTGTACTAGTGCCGACATTGTGCATGTTCTGTTGCCTGTGTCTATGTGCCTGTGGTTCTGTCAGTGTGATCATGTGATGTATCTGACCCCAGGAATGTGTCAATAAAGTTTCCCCTTCCTGGGACAATGAATTCACGGTGTTCTAATTTCAATTTCCAGGAGTGTATTTCGTAGACGCTCTTTTCATTTCGAATACCAGGTAATGGAGGTGACGTGAGAGGAGCAGTACGGCTTAATAAAACTTTTGTTTAAAGCACACGGCCAGTGAAACTTACGAAAAGACGCAACAAGTTTACGGTAAAGATACAACGTTGCAATAGTGTTTAGATGCTGCTAGGACATCAGAGGAGACCGACCCGTCTTTGTTAAGCAAGGTGGGTCTGGTGCTTTGGCATCTGCTGCGACTGAAGTCAACATCAACACCGTGAGGATGGGCGGATAACATTACGTAGCCTCCACGAACTGTTGAAAATTTCGTATGGCAGTGTCGTTATGACTACGCATGAGCATCCCCTCGTAACCTGAGTTTCTATTCGTTGGGTGCTACTTTTGTTGACACTTGAACGAAAGGCTGTACGAATGGAGACAAGCCATGAGGTACTGCGTCTTTTTTATGGCGGAGGGGAAGTGTTTCTGGAATTGATTATCACCGATGATGAGTCATGGCTGCATCACTGGAGGAATACGAGGCAGCGCAGTGTGGAAACAGCCACGTTCTCCAACACCAAGAAAGGAGAAACTCGTTCCATCCATAGAGAAAGTTATGGCGATCACATTTCTTGACTGCCATGAAAAGATTTACCAGCATGCAGTCCCCCCTCACACTTCTGTTACTGCAGCATACCACACGTCAGTATTGGCTGAATTGAGGAAGCACATTGAAAGGAAATGACCATAACTTTCTCAGACTAAGTGGTGACTGCATTATGACAGTGCGCGACCTCACGTCGAAAATTAGGTCATGCAGTTTCTGGCTCGATTCAACATTTCTGGAAACCCAGTTCACGAGACCCAGGAAATATTAGATACAGGTTCACAGGTAGATGCCATTTTCCTTGACTTCCGGAAGGCATTCTATACAGTTCCGCAATGTCGCCTGATAAACAAAGTAAGAGCCTACAGAATATCAAACCAGCTGTGTGGCTGGATTGAAGAGTTTTTAGTAAACAGAACACAGCATGTTGTTCTCAATGGAGAGACGTCTACAGACATTAAAGTAACCTCTGGCGTGCCACAGGGGAGTGTTATGGGACCATTGCTTTTTATAAAATATATGAATGACCTAGTAGATAGTGTCGGAAGTTCCATGCGGCTTTTCGCGGATGGTGCTGTAGTATACAGAGAAGTTGCAGCATTAGAAAATTGCAGCGAAATGCAGGATAGGCACTTGGTGCTGGGAGTGGCAACTGACCCTTAACATAGACAAATGTAATGTATTGCAAGTACATAGAAAGAAGGATCCTTTATTGTATGATTATATGATAACGGAACAAACACTGGTAGCAGTTACTTCTGTAAAATATCTGGGAGTATGCGTACGGAACAATTTGAAGTGGAATGATATTATAAAATTAATTGTTGGTAAGGCGGGTGCCAGATTGAGATTCATTGGGAGAGTCCTTAGAAAATGTAGTCCACGAACAAAGGAGGTGGCTTACAAAACACTCGTTCGACCTATACTTGAGTACTGTTCATCAGTGTGGGATCCGTACCAGGTCGGGTTGACAGATAAGATAGAGAAGATCCAGGGTTATTAGGTAAGCGTGATAGCGTTACGGAGATGTTTGGCAAACTCAAGTGGCAGACTCTGCAAGAGAGGCGCTCTGCATCGCCGAGTAGCTTGCTGTCCAACTTTCGAGAGGGTGCGTTTCTGGATGAGTTACCGAATATATTGCTTCGCCCTACTTATACCTCCCGAGGAGATCACGAATGTAAAATTAGAGAGATTCGAGCGCGCACAGAGGTTTTCCGGCAGTCGCTCTCCCCGCGAACCATATGCGATTGGAACAGGAAAGGGAGGTAATGACAGTGGCACGTAAAGTGCCCTCCGTCACGCACCGTTGGGTGGCTTGAGGAGTATAAATGCAGATGTACCTGTGTACTGCATCCACCTTATAGCACCGTTCTTGCACCTTATATTTTCTTTTTCCTCACAAAGCATCGTATCCCTAGGTTTTAGCACTCTGAAGTATTGCTCAGAAAAAGTGAGGCGGTTCTCAAGTTTCTGACGAAAGAAAAATGGCCTGCACCTTGCGTTCGAGGATTTGCAGAGAGGTTATAAAAAGTGCATTTAAGTAAGATGGGAGTACACTGGAAAATATCATGTAAATAGTAATATAGGGAAGTGAACGTCTGTAAAAAAAAAGAAATAAATCAATCTTTGTTGATCAGACCTCGAACACGGCATGTCACATCTTTCTGTCCTGCGTGCCCATAAATTACACTACTGGCCATTAATATTGCTACACCACGAAGATGACGTGATACAGACGCTAAATTTAACCGACAGAAAGAAGATGCAGTGATATGCAAATGATTAGCTTTTCAGAGCATTCACACAAGGTTGGTGCCGGTTGTGACACCTACAACATGCTGACATGAGGAAAGTTTCCAACCGATTTCTCATACACAAACAGCAGTTGACCGACGTTGCCTGGTGAAACGTTGTTGTGATGCCTCGTGTAAGGAAGAGAAATGCGTACCATCACGATTCCGACTTTGATAATGGTCGGATTGTAGCCTATCACGGTTGTGGTTTATCGTATCGCGACATTGCTCCTCCCGTTGGTCGAGGTCCAGTGACTGTTAGCGGAATATGGAATCGGTGGGTTCAGGAGGGTAATACCGAACGCTGGATTCCAACGGCCTCGTATCACTAGTAGTCGAGATGAGAGGCATCTTATCCGCATGGCTGTAACGGATCGTGCAGCCACGTCTCGATCCCTGAGTCAACAGATGGGGAAGTTTGCAAGACAACAACCATGTGGACGAACAGTTAGACGACGTTTGCAGCAGCATGGACTATCAACTCGGAGACCATGGCTGCGGTTATCCTTGACGCTGCATTACAGACAGGAGCGCATGCGATGGTGTACTCAACGACGAACCTGGGTGCACGAATGGCAAAACGTCACTTTTTCGGATGAATCCAGGTTCTGTTTACAGCACCATGATAGTCGCATCCGTGTTTGGCGACATCGCGGTGAACGCACATTGGAAGCGTGTATTCGTCGTCGCCATACTGGCGTATCACCCGGCGTGATGGTATGGGGTGCCATTGGTTACGCGTCTCGGTCTCCTCTTGTTCGCATTGACGGCACTTTGAACAGTGGACGTTACATTTCAGATGTGTTGCGACCCGTGGCTGTACCCTTCATTCGATCCCTGCTAAACGCTATATTTCAGCATGATAATGCACGACCGCATGTTGCAGGTCCTGTACGGGCCTTTTTGGTGACAGAAAATGTTCGACTGCTGCCCTGGCCAGCACATTCTCCAGATCTCTGACCAACTGAAAACGGCTGGTCAATGGTGGCCGAGCAACTGGCTCATCACAATATGCCAGTAACTACTCTTGGTCGGACCAGTGTTAAGCAATGGTAAAGAGCACGATGGCGCCCTATGGAACTGTGGTATCGCGTTGAAGCTGCCTGGGCAGCTGTACCTGTACATGCCATCCAAGCTGTGTTTGGCTCAATGCCCAGGCGTATCAAGATCCTTCTTACGGCCAGAGGTGGTTGTTCTGGGTACTGATTTGTCAGGATCTATACACCCAAACTGCGTGAAAATGTAATCACATGTCAGTTCTATTATAATATATTTGTCTAATGAATACCCGTTTATCATTTGCATTTCTTCTTGGTGTAGCAATGTTAAAGGCCAGTAGTGTATTTAGGACGTCTGTGAGAATATTGAAGCTATTTTGATCAAAACACACACATAAAAACACGCACACACACAGATTTGCTCGAATTCTGCCCGTGCTGCCGCGTCGCAAGAGCAGCGCCGGCCGCTCTTCAGCCCTCCTCCGTCCACCGCCGTGTCACGGCCGCTGCCTACAGCAACTGGCCGCATATCCGCCGCTCTTTGCGAGGCCGCCCGCTGGTCGGTTTCGCCTGCCTGCCTACGCTGGCCGGGCGGCTGTTTTGCTTTCGCGGAACCGGTTGCCAAGAAACGGAAGAGCCCGAGGAGGACGATTGTCCTTTTCCACGAAGCTGCCGTGTGTTGCGTAGAGGCTGGAGACAGACAGGCGGGCTCGCAGCAAAACCGCCACGTATTCAGAGGGCGCCTTCCTGGAACCTATGGATACTCGAGAAGGCAAGCCCTGTTTTGCAGTAAGACGTCAAGCGTAGCACATTACGAGCAACAGACGACTGGTCGCGGCGCTGTATGGAACCACTCACAGAAGGAGCTTAACTCGTGCCGCCGTTCGTGAGAAAAACTGCCTCTCTCTCCATGAAATGTTCACGAGGGCTGACCGCATGAAATGTTCACGAGGGCTGACCGAGATTTTCTCAACAATGCCTGAAAAAGGGTGGCTGCTTGTGAAAAGGCTCTTAAACTAAGCCTATTTAAGAAAAGAGAGACGACATTAAATCTCCAGCATCCCTTGTCCAAACTGCTATATGTAATTACTATCTAACCTGTTACCAGTATTAAATAGGAAACGCTTCACTAATATTGTGAAAAATATTACTTATGTGGTCACAATCTGGCTTTCAGCACTTAAGCCATCGTTAAATGGCAACTGAATGGTACGGACACGACGCGCAGATATTATTTAGAAATAAGCTACAAAAGACAAGAAAAAGGACGACATACTACAGAAACAGCTACATTTACCTAAAGGAGATAAATTATTTTTTATGTTCATATCATTACATTTGACAACAATTCAAAACTAAAGCTGAATGTGCATTCGCAATCTATTATTTGTATATCTGATTCAAAATTTAACAAAGGGGAAAAAGGGAAGCGAGTTTTATCATTAAACTAAACCGGCGTTCTGTGCCACACGGTTATTGCTTTTTACTGAAACTGAGTTTGGTGATTTAAAACCAAGCTGGCATTCTGAGATATATATTTAGCGGTTTTATTAAAATCAACAGAAATATGACAGAGAATGACAGTTCACCTTCCTTTTCCACAGATTCAATTTCCTTTTCCGCTCTGTTAAATTTAGTTTCAATGGTACGAATAATTGATTACAATTATAAATTTAGATTTGTTTTTCATTTGTTGTAAAAGGTTAAGTTATTCACATAAAACTTTATTTTTCACTTGTTGTTACACATAACTATTTCTGTGCGACTTAAAGATGTAATACTTTACGTTATGAACAGTCTAAATGTGGTCACTTTTTATATCTTTTTATCTCCTGTATATGTGATATCTGTATAAGTCCCACGTCGCTCTATCAGCGTATGCAACGTTCAGTTGTCACCTGACGAAGGCCTAAGAAGCAGAAAGACAGTTAGTGAGTAAATAAGTAATATTTTCTAGGATATTAACTGTGTGTTTCCTATTTAATGTTGTTATCATGTTCTGCTAAGCACCGACGTAAAAATTCAGTTAATGGCAACAGTTATTATTTTTAAGCAACTTTTCATATGTTTAGTTTACCTGAGCATTTATCAGAACATGAGGACTCTTACAATATTAAGTATGTGGTAAAAAGTAAAGAGAACTGTTTTTAGAAAGTAAAGAGAACTATTTTTAGTAAGTAAAGTGGAGACCTTCAGAAATAGTGATCACCCCTTATAATTCAATATGACAGGACAGGCCGCGGAAACAAACAGGAAAAAAAGGCGAGCTTAGGGTACTATGGCGTCTCCCACTCGTCGAAGGCACGAAGTGGGCGGGTATGACTGGAGAGGAAAATACTGCGAAGTTTGTCTATAGGACGCCCCTGGGAAGGAAGAGGTCACTCTGTGCCTCGAAATACTTCCATCATATCTCTTAATTACTAAACGTTCATCATGGAAAACTACGTATTACATAAACCGGTAAAGACCGCCTTCAGTTGCATTAGATATCCCGGACTGTGCGGCTGGTCCGGCATAGGTTCGAGTCCTCCCTCGCGCATGTGTGTGTGTGTGTGTGTGTGTGTGTGTGTGTGTGTGTGTGTGTGTGTGTGTGTTTGTCCTTAGGATAATTTAGGTTAAGTAGTGTGTAAGCTTAGGGACTGATGACCTTAGCGGTTAAGTCCCATAAGATTTCACACACATTTGAACATTTTTTCATTAGATACTATACCTAGTAATAAAGTGTAAGAAAATGATACGGCTACCTCCTTCCTTAAGAGCTTATTTATTAGTGTAGCCACTAGTTTCGGAGCTTTAGTGCCCCATCTTGAGGCCTTAGTTGATGCTGTAGGGGTTATCACGATCCATACATAAGAAGCATCAGTGGCGAATATAACTGTTTACGCAGACTATCTGTAACAGTGATGTAGTCGCTCCAGTTACCAACTGTCCTGTCATGGTTGGAGAGATGACATTCCTGTTACAGATAGTCTGCGGAAATCAATTATGTTGGTCACTAATGCATCGTATATTTGGATCGTAATAACCCTTTCAGCATCAACTAAGGCCTGAAGATGGCGCACTGAAGCTCCGAAACTGGTAGCTATACAATAAATAAGATCATAAGGACGGCTGTAGGCGTTTCATTTTCTTATAATAGCGAAAGGCTGTGTCCCCCAAACCTCCAGTTAAGAGGATGGACATACAAAAACCAGTATTAAATTATAGAAAACACAAAATGGTAAATATTTTGAACTTGACAAAGAATCGGGCACGCTACATGAGACCACTTCGGACAGACAAGGGGACACAAAGATGAGTTTCAGAACTGCCTGGTGTCATTTGGCTACACTGCCTTACTCATGTTTTGCTTTTATTGATTTACGTGTAATAATCTCTTTGCGTATCGTGCACAGAAAATCGTGTGTTATACTTAATATGTGTGAGTCTAGCCGGCCGCGGTGACCGAGCGGTTCTAGACGATTCAGTCTGGAACCGCGCTGCCGCTACGGTCGCAGGTTCGAATCCTGCCTCGGGCATCGATATGTGTGATGTCCTTAGGTTAGTTAGGTTTAAGTAGTTCTAAGTTCTAGGAGACTGATGACCCCAAACGTTAAGTCCCATAGTGTTCAGAGCCATTTGAACTTTTTTTGTGTGAGTCTATGCGCAAGTTGGCCATAAATAACTCTGTATAATGATCGGTCAGTAATCAAAAATTACAAAGGCAATAGAACAAAGCAGTGCCTCGCAAATAGGAAACACCACGAATAAGTAGCGTTGCAAACGGAAAATATAACTGAAAATGGAAAACATTTCCCGAAATGCGTGGTGCAAAAAAGATAAAAAGAAAACCGTGGCTGGTAACAAAGAAGTACATTCATTGTTCGTATTTGTTCTTCCTGAAATTTAATTTCGTTTTCAAAATTTTTTGTTGGTTTTCTTTGCTGCTTTCTCTATTAAGCGCGGACGTGAGAAAGTGCTGCAGGTCCATCATGAAATATAATTTTTCCGGGCGTAGAGTTACACCATTTTGCAAATTCAAAACTACAGTATACGGCGTTCAGGCCGTGAGAACAACAGCACCCAACTCGAGGCAAGCTTTCCTGCTCCAGTACCACAGTAAACAGGGGATGTCCGGGAATCCGCTTCTTTGCCTGAGAACCTTTCAGCCACCACCCAACAGCTCACACTGTGAGCTTTAATAATGAGATAAATGTAACTGAACTGCTGCAGAGTCTGCGATCCGTACCAGCCACGTTACAGAAAGTTTTATTTTTACACAGATCAATTCCCAAATTTATCAGCTAACGTCTGGAGAGCAAATTAATATAGAAGCTAAGAGTCTCTAAAGCAGAAAGGAATTCTAGGAATTACAAGTTATGTGAAATGCAGTATACTCTTTGGTTGCCTGCGTAAAGCTGTCGTCACCTGTGCCGTGATATTCAACATGCAAAGCACTGACTTGATTGTCACCACCCTGCTGAATACTCAGAAATTATGCGGCTTGTACAAACGGTACATGTTACCTCAATGTGGTATACGTGACCCCAGCATATCTTAGCGACAGTCTGCCGATATTTGGGTTGCATGCAAAATGCACAGTACACATGCGTTCTCGAAATGGAAAAGCGTCTGCAGTACTCTCCAGTGGCAGTTGTCGGCTGTATGTGGCTCGCAAATCACACAGTTTGTTTACGAAAACGGAAGGGTCTAAAATTCCTATATTAGCCTATTAAAAGATGCAGTTCATCCCTTATACATTTGCTAGTCATGTTGTCCTGTCTTTAGTGCACATAATTAAAAACTTCAATATTCATGAAGAAGGCAAAACGGATATTATACGTTCAGTCAGTAAGGACACCAACTTATAAAAGTTCCATAGTACGATACAAATTTGTAATAGTCCCCCCACACAGGAGAAAAATTATTTCATAATTCCCACTTTTTAGTAAAACCATATGGTCATTCTTACTTGATCACTGGTTCTATTCAGTAGCAGAGTTTTTAGAAAATTTGAAATACAAGAACCGAAACAGGAAAGTGCCAAATATCGCACTGCAAGTTGTGCATGCTCTCCTGAAGATCATGCCAATTGGACAAACTCACTCCTGAAAATGCAAATATATTTACATATCAATAGCTATTACAGAACATACTACTATTAAATGAATAAGAAAGTCGCAGTATCTTTCAGAAAAAAAACCCACGAAGGTGAGATGAAACTTCCTGGGAGATTAAAACTGTGTGCTGGACCGAGACCCGAACTCGGGATCTTTATCTTTCACGGTAAAGTGCTCCACCGACTTTTTTTTAAATTTTTATTTTGTATTTATGGATTTATTTTTGTTTCATTACAAAAAGATCCTACAACTGCCGAAGCCGAGCGTCCGAGTCGTCTTCTCATCTGTTAGGAGGGGTTCCCCCCTGTTCCGTTCCTAGAGGATCAATATGCTCGAGGATTCTTCTTCATTTTCAGCGTCTCATACCCGGAACGCCCCGGTGAACAGGAGGATCCGCAAATATTGAACCTAAGTAATTGGCGAAACGGGTTCTGTACTTCGGGTGGCAGCTCAAAGCTGTATGTGTCTTCATCAGTAGGGACCAAAAAACGGGCGTGCCTTTGTGAGCATCGCAAAATATGTAGAACAGGGCCATGCCTTTTAGCCAGTTAACGGCATTCGTCCTGGTCGATGGAAAGTATACGCCGTCAGGACGCAATACATCATCAGGGGAGATAGACTCCGGCAATCGCCGCAAGAGTAACGCCAGCATGCGCTGCGTCAGTAGCCAGCACTCACTTGTCGCGGCACAAGTCAGACGGTGTGCATCCGGGTCAACGACTGAGCATGTCGGACACAAGGGGGTCGAAGCCTCTGACGAGAAGCGAACATCCCATTCACAACCACATACCACAATGAACGCACCGTAGTAGGTAGAAAAGGTGTATGTACCGCTCGCCACACCGTGTTCCAGGATGTCTGTGGGCGACCGTATTTATAGGTTGCTGCTGTTGATAGAGTCGATAACAGTCTTTCGTGCTGCCGACTGAGCTACCCAAGCACGACTCACGCCCCGTCCTCACATCTGCAATTCTGCCGGTACCTCGTCTCCTACCTTCCAAACTTCGCAGAAGCTCTTCTGCGAACCTTTTAGAACCAGCACTCCTGGAAGAAAGGATATTGCGGAGACCTGGTTAGGAACAGCGTGGGGGATGTTTCCAGAATGATGATCGAACACGTCTCATTGTAACATTGTAAACCCTGCAAGGAGTGTCTTCAGTGCCCCTGTAAGGTACGGCCGAGAATTGTCATGAAGGAAAGGCATGACAGGTATGTTACGTGGACTGCAAGACATCAACCGAAATTTCTCACCAGGCCCTCATACGTGGCGAGATACTTAATTTTGTGGTTATCTTTACGTGCTCGAATATTGCTCAGAATTGAAAAGAGCGACGTGACGCGATCAATGGACATACTAGAGCCCAACACATATGTGCAAAGCTTCATCAGATTTTCACTGTGGTTTCCGTTTCGCGCCCGAGTAGACCTTACTTTTCACCCGGCACTCGTACTAATTAGTTTATATTTATTAAAACTTTATTTTCGAATTTTATTTGTTTAATTACATTGAACCGATCAACGAGAGCTTCCACAGGTACAGGAGATACCGTGCCTAAAGTTGCAGCTTTATAGCATTAGCAGTTAATTATTTAATTAAAATTCACAAGCTGGCTGCTAATTAGAAGCCACTGTTGCCCAATTTTAACGCAGCTACCTCGTTAGAGGCTCCTCTCCACCACACCCAACGGGTGCCAACTGTACAACGGCACCCCTCGGGTCTAGGGGGTCACTGCTGGCATTTGCGCCATCGTCGCTGGAGATTTGGATACATGCAGTTAGGCAGTCTCCAATTTTTCGTAAAGCTGTGTGATAGAATTACCAGCACACCTCACCTCGTACTCACTCCGCGCTCACACTTCGCCCAGATTAGATTCTGGTTGAGACAAATCGTTCGACATACGAAAATGGACTTGGACCGTTAAACTAACAGCCGCTAGCATAGGGCGACCATATTTGTCTGTTTCTATCACTCCTAATGCGTACTCCCAGATAATTTATGGAATTAACTGCTTCCAGTTGCTGAACTGATATATTGTAGCTAAATGATAAGGGATCTTTCTTTCTATGTATTCGCAGCACATTACACTTGTCTACATTGAGATTCAACTGCCATTCCCTGCACCATGCGTCAATTCGCTGCAGATCCTCCTGCAACGCCGATACTGCGTCTTCCCCTCCAGACCTCGTTGCCGAGCCCGGTAAAGAACTATGTCGCGAGTTCAGATCTCCACAATTCTCCTTGCTACGCCTCATTGCTCTTTCCAACCATTTATCAACACTGCACTCTCGGTTATAAGTCTTACAGTGCATTAACCTCTTCAGTCCGTGGGTACCCGTTTGTGTACTTCAAGTTTCCAGTTCGTAAAATTAATAAACTGTTTTTACCAATTCAGGTATGACACGTTCGTGTAGCTTGCAAAGTTTCATCCAGCCGCATACCGCTTGCACTGCCGCTTACGATGCTCAGAACACACGGCTTAGCGGAATGGCTGCCCACAGCGCGCGCTTTGAAGATATCACGTTAAACTGTACCTTAGATTTACTTTATTTGATGTTCTTAATACGTGAAAAGAGCCATATATTTAAATGAGATATATTTTTGCTAGAAATTTACCTTATTTTGACTACAGTAGACGTAGTAATTCGAAGTACGCGTACGTGAGCTACAAGTTATATTCTGAAAGCTTCCCTGTATTTCCTATACAGAGTAAATAGTAGCTTTTTATTTCGATTGAGGAAGACCTCACACTTATGTAACACTTAAGCTATATGTAACATGACGATTAGGAAACAGACTGCAACAAAGTGAACAATTATTTTACGTTATTACTCTGAGCTGTTAACGGCCAAGCAATACTTCGCATGCTGGTGGAGAGTGATTGAAATGGCTCTAAGCACTATTTGACTTAACATCTGAGCTCATCAGTCCCGAACTACTTAAACCAAACTAACATAAGGACATCACATACATTATAGCGTCCCCAGTGAAATAATAAGAAAAGACTTAAAAACAGTATTTATAAAGAAGAGACATTTAAAAATTTAATAATATACGTTTTTCTCATGTATCCGAATTATAATAATTTCTCTGTGTAAGTTTCGAGGGCAAAGAAATATAACAAAATGATCTAAAGAGGCGACAAGATACGCTCTTTTGTTAATTTTTTTAGTCGTCTTCACTTCTTCTCTTGTCTTGGTTGCGTGAAGACGGACATCTTGCGAGTGCTGGCAAATGTAAGCAAATAATATATTGATTTAATATTATTGCTCACTTTTAATTTGTAAGAGGTGATCCTGATTTCACGTCCGCCTTCCTTGAATTAACCTGCATTCGAGTAATTTACAGTGCAACAATCGCAGCGGCTGATGCAGCCAAAGACGCCATTACGTGGTGATATTAACTCATAAAAATTAGCGGAAGCCCGACGTTGCAGAAAATACGTAGCTTTAAGATTCTTATTTTCAGTACAACAGCCGAGAGCCAGAGCCAGGACTTCGACTACAATGCAATGGTTAGCGGAGGTAAGAAGAAATACTCTCGCGCGTGTGTGGGCCGCAATTGTAATTAATAACTAAAGATTTTTTGCTTTAAAGTGAACTGACTAGCCGATGAAATCAATATGAAAAGTTTATTCCATTGTTCAACTTATAAGTTCATGATTTGAGATTCAGTGAGTCTAACGTTCATTAACGTAAAAAATAATTTCCACTCAAGTTTAATATTGTTAAAAAAAGGGAACTTCACAAAAGCATTTAATTGTAAATCAAAATTGAATGAAATATCATTTTGATTAAGGCCCACCACGTAAGTCGGCAACAATCAACATTACCAATAAGTAATATATTAAATTACGACGGCCGACGGACGCGAGAACATCCGTGCCCGAGGCAGGATTCGAAACTGCGACCGTAGCAGCCAAGTGGTTCCGAATTGAAGCGCCTAGAACCGATCGGTCACAGCGGCCGGCAGGAGAGTGGTATCAGTCTGTTTCCTCCTGTGTAGGAAGTGAACCACAACGTACTTCTAAGTGATCATCAAGTGAAAAAAACAAAAACAAATAATGGCCAGCTGGATTGTTTAACCATTTTACTGATTTAGCTATTGCTAATTGTTGGATTATGTTCAAAAGATATTGTGCAAAGGATGGGGTACCAAGATGTAACAGTTCATCCACAATAAATTTTTAACTGAATTTGGCTAATGAGCTCTTAAAGTCCTCCTAAGTGAGAAGTTACTCATGCCACTCTGTGGATGATGGAGAGAGATCTGACAGTTCTGGATCTAGTGAAAATACATCTCCAAGAAAAGAAGTGTTGTTCCCCAGTCAAGAAACCTAAGGGTATATGAATATGTCGATCATCACCCACAATACACAAAAGCGAAGAATGCCTCTAAACGTCGCAATGAAAGGTGCAGAACCGTGTATCTACGTGTACTTAAAAAAGCTGTTTTTTAAAATTCCATGAACAAAACTCTTCATATATGTTATAAAAAGTTTTTCCTTCTGCTGGTTAAGACCCGAAGTACACACATATGTACCTCAAATATTTTTGAAAATATAAAACATACAAATCAAAATAATGTAATTTTGAATGTAAGTATGCCTATCACCAATAAAAACATGATGAAAAGATTTTTCTTTATTTATTTTATTGCCAGGGCTGAAGAGGTTACAGTGAGATCTTCAAATCAGTAACAGTGTAGGCTCCAAAGTAATGATTAATGATCGTTGTGCTCATTTGCTTTGCGAAAGGGACCAACTTTATTTTAAATTGCTGATTTAGATTTCTTTTAATGACTCCTAGGAGTCATACAGTACGTTTTTTGTACCGTGGACGGTACAGTGATTTGTCAGTGATTTTCTTTCTGTTTCATCTTGTAATGAGTAATACAACTGCATTTTTTACCACATGTCTGGATTATTATTATCTCACTTTGTTGAACCCACTATCTTGCTGCTCCCAAAAGTTATGCTGTGCAATGATTTCAGCCACGGTCATATTCTGGAAAGAAACCAGCATGCATGCAAGTAAGACAGGGATTCGACTGCCAGTTGCCAGCAGTTTTAACAAATAACGGTAGCCACCACCTGATCTAGTACATATACTAGGTAATAATAGCGTCAGTCGTTCAAACAACGCCCAGTTCAACAGATAAAGTTTGTTACTGACGTACTTCTTAAACCAACTGCATGAGACATATTCTGAGAGATTCGGGTGAATGTTTTTCAAATCATGAATTTTTTTTCAAATGGTTTGCTTGGAAGTTATTCAAAAGTAGTGTATAAATCAATGATGGAAATAAATCATTATAATACGAAAACACCAGCTTGCACCTCATTGGCACTTCCCCTCCCCACACCAAGCCTCTCACACACTTGTAAAATGTACTAGTCTGTTGTATTCTTTTGCTAATTTCTAACGAGCATTCCCCATTAATACATTTCCCAGATATTTAAAGTTGTCCACTATTTCAATATCCCGTCCCTTAATATGAATTTGTCCCTTGCCCTCTCTATCCCTCTGGTTACCACCGTGGTCTTGCTTTTCTCCACACAAAATTTCATTCTATATTTCTCGACCTTATCATTTAGGATATCTATTTGTTTTTATACCTCCTTATTGCTTGTTCACCACACCGCAATATCATCTGCAAATAGCAACAGCTTCATCCCCCTTCCTCTATGGGCTCCTTTCGTCTTTTTTACTATTTCATCCATCTCCATCATAAATAGTAGAGGTGATATCACACTTCTTTGTCTTAGTCCCGTAACATTCTTAAACCATTCAGTTCTCCCAACTGGTGTCTACTTGCAAATAGAGCTTTTTTCTTACAATACCTGGATGACTTCAAGTGTTTGCTTTCAAACTCCCTTTCTCTTCAAGGTTGCCTGTACCTTTTCCCTGGGAACACTGTCATATGCTTTCACTAGGTCGAGAAATGTCATCTTTCCCATACTCCCAATGTATTTCCATCAACTGTCTCATACTAAAGATTAGGTCCATTGTTGATCCAGCATGACGAAAGCCAAACTGCTCCGCTTTTAACTGCCCTTCCACTTTTTCTCTCACTCTTCTTTCCAGAATCCTCTCCATTATTTTTGCTAGTTGGGATATGAGTGTGATCCTTCGGTAATTGTCACACACTTTCCTGTCACCCTTCTTGAAAACTGGAATTTTTATTCCCTTTCCCCATTCTTCAGGTACACATTTTTGGGTCCAAATGCATCTTATTAGCCTATAGAGCCACTGTAGCCCAACTGGTCCAGCTGCCTTTATCATCGCCACAGTAAATTCATCTATCCCAGGTGCCTTTCCTGTTTTCATTTTTCTCAGAGCTAGTTCCACTTCTAACATCGTTATATCCTCCTCTTCTTCTAGACCCCTGGCCCCCTGCCGTACATCCGTTCCATTTCCATGGCTCCACACCCATACTAATTTACAGCTCAGAGACTTGGACTATGACAAGAAGACGGGAGAGTAGTGCTTCGGTAGCTCAGATGGTAGAGCATTTGCCCGCGAAAGGTAAAGGTCTCGAGTTCGAGTCTCGGTCGAGCACACAGTTTTAATCTGCCAGGAAGTTTCAGATCATTTAATTCTTCTTCACTTTCACTCAGGATAGCAATGTCATCAGCGAATCGTATCATTGATATCCTTTCACCTTGTATTTTAATTCCACTCCTGAACCTTTCTTTTATTTCTATCATTGCTTCATCGATGTACAGATTGAAGAGTAGGGGCGAAAGGCTACAGCCTTGTCTTACACCCTTCTTAATACGAGCACTTCGTTCTTGATCGTTCACTCTTATTATTCCCTCTTGGTTGTTGTACATATTGTATATGACCCGTCTCTCCCTATAGCTTACCCCTACCTTTTTCAGAATCTCGAGCAGCTTGCAACATTTTATATTGTCGAACGCTTTTTCCAGGTCGACAAATCCTATGAAAGTGTATTGATTTCTCTTTGGCCTTGCTTCCATTATTAGCCGTAACGTCAGAATTGCCTCTCTCGTCCCTTTACTTTTCCTAAAGCCAAACTGATCGCCACCTAGCGCATTCGCAATTTTCTTTTCCATTCTTCTGTATATTATTCTTGTAAGCAGCTTCGATGCATGAGCTGTTAAGCTGATTGTGCGATAATTCTCACACTTATCAGCTCTTGCCGTATTCGGAATTGTGTGGATGATGCTTTTCCGAAAGTCAGATGGTATATCGCCAGACTCATATATTCTACACACCAACGTGAATAATAGTTTTGTTGCCACTTCCCCCAATGATTTTAGAAATTCTGATTGAATGTTATCTATCCCTTCTGCCTTATTTGACCGTAAGTCCTCCAAAGCTCTTTTAAATTCCGATTCTAATACTGGATCCCCTATCACTTCTAAATCGACTCCTGTTTCTTCTTCTATTACATCAGACAAATCTTCACCCTCATAGAGGCTTTCAATGTATTCTTTCTACCTATATGCTCTCTCCTCAGCACTTAACAGTGGAATTCCCGTTGCACTCTTAATGTTACCACCGTTGCTTTTAATGTCACCAAAGGTTGATTTGACTTTCCTGTATGCTGAGTCTGTCCTTCTGACAATCATATCTTTTTCGATGTCTTCACATTTTTCCTGCAGCCATTTCGTCTTAGCTTCCCTGCACTTCCTATATATTTCATTCCTCAGCGACTTGTATTTCTGTATTCCTGATTTTCCCGGAACATGTTTGTACATCCTTCTTTCATCAATCAACTGAAGTATTTCTTCTGTTACCCATGGTTTCTTCGCAGCTACCTTCTTTGTACCTATGTTTTCCTTATCAACTTTGTGATGGCCCTTTTTAGAGATGTCCATTCCTCTTCAACTGTACTGCCTACTGCGCTATTCCTTATTGCTGTATTTATAGCGTTAGAGAACTTCAAACGTATCTCGTCATTCCTTAGTACTTCCGTATCCCACTTCTTTGCGTATTGATGCCGGCCGCTGGTGGCCGAGCGGTTCTGGCGCTACAGTCTGGAACCGCGCGACCGCTACGGTCGCAGGTTCGAATCCTGCCTCAGGCATGGATGTGTGTGTGTTGTCTTTAGGTTAGTTAGGTTTAAGTAGTTCTAAGTTCTAGGGGACTTATGACCTTAGCAGTTTAGTCCCATAGTGCTCAGAGCCATTTTTTTGCGTATTGATTCTTCCTGACTAATGTCTTGAACTTCAGCCTACTCTTCGTCACTACTATATTGTGATCTCAGTCTATATCTGCTTCTGGGTATGCCTTACAATCCAGTATCTGATTTCGGAATCTCTGTCTGACCATGATGTAATCTAATTGAAATCTTCCCGTATCTTCCGGCCTTTTCCAAGTATACCTCCTCCTCTTGTGATTCTTGAACAGGGTATTCGCAATTACTAGCTGAAACTTGTTACAGAACTCAATTAGTCTTTCTCCTCTTTCATTCCTTGTCCCAAGCCCATATTCTCCTGTAACCTTTTCTTCTACTCCTTCCTCTACAACGGCATTCCAGTCGCCCATGACTATTAGATTTTCGTCCCCCTTTACATACTGCATTACCCTTTCAATATCCTCATTCTCTATCTGTTCATCTTCAGCTTGCGACGTCGGCATGTATACCTGAACTATCGTTGTCGGTGTTGGTCTACTGTCGATTCTGATCAGAACAACCCGGTCACTGAACTGTTCACAGTAACACACCGTCTGCCCTACCTTCCTATTCATAACGAATCCTACACCTGTTATACCATTTTCTGCTGCTGTTGATATTACCCAATACTCATCTGACCAGAAATCCTTGTCTTCCTTCCACTTCACTTCACTGGCCCCTACTATACCCCTTTTCAGATTTTCTAGTTTCCCTACCACGTTCAGGCTTCTGACATTCCACGCCCCGACTCGTAGAACGTTATCCTTTCGTAGATTATTCAGTCTTGTTCTCATGGTAACCTTTCCCTTGGCAGTCCCCTCCCGGAGATCCGAATGGGGGACTATTCCGGTATCTTTTGCCAATGGAGAGATCATCATGACACTTCTTCAATTACAGGCCACATGTCCTGTGGATACACGTTAAGTGTCTTTAATGCAGTGGTTTCCATTGGCTTCTGCATCCTCATGTCGTTGATCATTGCTGATTCTTCCGCCTTTAGGGGCAATATCCCACCCCTAGGACAAGAGAGTGCCCTGAACCTCTATCCGCTCCTCCGCCCTCTTTTGACAAGGCCGTTGGCAGAATGAGGCTGACTTCTTATGCCGGAAGTCTTCGGCCGCCAGTGCTGATTATTTATCAAAATTTAGGCAGTGGCGGGGATCGAACCCGGGACCGACGACGTTTTGATTATGAATCAAAGACGCTACCCCTAGACCACGGGTACTTAGATCTCTATGCAGCAAGTAATAAGGCCACCAAAACCGCGGAATTTTGGAGCCTGCTGTCAATTTAACGGAAAACAATATGTGTCCTGTTGTATTAAGTTGCTACTTCAGTATCTTGTATCATTGTACTGTACTTCTCCTTAACCCATTGTATTTCAATTATTTTGTATATCTCAGTACTGCACACTTCTAATAAAGTAATAAGTTCACGGATGACCTTCTACAGCGAGTATGGTGGATATCTGGGGAGAGGTCCCAATTTTGCAATATTTTAGAGAGGCAATGCGGTGTTATTCCTGACGTAGTGGTGTGGGTAGCCATTGGATACGATTTAAGGTCATGAGTGATAGCAACTAAGAGAATTTTGACGCGCAACGGTACGTCACGAATATCCACCGTCATGGCATTTTTCAACAGGACAGTGCACCACCACACACAGCCCATCTCTCTGAGAAAAGCACGCGCGGTGTTGAGGTGCTATTAGAGCCGAAATATCCCTAGACCTGTCCCCGATGGGAGATGTATGGGACCATCTTGGACGTTAACTCGATCCCAGTGTTTCTTAGAACTCTTGTGGACCATCTTGCCTAAGGAGAGGATACAACGGCTGGCGACACCATTCGCAATCAAATCAGTGCACACGTCCAGACCATAAGGTGTGCAGTGTCATAATGATAAGCGGGATCTTACTGCAAAGTCCTTTCTACATTTGACTCTATTTTGTAATCGATGAAATAACATCATATACCTTCTTATCCCATGAACATTTGTTTCGTCCCCTGTACCCCTTCCGGGGGCTTCACATTTTTGCCTGGCTGTGTGTATTTTATTGTTGTTTCTTTGTACACATTTAGACACCTATGTCAAGTTAAATGTTTGTGAGACGGTGGTTTGTCAGTGACAAAGCGTTACCCCCTTCCCTTCGCCAAAGCGAACACTACCTCTGCACCTGCACAGATATGCTGTTAGCGATACCTACTCTTTTTACGAATATATCTTCATATTTCATAGATCATTTGAACGAGCCTTTTGTCGAAATGTCGTAGGGTGAGCTGCTTTAGAAGATATATATTAATGATCAGTGTTAACATTAATGAACTTATTACTTTTTAGCCGTACTCGTTACTACACTTCAAAATAACATTTTCTTACAGGCTACTAGTTTTAATTAAAAGTTCGTCCATCTAATAGAAGGGGTTCTCCTTTCTGTGCCAATGACAGCTTTAACAGTGAGTAATAAATTTCATTTTTACCTCTAGTGTTGCAGGTAAGAACCTCAACTGTTCGTCCAAAATTGTGGTGGATTTTTTTTGACGAATCTCATTAGCGAATATATTTATTGTGACAGCCCTATTAAAATGCCTAGTTCTTTGAAGAAATACCAACAAGACGTCCATGGGTGAACACCACAATTATTCTTACTGCCAGCTTTTGTGCAATCAATACTTTCTAAGTGACGAGTTATACCAAAAAATTATTCCATAAGGCATTATTGGGTGGAAATTTGCAAAATATGTCAGGAGGTTATTTCCTAGCCTAGCAGTTGTACGAAGGGCGAAAGTAACTAAACTAAACTGATTGTTAAGTTCAGTAATATGCTTCAAAGTTTCATCAATAAAAAGAAAAAAAGTACTCCGTCTTAAGGCCGCAAGTGGCTCATCGGTACCACCCGACCGCCGTGGCATCCTCAGCTGAGGATGCGGATAGGAGGGGTATATGGTCAGCACACCGCTCTCCCGATCGTAATGATGGTTTTCTGTGACCGGAGCCGCTAGTATTCGGTCGAGTAGCTCCTCAATTGGCATCACGAGGCTGAGTGCACCCCGAAAAATGGCAAAAGTGCATCGTGGCCCGGATGGTCACGCATACAAGTGCCGGTCACGCCCGACAGCGTTTAACTTCGGTGATCTGACGGGAACTGCGGCAAGACCGTTGCAAAGTTTCATCAGTATGTACACCGTAAAATTCGGAGCGTTCATTCCTATTCACTGACTCCTACTCAAGCGCAACATCAATTATTGGTACGACTCTATTTATTGTATAGAAATGAATATAGCGTGTTTTCTCAAAATTGAGGAAGGTCCACTTAATAATTCATTGAAATAAATCACTGTCCATCTCTTCTGTGGCTTTCCCTCAGACGGGATTTGTTATAACACGAGCATCGTCTGCACAACGTACCAGTTCTGCTTCTGATTATTACACTGAAACCGCTTCTCGTGGTATAGTGGTTAGCGTTGCTGCCTCTAGATCAAATGGTCCTAGTTTCGATTCCCGACGGCGTTGGGGATTTTCTCTACCCGAGTACTGGGTGTTTGTGTTGTCCTTATCATTTCATCGTCATCATCATCATTCGTGACAGTGGCTAGTTTGCGTAGAGTAAAAAATTGGACTGTGGCAAAATTGGGACTTTGTACGGGCGCTGACGACCACACAGTTGAGCGCACCACAAAGCGAACGTCATCATCACATGCACACTGAGATGACGAAAGTCAAGGCATAACGATATGCCTATATACAGATGGCGTTAATATGGCGTATATAAAGTATAAATGGGCGTTGTACTGGGGGAGCTGTCGTTTGCACTAGGACGACTCATGTGAAAAGGTTTCCGACATGGTTATGGAATTAACTGACTTTGAACGTGGAGTGTTAGTTGGAGCTAGACCCATGGGGCATTCCATTTCGGAAATCGTTACGAAATTCAGTATTCCGAGATCCATAGAGTCAAGAGTGTGGCGAGAATACCAAATTTCAGGCATTATCTGTCGCTATGAACAGTGCAATGGCCGGCGGTCTTCACGTAACGACCAAGAGCAACGGCGTTTGCTTAGAATTGTCAGTGCTAACAGACTACCAACACTTCGTGAAATAACCACAGAAATCAATGTGTGACGTATGATAACCTGTTCGTCACTAAAGTGCGGCGAATTTTGGCGATAACAGCCTATGGCAGTAGACGACTGGCGCGAGTGCTTTTGCTAACAGCATGACATCGGCTGCAGCGCCTCTCCTACGCTCGTGGCCATATCGGTTGGACTTTGGGCGACTGGAAAATCGTGGCTTGGTGAGATGAGTCCCGGTTTCAGTTGGTGAGAGTAGATGGTAGGGTTCGAGTGTAGCGCAGACCCCCACTAACCATGGACACAGATTGTCAACAAGGCACTATGCAAGTTAGTGGTGGGTCCGTAATGGAGTGGGCTATGTTTATATGGAATGGACTGCATCCTATGGCCCAATTGAACCAATAACTGACTGGAAATCATTATTTTCGGCTACTTGGAGACATCATGTACCCAACCACGATAGGATTTTTATGGACGCCATGTGCCATGGCACTGGGCCACAGCTACTCTCGATTGGCTTGAAGAACCTTCTGGCAAATTGGAGCGAATGATTTAGCCAACCAAACCGCCCAACATGAATCCCATCGGGGGTCTCTGGGACATATCGAGGGTCAGTTCTTGAACAAAATCCTGCACGGGCAACCCTGTCGCAGCTATGGACGGTTATAGAGGCAGCATGGCTCAGTATTTCTGCAGGACACTTCCAACGACTTGTTGCGTCCATGCGACATCGAGTTGCTGCTCTACGCCGAGCAAAAGGCTGTTAGGAAGTATCTCACGACATTTGTCACCTCAGTGTCCTTTGTATTATGATGTCACCTGACAACATACGCTGCAGAAGTAGTAATTACATCGCAGAAATAGTGCAGCTAGTGTCGGCCTCTGACATTCAAATTACAAAAAGAGCCCCCGGCACGCAAGCGCTGGCCACCGGCGACACACGTGCGCCCACGCGAGAAGTCTTGGGCGCGTCGCGTGACCCGAGCCGACCCACGCCGCCCCCTCGCCCCCAAACTACCTGCTGCCTTTGTTCTTATCTCGCCGGCGAGATTTGAGGCGAGTCCCCGGGCGCTGTTTATGCTAACCGTTAAACTACGGCGCAAATTGTATAACATTTGTTGCGTTTACGATTTTGTCGGCTGCGGGCTCGGGGTGCCGTTCCCGGAGCTCGCTCCGGCCTTCACTGCGCCATTAAACGTTACTGCAGTGGCGGGAAGTTTTCCCGACATTTGCATACCTTCCTTACGAGTCCTTTCGGCGATATCTGCCAGCGTATACTACAGCGTGATGCCCTTTTCGGCCTTTTTCCTTCTTTCTTTCCATCTTCGTCTCTCTCCCTTGTTCTGTTTGGAAACCACAGCTAGCAGCAAAATTCTTTATCCAGCAGTGTTCGCCATAATTATGTCGATAGCAGAGTGATTTTTTTTTCTCTGGCGTTTCCAGCTTACTGCTTATGGTAATCACAGCGAAACTGACTTCCCTCTACATCTCTGACTGTTCGCACTTTAGGTTGGTCGTTTTCTATGTCCTGTAGTGTTTGTTACTCCAATGGTAAGCAGTTAACCCCTTTTCATCCGTTGTTCGATTAAAAGCTGTCCGTTCGAAGACGATACAGTCATGAAGCGGTATGTCAATCATGCTGAGAGCACTGAGGCAATCATCCCACGACACACCAAGTTGGAGATACCAGTTTGATAAGACACTCTGTACTGCTACGTAAAGAAGTTCGTAACTGCTTGCTGCACATATTCGTTCGACAGGAGTAGTCCACGCTTCAAAGCATTTTTTAAGGGATCGAAGGCGTGATAATTGTATGGGGAGGGAGCTCAAATGTCTTCCGCCGCTCGAGTTGGCCTAACCTCTGCATTGCGACATTTGCGCTATGGCGACGTGCCCTATCATGACCCATCATCACCCCTTGTCGGTGGTTATTTTCGACAGATATACTGCCCGTACATATTTTTCGTTTTGCGCTGCATGTCTACCAGAGTCAGTGTTAGACCTTCAGCAGCCAAGAATAAAGTAACAGCACATTGGTCTTGTTTTTACGCATTTCGTAAAAACCTCACCATAGTTCAGGTTTCCTCATTTACCGCACGCAAATCGGGAAGACACGAACGCCGCACTAATCCCATGTCTCCATGTCGTTGCTGATATACCCGCATCGGAGTTATGATACGGTGCATAAACGTTTCACCAACGCCCTCAAAAGAAAACTTTTTGATCGCCCCTTATATGATTCTCATGCTATGGAGGCAGCGTTACGTGTTTTACATAGTGGACTTCTTGTACTGGCGAATTCTCTCTTTGCTTGTGTCTGTCTCTTTCCTATAATGTCGTTATCTCGTTTATCAGCCCGCCATGCCTCGTACTGACGCCAAGGTTGTAGAATTCCTTCGCTTCGTATCTTACTCTTAGTTTATCGTTAACGTAATTTCTGCTACTCCTCATTTTTTCCGTTCTTTCTTCTTTGTTTTACTCCCAGTCTGTATTCTATGTTCCTTAGACAATACTACTCAACAGCTTCTCTCATTCCCCCTCACTTTCGCTGAGTGTAGCAATGCCATCAGCGGATCTTTATCATTGATACCCTTTCAGACTGAATTTGAACCCGATCTACGAACTTTTATTTTATGTTTGTGATTCAAAATAGGTGAGAAAGATATATCCTTCTTCCACTATAGCGCATATCAAGGTTTCACGGGCTAAAATGACAAAGATGGCGTCACGTGTGGAAGTAATAATAAATCGTTCTCCAGAAATTGACTTAAAAGTATCAGTTAGCTGTTTATATTGTAGCGAAATTGTTCGTAAAGGTGTCACACTTTGTTCTGTGAGACAAATTTGGTGTCATACGAAATGTATTGCAGAAGTAAATTTGGAAAACTCGGACTGTAATTGCGGCGTAGTGACTTGTAACGGACGCCGAGCCGCAACAGAAATGGTATATTCTGGTGTTGAAGATTGTGTAGCGAGTGCATTGCAGCGTGATCTTGAACTTAGCAAAAAATACGCATCAGTGCTTCTCAACATGCTTAAGTATATCTCAAGCAGTTCTCATTGTAACGGTATACTAACAGAAACTAGCCGTGACTTTGAAATACCTAAAAAGTTCCGCTCCAAATCTGGTGAAACAGTGTAGAAAGTACCGTTGCAGAATCGTTTTGATGCCTTGTATCCAGGCACAAACACGATAGGCCGCGAAACGTGTGAACTAAACAAACATTCACAAGAAAAGTGCATAAACACAATTTCTGAGTGCAATGAAACACAAGACTGTTACACAACTGTACAGACTGATGTAAACACAGTAGGCCTAGCGGAAGAAACGTGTGAAGTGAACAAATTCAAAATTGATAAATGCATTATCGGAAGAACGAAGACGAAAAAGTGTTATAAACGTACAAAAGTAACAGTTTACTCTGATAGCCATGGACGCAATCTTGCAGAAATATTGCGTGCTGAACACAATGTGATAGCGTGTGGATATGTTAAACCAGGGGCTCCTATACAGGAAGTAGCTAAAAACATTGAGCAAGACAGATTACAAAACAAAAATCGGCGCATTGTACTGATTGCGGGCGCAAACGATGTGTATAGGAATGAACTGGCAACTGCAGTCCGCAACCTAAAGAAAATTCTTCATGCTACCGAAAAGGACACAGTGATAGTAACAGGAATACCTCATAGGCATGATCTCATACCTAATTCTTGCGTAAATTTAGAAATTAAAAAAGCAAACAGGCAATTCCAGAAAATCTGTAAAGCCTACTCAAATGCCTATTTTCTCAGTGTGAATTTTCTTCAGAGGTGCAGCTACACAAATCATGGAATGCACCTAAACAGAAGAGGCAAAAGACTGCTCAGTGAAAAAATCAGTGAAACTTTAGACAAACTCAACATGCAAGACGACTTTTTAACTGAAACTGTTATGCCACTGGACTTTCATGCAGAAAGCAATGATGACCAAAACACACATTCAAAGGAGGTGACAGCAGAATTAGCCGCCATCCCAGGCTATCCCAATAGCAAAAACGATGAAAACTCAACACTAGTAGAAGTAAGAGTAACATCAACAAAAATAGATGCAGAAACACCAGCACAACTGCCACCAGTGTCTCTAAAAGCAGCAGTACCAGAAACAGCAGACACAGCACCGTCAACAGCAGCACAATCAACAGAAGCAGTACAGACAACAGGAGCAGCAGCAGTTCCAACATCAGCAGTGGCAGAAAAGTACACAACCTCACATGGAGCAACAAGCAGACGGAAGAGAGTGCCTCCCTCCCATCTGCAAGATTTTTTAGTCACAAGCATGATGAAAAAGAAACCTCCAAGATAAGTAACATTAAATCTCTAACAGTGCTTCACCAAAACATTCAGAGTGTAAAAAGCAAAGTGCAACAGCTAGAAGTTGAGTTACAATCCTTAGACAGTCCAGTTATCTGCATCACAGAGCACTGGTGCAAAGTCAATTAAATTCAATACATAAATTTGCCCTCATATGTACTAGCTTGTTCTTATTGCAGAAACTCAATGAAAGGTGGAGGATCATGTATTTTTGTTAAGAGTGGTATTTCATTTAAAGTTAGGAATGATATTATCCTACTAAGTGTAGACAAGCATTTTGAAGTGTCAGCAGTAGAGATACCAGCTGTAGATATGCCCAAAAAACTAATTGTACTATGTGTATACCGTTCTCCCAGTGGTGATTTAGAAACATTCTTTTCAAAACTTATGCAAAGCCTAGCACAAGTGTCATCCCTGAAAAGTAATATACTCTTGTGTGGTGACTTAAACATTAACACAGCTAAGGCAGATGAAACCAGTAACGCTTTTCTGAATATTCTGAATAGTTTTGGCATGTCCTCTTTAGTTAATTGTGCAACAAGAATAACCAAACACTCAACATCTACCATTGACCATGTAGCTACAGATATAGGTGGGGAAAACTGTGTCATAACTGTCAAAAATCTTGGACTGTCAGATCATTTATGCCAAATCATAAAAGTAAAAGCTTCTGTAGAAAAACCAGTAAACCTCCACATGTTTAAAAGAGTCTACTCAGACGCAGCAATACAAAAATTTTGCTTACAATTAAGACGTGAAAGATGGGAAGAAGTATATTCAGAAAATAATGTGAATCAGAAATTCTCCAAATTCATGTCGGAGTTTAAGATAATATTCGAAGAAGCCTTCCCCAAAGCACTAAGTTCTACTGCAACATCCACCAAAAATAAGTGGATTACCACAGGAATTAGAAAATCTGCCCAAACTTTTAAATACCTAAACTCTATAAAAAACAACAACAGTGATCCAGATTTTCTTCATTACTACAGAAACTACAAAAAAATCTATAGGAAGGTGCTCAATGTTGCAAAAAAAAAGGCCAATGATAGACTAATAAATCTAGCTAAAAATAAAAGTAAAGCTACATGGACTATAGTGAAACAAGAGACAGGAACTGCAACACAAAGGCAAATAAACACCCAAATCAGGAACAAAGAAAACCTAACAAGTACCCCAAAAGAACTAGCAAACTTTGTTAATTCTTACTTTAGTAGTATAGCTACAAAGTTACAGGAAAATTTTTCAAAATCTCATAATCCACGAACACGGGAATATACATCAAATTCAATGGTATTGCTACCCACTACTGAGGAAGAAGTATGTAATGTGGTAAGGAAATTAAAGAGCAAAAATTCAGCAGGTTTAGATGAAATTCCAATGTCTGTGCTGAAAAAATGCATAAATAGTATCAAAGCCCCCCTAACCAATATCATAAATGAATCTTTCAAAGCCGGTTGTTTCCCTGATTATCTGAAACATGCAAAAATTTTACCTCTACACAAAAAAGATGATGTAGAAAACATTGAGAACTACAGGCCAATTGCCCTACTGTCATCATTTTCCAAAATAATAGAGTCCATAATGAAGAACAGACTTATGAGCTATCTAAACAAATACAACCTTCTTTCAAATGACCAATTTGGTTTCAGACCCGGCAGAGATACAGAAATGGCAATAGCACATTTCACTAAAGTGGTTTTAGAAGCACTGGATGAAGGCAACTATGTATCTGGCATATTCCTTGACCTGTCAAAGGCCTTTGATACAGTTGACCACCAGAATCTATTACTTAAGTTAGAAGCACTAGGAGTAAGAGGGGTAATCAACAAATGGTTCCATTCATACCTAAAAAATAGAGTACAGTGGGTAGAGATCTCGCATGTCTCCAGTAGATCAAAGTTCATAGAAAAACACCTGTCAGATCCACAACATATTAATATTGGGGTTCCTCAGGGAAGTGTGCTGGGTCCGGTGTTGTTCTTGATTTATATAAATGACTTTCCACAATATATCCGACATGGAGAGAAGATATTGTTTGCCGATGACAGCAATATTATAATCACCAGTGAGACATCAGCACAAATGTTGGAAAATTGTAATGAATCACTGAAAGATGTCTACAAATGGTCTACAGAGAATAAAGTGACCTTAAATATTAAGAAAACAAATAGCATACGCTTTAGAATAAACAGAAAAAACAGTCCCCTAAAGTTAAAGCTACATAACACCTCTGTAGACGAAGTGCCCACCACAAAATTCCTAGGGTTGCATATTGACAGCCAGCTTAGGTGGAGTGAACATGTTAAAAAACTCACAAAGAAGATATCTACAACGTGTTACGCACTTAGAGTTCTCTCCTCAGTATGCAGCGATGAATGTCTAAGAACTGTATATTTTAGCTATGTACATTCAGTCATAAGCTATGGGATAATTTTCTGGGGAAATAATGTACTCAACTTACAAACAGTTTTTAAAGTGCAGAAGAGAGCAGTGAGAATTATAACTAAAAGCAGTAAGTGGGCTCACTGCAGAGAACTATTCAAAATACTTGGTATTCTAACTGTTCCCTGTTTATTTATGTTCCACACTATAGTATATATAAAGAAAAATATAGTGAATTATAGTACAAACAGCATTTTACACAGCTATAGCACAAGAACAAGCCACTGCCTTCATCTAGATAGGAGAAATAAGCATAAGACCCAAAAAAGTTTCTTGTATCAGGGTGTAAAATTGTATAACAAGCTGCCACAGGAAATCAAAGAAATTAACAGCATGTACTGTTTCAGAAAAACTCTTAAACTGTATTTTCAGGAACACTGTTTTTACACAGTAAGTGAATATTTAAATGTTTGAATGTAATTTAAGTGACATAATGACATTGTATTGTATATTCTGTAAATGTATAACAAGCTGCACAGGACATCAAAGAAATTAACAACATGTACTGTTACAGAAAAACCCTTAAACTATATTTTCAGGATCACTGTTTCTAAACAATAAGTGAATATTTAATTGTTTGAATGTAATTTAAGTGATAAATGTCATTGTATTTGTATACTCTGTAAATGCATATAAAAGTGTCAATGTATTTGCAAAAATCACTGTATCCAAACTGACAACATCCATACATTGCAAAATGTCTACGGATGGCTAATCAAATAAATAAATAAATAAATAAATAAATAAATAAAAATATATTTGACTATATAACGCTGTCTGACGCCTTTCCTAGGCCGACAAATCCTATGAAAGACTCTTGGTTTTTCCTAATTCTTGCAGTCATTATGAAACGCAGTGACAGAATTACCTCTCGAAGCTCTTACCTACACTGTAATGATAGAATTCTCATTCCTAAGCGTAGTCTACACAAACAGCTGAAGCTGGGAGAGAAAGAGAATACGAAAATCAGGAGACGTAGTAACATGGCTGACATCTGCTACTGTACCACTGAAATTTTTAAACAATCAAAAGAATAAAGATAAACTGACAGCCACTCCGTTACATAACATTCGCTGGTGATTTGCTCTACTTACAGCTCGAAGAACGATATGAAACGGTTGTTCGAATATAGCGGCAGTTTAAACAACACAAATTAATGATAAATGCAAAGAAGGGAAAGCTCCTAATGTTAAGAAAGAGGCTACAAACAACTTCTGCAAATGTGAAACCGGGTTACTGAAAAACCGATCACGTCAAACAAGTTTGTTACCTAGCAAGGGTCATTTCTGGAGATCGTAGGTGTCATTCAGAAATTATAAGAACAGTAACTCTTGGGTTCCAGGACAAAAGAAGTCTGGTAACGAATAACCACAGGAAGATCAAGAGAATCAAGGCTTTCACCAAAGCTTACATTTGGAGCGGACTCCAATATTGAAATTTAGGGTGGATATAGACAACAAAGCAGGACAATCTGGAAGTAACAGAAATATGTATATCGTGCAAAGTTATCAAAACAAATTAGACACGACAGAAATCGAATGAAAAAAATTAAAACATGTAGGTGAACGAAGGCACTCATCAAAGAAACGGAGCGAAGGATATCACAAGTAATAGGACATGCTAGTATATAGAACAGTTACCTCACGACCGTCTGTGAAAGAAAAATACTGCGAAAAAAAGACATACTCAAGAGAAGTTCTTCTGAAGAACTCAAGTGATATTCAGAAACTGTTGAGAAATGAAGTATAAGGGCGATCATTGCAGCCACAAGACATTGGCCTTGCAGCCTGACAGGAGGTCGTTCAAATGGCTCTGAGCACTATGGGACTTAACTTCTGAGGTCATCAGTCCCCTAGAGCTTAGAACTACTTAAACCTAATTAACCTAAGGACATCACACACATCCATGCCCGAGGCAGGATTCGAACCTGCGACCGTAGCGGTCGCGCGGTTCCAGACTGTAGCGTCTAGAACCGCTCGGCCACCCTGGCCGGCGAGAATTTGCATCGGACCGGGACTCGATCCCGATTTCCCGATTTACACGAGCGGTCGCCTTAATCGCATTGGCGAACAGTGCGCGACTCACGGCCAGAACCAAACTTCCACACGTCGTCGTTACTGCGTCACAACCTGCACTCGTACACACGTTACGTAATTCCCGTGCAGGGGAGGACACTTTTAATTGAAAGTCGCTGCCCAGTATTGGCGGATAAATTCGGTATTGCAGTGCCAATGTTGTTGACAAGAGCGACACAATATCATATTAATAATCGTCGTGCATGAGTTCTGGATGTGGTTGCAACGAAATGCTGAATGATATGTCACCAATACAAATAAACGCATGCGCACAGTTACGTCGCTGGATTGTACGTGGAGAGGAGTACACAAATGCTGAAAAGCGAGGAACGTGGAACGAGAGCCGAGTGGTAGTGAATGTAGTCGTACAAGCAGGAGGGCGGGTAAAGTAGTTCAGAATTTTATGTCGGGTGATGTGGTACCTCAGAGCGCAGAGAACAGCTGTATCTGTCATGTTAAACGGCCCATTTCAAGATGGAAAGTCTTACTTCCCCCAAATACAACCATTAATATTTTCAGGAACACTAAATTCTGCAGTTTCATGAAAGTAAAGAGAACTTTGCGAGTCTGCGCAAAAGTTTCCAAGTCCCTTATACTTCATTTCGTCTATTTGCTGCTGTTTGAAAGCACTGTTCACGACGTCCTCGGACGACACAGTTACAGAGGAGTGCGTGGTGGCACTGCACTATATAGAGCGCTGGCGTGTTGGGAATTTGCGCTGAGCCGCTACCATATGCGACCTCTTTCGGCAGGCATGCTAAGGACGCGTTTGTCAGCCGACGACTAATCGCAGGAATACTGCGACACGTCTGGTGAGCGACTGCCTTTTCTCAGGCAGCGCTGCGCAGTTGTGGCGTCACTGTAATCGTCAACACAAAAACTGCTATGAATGGAGCAAATGTTCGTGATTTATCATACTACAAGAAAGACCTTTTTTATTCGTGACGGGTACAAAAGTGAATTATTGGCGGATAACGAACGGACAGTGTCTTGAAAGGAGGATATAAGATGAACATCAACAAAAGCAAAACGAGGATAATGGAATGTAGTCAAATTAAGTCGGGTGATGCTGAGGGAATTAGATTAGGAAATGAGACACTTAAAGTAGTAAAGGAGTTTTGCTATTTAGGGAGTAAAATAACCGATGATGGTCGAAGTAGAGAGGATATAAAATGTAGACTGGCAATGGCAAGGAAAGCGTTTCTGAAGAAGAGAAATTTGTTAACATCGAATATAGATTTAGGTGTCAGGAAGTCGTTTTTGAAAGTATTTGTATGGAGTGTAGCCATGTATGGAAGTGAGACATGGACGATAACTAGTTTGGACAAGAAGAGAATAGAAGCTTTCGAAATGTGGTGCTACAGAAGAATGCTGAAGATAAGGTGGGTAGATCACGTAACTAATGAGGAGGTATTGAATAGGATTGGGGAGAAGAGAAGTTTGTGGCACAACTTGACTAGAAGAAGGGATCGGTTGGTAGGACATGTTCTGAGGCATCGAGGGATCACAAATTTAGCATTGGAGGGCAGTGTGGAGGGCAAAAATCGTAGAGGGAGACCAAGAGATGAATACACTAAGCAGATTCAGAAGGATGTAGGTTGCAGTAGGTACTGGGAGATGAAGAAGCTTGGACAGGATAGAGTAGCATGGAGAGCTGCATCAAACCAGTCTCAGGACTGAAGACCACAACAACAACGAACGGACGATGATTTTCAAAATAAGCTTCATCAAGAAACTACTTGATGAATTCGCGTGTCAGAAGAACTGTTATAGAACGGATCTGACCAAACGATTTGCATCAGGAAAAGTTTGCATCGCATCTCCCATATCACAGCTTTCTATAGACCCTAAAGGCAACATAGATCAGCTTTAAAGGCCGTACAAGTACATATAACTTTACTATTTACTGTTTATTCACAATGACAGATACTTTCACTTCTTGTTTCAGATTTTCAGTCAACGTCCTCGTTGCTGGAGGTGCTACGATGTTAAAGCGCGGTAAAACACAGTCATTTGGCTTACCGATCCAAATGAGAAGGTAATGCGAGGAACAGTAATAGGACAAGAAACCACAACCCCACGGGTGGATAACGGAGGACACACAGCCATCCGTTGGGCACAGTGAAAGCCGGCTGCTGTGACAAGCACTCAACAAGCTATAATCAGAAGCAGTAGGGTCGAACGTGTTAACAAGACCGTAGGACTTCAGTACAAGTGACGTGAACTGTTACTGTAGATACCAATATAATTACTACAAGGTACCCAACGTTCCAAAATTACGAGGTGTGCTTTACTCCAAGAGAAAAATTTCTGAAAAAAAAAACTAATATTATGTGAGAGCTGGTTTTTCAGGATGGGGCAGGATAAGGTTAAGATTGTGGATGGGGCCGTAATCAGTTACTCTCAGTTGCACAACAAATACGTTAACTTTACTTAAAGAAATTAAAATTTTAAAGCATTGTCTTAAAATACACAATTGATTGTATGACAGCTGAAGGCCTTATCACAGAAAAAAAATCCACAATTTTAGTGCCGAAGGCCACCAACAATAACCTCAAACAACAAATGGCTGAAGGCCTGAATTACAAGTCAGAAGAACAATTCCAAATAGTAGTTTTAAAATAAATCCCTTACTTTTAAAACAAGTTTGCTTAAAAAACTTGCTGTAATATGGATGAAGGCCTTATCACCAAAGAAGTGAAATTATTGCTCCATTGAAGGCCACGTGAACTATAATTAGAAAATTAGAAATATCCTTAAAACAAACATCACAATCTAAGGAATCAGGACAAGCGGTTCTCAGTAAGAGTTCCAAGGATCGGCCTGGGAAGGTAAGTGAAACATAAGGTAAGGCGAGACAGGCAGCCAAGAGTTGTACTCACGTAACAGGATGGCAACTGAAACTAGGGGCAGCTTAAGCGCCGAGCGAGGGCGACCGACTAACCAATCCGCCTGACGTCCGGTCACCGGTACAACGATGGAATATTTTTAGGCAAGGGCGAAGAGACAGACAGCACAACGTCTTCAGAAAACACCCAAGGCCGAAGGAAACACTAGAACCAAGGTAGACCTCCCAAAAAACATACACGGTATAATACAAGAGGATGTCGAACTAAAAGCCGTGTCGAACAGCATCAACACGACGAGGAGAGGTACACTGCCGCAAAGTACGCTAACCTCCAGGGCAGGTAACTGGGGCGTTAGTAGCCACAAGGCAGAAAATAATGCTAGTTGCATTTCACTAATAAGAATAATACTAAATTCAACGATCAATAACAAATAGAGAAAGACAGTTGCAATATTTCACGACCTCGAAACACTTCACTTTTTGCCGGCAGGCTCAGCGGCCCTGGGAGCAACAACCCGTCGACCAAAGGCGAGGTCTCTGAAGAGTCGAGGTTCCATTGCAGCTAACTCTTCACTTAAACGTCCAGGGTTCGGTGTGCAATGAAGTCGTTGCTCTCGCAGCTACCCCTCCTCGATCCGGCAGTGGCAGCACACCGCCAGCGGCCCCAGCTTGCCCCTCGCGCTGCACGGACCTGCTCGCTGATGCGCCTCCAACGAACCTGATGTCCGTTCCCAACACCCACTCCACACAACGCGACTCGTACATACTAGCTGTCGCTCCAAAGATAGTACCACAGCACTCATATCGATAAGCGCTGCTGCTGCCACTCACGGGCAGGCAAGCCAGCAACTTAGTGACGCCAGTAATTGAATAAGAAACGAGATGCCATAACCGCAATGACAAGATTCCAAGCAATAAACGGCATGAACACGAGCCGAGGACGTCAGATGACTGCTGTAGAGTCATCGATGTGGCTCCAAACCGAGTGACAGAAGGCATTTTTCTTCAAGCCTAATGTTGAGAGGGCGGACATGCGTTTCTCATGGAAGACGGGAAACAAGTTTTTGAGCGGTAGCGGAAGTTCGTGAAAGTTACTGCAGGTCAGGGGAGCATTGGAGACGTGAGAACAGGACTGATCCAGATTAACGCGAAATCATCGCACAACCACTCATAAAATTGAAAAAAAGCCTACTAGATAGTCAACACCTAGCTGTTGCGTCAGGCATGTGCAACACTTTTGGCGGTGTGACCCCTAAGATCAAATCACAAGTTTCACTTCTTAGCTGAGCGAATATGAAGCCATCACGTCATACAGTGAGGGAACAGACGTCCCAGGGTATCACCTAATAGCTTGTCGAACCCGCTTATGTCGCACGTAGGGTAGTAACTCGACATGGCAATGACTCAAAAAGTTGTTGCAAGTCCCCCTCAGAAATGTTGAACCATACTGCCTCTATAGCTGTGCATAATTTCCGAAGTGTTGCGGTGCTGGATTTTGTGCACGAAAAGACCTCTCGATTATGTCCCACAAATGTTCGATGGGATTCACTTCGGACGATATGGGTGGCCAAATTATTCGCTCGTATTGTCCAAAACGTACTTCAAACCAATTGCGAACAACTGTGACCCTGTGACAAGGTACATCTACATCTACACCTACATACAAACTCCGCAATCCACCATACGTGCGTGGCGGAGGGTACCTCGTCCCACAACTCTCTCTGTTCCACTCCCAAACAGAACGAGGGAAAAATGACTGCCTATATGCCTCTGTACGAGCCCTAATCTCTCTTATCTTTGTGGTCTTTCCGAGAAATGTAAGTTGGCGGCAGTAAAATTGTACTGTAGTCAGCCTCAAATGCTGGTTCTCTAAATTTCCTCAGTAGCGATTCACGAAAAGAACGCCTCAGTTCCTCTAGAGACTAACACCCGAGTTCCTGAAGCGTTTCCGTTACACTCGCGTGATGATCAAACCTACCAGTTACAAATCTAGAAGCCCGCCTCTGAATTAATTCTATGTCCTCCCTCAATCCGACCTGATATGGATCCCAAACGCTCGATCAGTACTCAAGAATAGGTCGTATTAGTGTTTTATAAGAGGTCTCCTTTGTAAATGAACCACATTTTCCCAAAATTCTACCAATGAACCGAAGACGACTATCCGCCTTCCCCACAACTGCCGTTACATGCTTATCCCACTTCATATCGCTCTGCAATGTTACGCACAAATATTTAATCGACGTGATTGTGTCAAGCGCTACACTACTAACGGAGTATTCAAACATTACAGGATTCTTTTTCCAAATCATCTGCATTAATTTACATTTATCTATATTTAGAGTTAGTTGCCATTCTTTACACCAATCACAAATCCTGTCCAAGTCATCTTGTATCGTCCTACAGTCACTCAACGACGACACCTTCCCGTACACCACATCATCATCAGCAAACAGCCGCACATTGCTATCCGCCCTATCCAAAAGATCATTTATGTAGATAGAAAACAACAGCGGACATACCACACTTCCCTGGGTCACTCCAGATGATACCCTCACCTCCGATGAACACGCACCGTCGAAGACAACGTACTGGGTTCTATTACTTAAGAAGTCTTCGAGCCACTCACATATTTGGGAACCAATCCCATATACTCGTACCTTAGTTAGGAGTCTGCAGTGGGACACCAAGTCAAACGCTTTCGGGAAGTCAAGGAATATGGCATCCGTCTGATACCCTTCATCCATGGTTCGCAAGATATCATGTGAAACAAGGGCGAGTTGCGTTTCGCAGGAGCGATGCTTTCTAAAGCAGTGCTGATTCGTGGACAGCAACTTCTCTGTCTCAAGGAAATTCAGTATATTTGAACTGAGAATATGTTCGAGAATCCTGCAACAAACCAATGTTAAGGATATTGGTCTGTGATTTTGAGGATCCGTCCTTCTACCCTACAGGCGTCACCTGCGCTTTTTTCCAATGGTTCAAATGGCTCTGAGCACTATGGGACTTAACAGCTATGGTCATCAGTCCCCTAGAGCTTAGAACTACTTAAACCTAACTAACCTAAGGACAGCACACAACACCCAGTCATCACGAGGCAGAGAAAACAGGCTTTTTTTCCAGTCGCTCGGGACTTTACGTTGGGCAAGAGATTCGCTATAAATGCAAGCTAAGTAAGGAGCCAACGAAGTAGAGTACTCTCTGTAAAACCGCATTGGAATCCCATCAGGACCTGGCGATTTATTTATTTTCAACCCATTCAGCTGCTTCACAACCCAAGGGATGTCTATCAATATGTCCTCCATACGGGAATCTGTACGAAACTCAAACGGCGGTATGTTTGTACGATCCTCCTGCCTGACAGATTTCTCAAATGTTAAATTTAAAATTTCAGCTATCGTTTTGCTGTCTTCCGTTGCCAGGTCAGACTGATCAGTGAGTGACTGGATGGAAGCCTTCGACCCGCTTACCGATTTTACGTAAGACCAGAATTACCTTGGGTTTTCAGCAAGATCTTTTGCTAAGGTATGACGGTGGTAGTGGTTGAATGCTTTGCGCATCTCTCATTTTACAGCAGCACGAATCTCTACTAACTTTTGCCTATCCTCATTCTCCCTATCTTTCTTGTACCGCGAGTGCAACTGCCTTTGCATCCTGAGCATTCTCCGAATTGCGCTGTTAAACCACGGTGGGTCTTTTCCGTCCGTAACCCACTTTTTCGGCACATACTTTTCCAATGCGTGATTTACAATGTGTTTAAAATTTGCCCATAATTCTTCCACGTCCATCGTACCGGAAGTAAATGAAGTCGATTCATTTACTAAGTGGGATGCTAACAACTGCTTATCTGCTCTTTCTAGTAAGAACACTCTCCTAGCCTTCTTGACCGACTTTTTAACTTTTGTAACCATAGTCGTAATGACAACATCATGATCACTAATCCCTGTCTCAACACTGACACCATCGATGAATTCTGGTCTGTTCGTGGCTACCAGATCTAAAATATTTCCATTACGCGTTGGCTGTCGATTTAGCTGCTCAAGACAGTTTTCGAATAATGTGTTCAAAAGTAACTCACACGACGGCTTGCCTGTACCACCTGCAATAAATCCATAGACATCCCAGTCTGTACTACGTAGGTTGAAGTCGCCTCCGACTAATATAGCATGATCCGGGTACTTCTGCGATACAGAGTGTGGACTCCCTTTGAATGATTCTAGAACTGTCACGGTTGAACCTGGTAGCCGGTAATAACACCCAACAATTAACTTTATTTCTCCTAGCCCTGTTAAACGTGTCCAGATAACTTCACAATCACGCTCTACTTCGACCTCAGTAAACACAATATTTTTGTCAACTGCAATGAAGACACCATCTCCTACGGTGTCTAATCTGTCTTTCCGACACATTCGAACCCTCACTAAATATTTCAGAACTTCCTATCTCAGGGTTGAGCCAGGTCTCAGTCCCGATAATAATTTGCGCGCCACACGCTTCCTGGAGGGCAGTAAATTCAGGAACTTTATTCCGAACACTCTGAAAATTTACTGCTAATATCTTGATAGCTGAAGTGTCTTTATACTGAGCGCACCCTGATTTCCCTGCCTGCACGTCGACTGGTGAGTGTTCATCAGGACACCTCGCACTACTGCCTAGCCTAAACAACCCGCATGTGCACGCCACAAGTACTCTGCTACCCGAGTAGCCGGTTCCTTTGTGAAGTGCACCCCTGACCTATCTAGGGGCGTCCTACAATTCCCCACCCAATAGCGCAAGTCTAGAAATCTGCAGCCAAGACCGTCACAGAGTCGATGAAGCCTCTGGCTGAGGCCCTCCCCTCGGCTCCAAACGGAAGGACCCCGATCCACTCTGGGAACGATGCTGCAAATAGAGAGCTCTGCTTACACCCCGCGTGCGAGGCCAGCGGTCGTCACCAAATCCGCCAGCCGCCTGTACGAACTGAGGATCGTCTCAGAACGCAAGCGACAGGCATCATTGGCACCGACGTTAGCAACTACTTGCAGACGACTGCACCCCGTACGCTCGATAGCCGCAGGCAAGACCGCCTCCACATCTTGGATGAGGCCCCCCGGCAGACAAACCGAGTGCACGTTGGATTTCTTTCCAGCCCTGTACGCTATTTCCCTAAGGGGCTCTATCACCCGCCTAACGTTGGAGCTCCCAATAACCAGCAAGTCTTTGCTCGGGCCCTGCTGAAGGAGCGGCCACGTGCCCACTGACAGGATGAATGGGCGAGACCAGTCGGCCAGCCTCCACGTTGGCCCTCCGCCTCGAGCGACGCGAACGCGTTGCTGTCCGCCACTCACCCTGAGGTGAGGGCGGCCCCAACACGCCGGGTACACTAGAAGGTGCCTCGGCGGCTGAGTCAGCGGACGCAGCAAGCGACGCCTGGGGTGTCTCAAGCGACGCGCCAGACCCTCCGCCGTCGCCGCACCTCGAGGCAGCAGCCTGGAGGCGGCTGACCGTGGTACAGCCTGATTCACAAAAATTCCATCGTTGTTGGGGAAAATGAAGTCTAAAATTAGTTGAAAACGGTCTCCAAGTAGCCGAACATTACTAATTCAGTCAGTGATCGGTTCAATTCCATGTAAACATAGCCCACAGCATTATGGAGCCATCACCAGTTTGCACAGTGCCTCGTCGACAGTCTGGGTGCATGGTTTCTTGGGATCTGCTCCGAACTCGAACCCTACCACCCGCTCTTACCAACTGCAATCGGGACTCTTCTGACCTGGCCTTGGTTTTTCAGTTGTCTACGTTTCATCCGATATCGTCACGAGCCCTGGAAAGGCGCTGCAAGCGATGTCGTGCTGTTAGCGAAGGCATTCGCGTCGGTCGTCTGCCACCATAGCTCATGACCGCTGAATTTTGTCGTGCTGTCCTAACGGATACATTCGTCGTTCGCCCCACACTGACTTCTGCGGTTATTTCTCGCCATTTTGCTTGTCTGTTAGCACTGAAAAATTCTACGCAAACGCTTCTGCTCTCGGTCATTAACTGAACGACGTCGGCCACTGCGGTGTCCGCCGTGAGGGATATTGCCTGGAGCGTGGTATTATCGGCACACTCTTGGCATTGTGCATCTCTGAAAAATTGAATTACCTAGTGATTTTCGAGACGGAATCTCCCATGCACATAACTGTAATTACCACTCCGCATTCAATGTTGTTAGTTCCCGTCAGGCAGCTATAATCAGGTCGGGGGTCTTGTCATAGGAATAAGCTGAGTAACAAATAGCAATTACACCAATGCACTGCTGTTATTTGCCTTGAGTACACCATGCTACCGCCATCTGTATACGTGCATATCTGTGTCATATCACTGATGTCACCTCAGTGTATCTCTAACCTTTTAAAGTTTGAACATAAAAGTTCTGTTGCAAAATCTGACTGCGATAAAGTAAGCTGAAAGTGTCTGTCTTATGTCTTGCAATTTTAAGCATTCGTAACGGCAAGCATACTGTCTGAATTCATCACTGTGAATCATTAAACTTTTAAATTGATAAACTGATCCTGGAAAAACTCAATGTTCCCTTTTTTATTATTTAATGTTGGTTTACCTGTTTGAGCAGTGCGCGGCTCGTGTTCGTGCTGTTTATTGCTTGACATCTTGTCTTTGCAGTACTCCGTCCCGTTTATTATTCGATTTACTGGTGTCACTAAGTTGCTGGCTTGCTTGCCCTTGAGTGGCAGCAGCAGCGCTTATCGATAAGAGCACTGTCGCACTATCCGTACTATCTTTGGAGCGACCGCTAGTATTTCCAGGTCGTCGTGTGTCAGTAGTTCAGAGGGGATGGAACAGCAGAGAGGTCCGGACAGCCATGACTCGCCCGACCGTTGCCGGTACACATGACTTCAGTGCGGACAACCTTGGTTGGTCGTTCGGCCGGTCGTCTCATCGGGCGACGTGTATTTGGTCGCTGACCGCTTCCGGGTTGGTTGGTTGGGGAAGGAGACCAGACAGCGTGGTCATCGGTCTCGGGAAGGAAGTCGGCCGTGCCCTTTCAGAGGAACCATCCCGGCATTTGCCTGGAATGATTTAGGGAAATCACGGAAAACCTAAATCAGGATGGCCGGACGCGGGATTGAACCGTCGTCCTGCCGAATGCGAGTCCAGTGTCTAACCACTGCGCCACCTCGCTCGGTCCGCTTCCGGGTTCTCTGTGTGTGTCGACTTGTGATTCCTCCTAGTTGTTCCACACTGACTGGTTTTAGTGTTGTTCGAGTTGTTTGTGGAAGTGTTTTCGCGGAACCATGTGTAGCTTGTGTCGTTCTGACTGAACAGTTATTCTAATGCTGTCTGCGTGCTGCATTGAGTCAGTCAGTTTGGACGGAGAAGCGAGGAAGCCTCCGTGGCGTGAGGCCAGGTCGGGACTGCTCGCGTCACGCACGCACTGTCGTGAGGCGCTAGCTGCCAGAGCGACAAAGTTCGTTGCCCACCGAACCCGGACGCTGAAGTTGAGTGATCAGTTAACCTTTTATGAAACCTCAACTATTGTGACCTCTCTTCGTTCATTTGCGGGTTGTTGCTCTCTGGGCCACACGGACTAGCAGCAACGTATGATGTGTTGGAGTCAGCAAAATCTTGCAGCTTGCATGGGGGCTTAATTAAAATATGAATGCAAATATTTTTTTAGTGTAGCTGTCTGTCCGATTACGCAAGTCTCGTAAACGGCTGGCCCTGACTAGTTTTAGTACGCAATCTGACTGCTTAGAATGACAACAAAGAATGTAAGAAAATTTTCGTTAACACAGTTATTTAATTAAGTCCCCAGCAACTATAAAACCTACGAAACCAACAAAGCACAAGTGTAGCTGTTCTGTATGTGGTAGTATGACTCAACGCACATCTGGCACGGTTCTTCTTCAACAAGACAAGAATTTTTAAATACCAATTATACTGACGTGATAAAAGAAAATTACAAATACTATAATTGTGCAAGAAAACCAAAATTCCACTCTAATACAAGAACACACGCCAGATACTTTGTTGACTGAACCTGTAATGACACATTATTCAGGTCACTGAAAGAATAAAAGAATAAAAGAAAATACCTCCATATATATTGACGAAATGCACTCTGACCATTACAATATCTCCATTAGAACAACATCTGCTATCTCTCCCATCAAACCACTGCATAAAACATGGAACAACACTCTCCACTACCACATCTCACTCTGACTTCACAACAAGCAGTGTCCACCACAACTTCTCGGCAAGAACTGCCTGCCGCTACGTCTCAATAATCACTGCCAGTGGAGGCGGCGGAACAATACTCTCTGGCGCGCTCTCTGGCGCTGTGGCTCAGTGTAGCCACCTTTCAAGCTGTCTTCCTATATTACGATTAATTATTTACTGTTACTTGCCAGTGAAGTGCACCAGTGATATTCTCTGACCTGTGGCCGTTAACGCCCCAGTTACCTGCCCTGGTCATTAGCGTAGTTTTCCGGCAGTGTGCCTTTCCTTGTTCTGTTGGTTAAATTGGTTAAATTGTTGGTCGGTCCTTGGGCCGTCCCTAGTTTGCGTTTCCATCCGATTATTTAACTTCAGCTCTAGGCTGCCTGTCCTTACGTTTGAGCTACCTTCTCAGGCCGACCCTTGGAGCACTTCTGAGCACCAATTGTCCTGTTTGTTTTAGGTTGTGGTTTTCATTTTAGTTTGAAGTATTGTGCGAGGGTTTTGGCCGTGTATTAATTCTGTTCTTTTTAAATTTTACATAAAGGCCTTCAGATGTGTTAAATTAAAATTTTGAAGATTGATTTTTAAAAAATTCCTTATAATTTGTTCTATCAGAAATTGTTTGTAATCCAGGCCCTAAGCCTTTTGTAGTTCGATGTGCTATGTGTGGCCTTCAGCCAAGGATTTACGTGAAACCGCTTCAATAAGGCCTTCAGCAGTGTATATTATTCAAAGGAAAATTTTTATAAGAAGGAAGGGGTTTATTTTAAATTATTTGTCTGGCTTGTTGTTCAGGGCTTCAGCCGTTATTTCAAATTTGTTGTGGTTTTCAGCCGTGCAATAAGTTAATATTTCTTTAATTAAGCTTTCGGCTGTTCTGTTGTAAGTTTGAAGGGAAATTACTTGATTAGAAAAATTGTTTATTAATGTGTTTTAATTATAGTTGTCCTCCAGACATGTAGTGTAGGCCTTCAGTCGCTAATTGTTTTAATTGCATGTTTTTTAATTGCTTTTGATTTCTAAGCCAGGCCTTCAGCTGTTCTTGTTTTTTGTGTGGATTTGGGCCTTCAGCCCAGAAAGCATCGGAAGTTTTCTTTAACTACGCCTTCAGCCGTATTGTTTAATTGTGATCTTTTAAAGGAATGTGTAAATAAGTGGTTCTTAAAAAAATAATGTTGAGTGTTTGATTGTGCAGCTCACAGTAACTGTTTACGGACCCATCCACAATTCGTAACCTTATCCTGTGCGCTCTCTGAGTACCTACCATCCAGGTTTCGCTGTTGCACACTGGAAACATGGTGCCACTCCTAAGCTACTGAGACGCGCATGGTGCAATGCACTCTCTTTTAAAATTAGCCAAAGCATACTTGGTTCATAACAAACATGAGTAAGTAAAAATTATCTCATACACTCCTGGAAATGGAAAAAAGAACACATTGACACCGATGTGTCAGACCCACCATACTTGCTCCGGACACTGCGAGAGGGCTGTACAAGCCATGATCACACGCACGGCACAGCGGACACACCAGGAACCGCGGTGTTGGCCGTCGAATGGCGCTAGCTGCGCAGCATTTGTGCACCGCCGCCGTCAGTGTCAGCCAGTTTGCCGTGGCATACGGAGCTCCATCGCAGTCTTTAACACTGGTAGCATGCCGCGACAGCGTGGACGTGAGCCGTATGTGCAGCTGACGGACTTTGAGCGAGGGCGTATAGTGGGCATGCGGGAGGCTGGGTGGACGTACCGCCGAATTGCTGAACACGTGGGGCGTGAGGTCTCCACAGTACATCGATGTTGTCGCCAGTGGTCGGCGGAAGGTGCACGTGCCCGTCGACCTGGGACCGGACCGCAGCGACGCACGGATGCACGCCAAGACTGTAGGATCCCACGCAGTGCCGTAGGGGACCGCACCGCCACTTCCCAGCAAATTAGGGACACTGTTGCTCCTGGGGTATCAGCGAGGACCATTCGCAACCGTCTCCATGAAGCTGGGCTACGGTCCCGCACACCGTTAGGCCGTCTTCCGCTCACGCCCCAACATCGTTTAGCCCGCCTCCAGGGGTGTCGCGACAGGCGTGAATGGAGGGACGAATGGAGACGTGTCGTCTTCAGCGATGAGAGTCGCTTCTGCCTTGGTGCCAATGATGGTCGTATGCGTGTTTGGCGCCGTGCAGGTGAGCGCCACAATCAGAACTGCATACGACCGAGGCACACAGGGCCAACACCCGGCATCATGGTGTGGGGAGCGATCTCCTACACTGGCCGTACACCACTGGTGATCGTCGAGGGGACACTGAATAGTGCACGGTACATCCAAACCGTCATCGAACCCATCGTTCTACCATTCCTAGACCGGCAAGGGAACTTGCTGTTCCAACAGGACAATGCACGTCCGCATGTATCCCGTGCCACCCAACGTGCTCTAGAAGGTGTAAGTCAACTACCCTGGCCAGCATGATCTCCGGATCTGTCCTCCATTGAGCATGTTTGGGACTGGATGAAGCGTCGTCTCACGCGGTCTGCATGTCCAGCACGAACGCTGGTCCAACTGAGGCGCCAGGTGGAAATGGCACGGCAAGCCGTTCCACAGGACTACATCCAGCATCTCTACGATCGTCTCCATGGGAGAATAGCAGCCTGCATTGCTGCGAAAGGTGGATATACACTGTACTAGTGCCGACATTGTGCATGCTCTGTTGCCTGTGTCTATGTGCCTGTGGTTCTGTCAGTGTGATCATGTGATGTATCTGACCCCAGGAATGTGTCAATAAAGTTTCCCCTTCCTGGGACAATGAATTCACGGTGTTCTTATTTCAATTTCCAGGAGTGTATATTGGCGTGGACTCTGGATGCGGACAATGACTTGGGATAAATTATGATAACGAATGTAATTGTTTTCTGACTAGAAAAGCTCTATATTAAAAAATTATTTCTGTCTTTGCTTCACAAACATTAATACAGAGAAAGTTACAGTTTTTGAATGGACAAACTTAGGTAGTCTTTAACATCAAATGTGATCTTTTCAAAAATGCAGCTCGTGAAAACGACACTATATATTCAACAGTTATTCCCATCCCTAAATTCAAATTGAAAATTATGCATGGCTGTTTATCTTTTCCTATACTCGAGTCTCTGGATGTCTGAACCAAGAATTCGTAACAACAAAATGTCACAATAAAGTAAAAAGTCTAAAATCAATCAGCTGATATAAAATCCTCTTCTATTACTCATCTAAATAATCGTAATAAAATATTCTTCTCAAAATGCATTAACCTCTTTCCTGATCTCAAATAATTAATTAGTAGATCGACGTGTTACACTTCCTCAGAGTATAACTGCATCGCCTCCATGACACACCACTGCCGAGACCTGTGTTTCCGCATCTCATGATTAACAGTGCCCTTCATCTCCCACGCATCTTGCCAATTTCTGGTAAAGGGTAAACAATGAAGAGATGGTGTTCAAAGATTACTGCTAAAAGTTTTGGAATGAACAGAAATCAAACAAAAAAGTAGTGTTGACCTGCTGAGAAAACCAACTGTAAAATTAGGAACATGAACTCAGGTAAAATCTCTTATAACCATAGTGAACAAGCAGTTATCTACAGGAAAAAAAGCCTTGTGAATAACCATCTTTCTCAAAGCATACAAAATTCCTTTCTCAGGCAAAAACATTACTAAATCTGAAAAATTACAACGTGTGCATAGTAAGCAAATCACATGTTTCCTAACCATATTCGCATCTTTATATACATCTTCAAAACGTCGCTTAAAAATATATCACATAAAACCATTTAACTATATGAAAATAAAATCTCCACAACATCCTGTCATACCCACTACTAAAACTCCTCTAATACGTCACCATTCATCTTCAAGTCGATACAAAAGTATCTAAAACGTTTCGTGACTGCAGTCATGTTTGTGTGAGTTTCGTTTGCTTGAGAGTGTGAGTGTATGTGTGTGAGTGTGTGTGTGTGTGTGTGTGTGTGTGTGTGTGTGTGTGTGCGCGTGTGTGTGACCTATTTTTGAAGAAGGCCTTACGAGCAGAAAGCTTTACTTATGACAGTCTGTTTGTTGTGCTTATCTGCGACTCAGCATCCCCGCTACGTGGTGAGTCGCAACTTTCCTTTTCATAATATTGTTACATTCCATCCTGGATTTTCCATTGTTTGATTTAATAATCATAATAATAGATTCTCCTCAAAATTCATCATTCTCTTTCCTCATCTAAATAATTAATCGGTAAATTAACATGTTCCCCTTCCTCAGAATACAACTGCAGCCGTACCACTTGCCCTATGCCGTACTGTTACCCATGACACACCACTGCCGACAACTGTGTCTCCTCATGTCGCGATTAACAGTGCGCACCTTCTCCCGCGCATCTTGTAAAGCACAGGTGGTCCAAGCTAGCCTCCAGGCGACACAGCATCTCTGATGACATTGCACGCAGATAATTTCAAACAGTACGAAGGCGCTTACGCATTCATGACATCCAAATACTAGAGAAATATCCTAAAAATATCTACAGCCCCCTAACAAAGTATAGTGCGGATTTTGTTTATAATCGTAGAGAAAAAAAGTAGGCCATCACCCACACAGTGAAGATTTCATTTTCATATCAGTTTTGAGCAATACCTGAATGATTTCAATAACGAGATACAGCCTAATCTCTTCTCTGAATGATCGCCCAGCGAAGTCATTCCTGCTGCTCACTTCAGTTACAAACAGTGCAGTTTCTAGTCGACGAGCCACACAGATCGTGAATCTGCAAGCAAGATGAGAACGAGCTTGGGAAATATAATATGATGTGAAATAGTGCAACAATTTCTATAATATTTATTCATGTACAAGGAGTGTAACTGTGGATATTATGGGTGATTAATCTTCGCGTGTGACACCGGAAGGCGTATGTTTCTTACCACACACATTTACTGATCGGTTTATGGCTTTTCTCTGAATAATATGACCTTATAAACCTTTGGCATCCCGACAGATATTTTTGGATTTTCATTTTAACAGTGCAGCGAGCCTTAGACAGTTGATTAGTAATAGTTGCAGTACAGCTTCACAACAACAACAGCGAACTCACGACCTGCATGCCGCTTGTGTGCATCGACGAAAACATCCATTGAAAATGCAAACTGGGTGGAAACTTTTAGAATTTCAGAGCTCTGATCTGATGTGTCAAGACACAAACAGGCAACTTACAAACCTTGCTACTCCAGTACAAATGGAGACATTGCGTACAGTCTGTAGGAACACAGAGAACGGATCCACAAGTGCATTCACTGTCAAGATCGACTTATGTCACATTTATTCTTAACATACACACACGCTTTTGCAGCGGAGGAAAGTCGTACTTGAGACGAAATAACGCAACCAGCTTCTCATCAGGATGTGTCACATACTACCAATACAGGATTCTTTTTTGTCTCATGTCAAACAAACAGAAGATGTAGAATCCCGCTAGAACCACTATTTTTAGGCATCTGTATATGAGGGGACGTAATGTTTCCAAAACTCATTAGAAAAAAATGTCGAAATGTGAAATTTGTAAAGGCTACTAATCTGAAAAACAATAAAATGGCTTGCGCCAAAAAAAATTATTCTTTCAGTGTTGTAACAAAAAAAAAGAGAGAAAAACTTACAAGGCAGCCCTCACAGACACAACACTGCACTCATCCACACAGAAAAGTCATAAATAAACCGTACAAAAATTTCGAGTCATTCTCACCGACCCTTGAATATTTCTGACCCGTGCCCTGTTTCGAAAGCGCGCTATAATCTCTTTGGCTGTAGCTAAGCAACCGCCTCGTTTTCGCCCACTAGGGGCATATGCGTTTTCGGTCGCGCCGACTAGGCTAAGCGCAAATTGAGACGTGATATCACATGTGGAGTGATGGGACATTATAGCGCTGCGCGCCTGTTTCGCATGTGCCGTGCATGTCCTGCATGTACAGAGACGTGACATTCTTTGACCGCGCCGGTTATCGACGCTCTATGGCGACAGAATCGAGACCTGCACCCTGTAATCTTTCTAAAAAAACTTTTTTTTTTAAAAGGTTTTTCCATTGCTTCCATTGCTTGTACCTTTATATGTCAGCTTCATGGGGACGTGCCCATCATCTCTCTAATGTTCATACTTACTGCGATTTTTTTTTTTTTGGTCATCAGTCTACTGACTGGTTTGATGCGGCCTGCCACAAATTCCTTTCCTGTGCTAACCTCTTCATCTCAGAGTAGCACTTGCAACCTACGTCCTCAATTATTTGCTTGACATATTCCAATCTCTGTCTTCCTCTACAGTTTTTGCCCTCTACAGCTCCCTCTAGTACCATGGAAGTCATTCCCTCATGTCCTAGCAGATGTCCTATCATCCTGTCCCTTCTCCTTATCAGTGTTTTCCACATATTCCTTTCCTCTCCGATTCTGCGTAGAATCTCCTCATTCCTTACCTTATCAGTCCACCTAATTTTCAACATTCATCTGTAGCACCACATCTCAAATGCTTCGATTCTCTTCTGTTCCGGTTTTCCCACAGTCCATGTTTCACTACCATACAATGCTGTACTCCAGACGTACATCCTCAGAAATTTCTTCCTCAAATTAAGGCCGGTATTTGATATTAGTAGACTTCTCTTGGCCAGAAATGCCTTTTTTGCCATAGCGAGTCTGCTTTTGATGTCCTCCTTGCTCCGTCCGTCATTGGTTATTTTACTGCCTAGGTAGCAGAATTCCTTAACTTCATTGACTTCGTGACCATCAATCCTGAAGTTAAGTTTCTCGCTGTTCTCATTTCTACTACTTCTCATTACCTTCGTCTTTCTCCTATTTACTCTCAAACCATACTGTGTACTCACTAGACTGTTCATTCCGTTCAGCAGATCATTTAATTCTCCTTCACTTTCACTCAGGATAGCAATGTCATCAGCGAATCGTATCATTGATATCCTTTCACCTTGTATTTTAATTCCACTCCTGAACCTTTCTTTTATTTCCATCATTGCTTCCTCGATGTACAGATTGAAGAGTAGGGGCGAAAGGCTACAGCCTTGTCTTACACCCTTCTTAATACGAGCACTTCTTTCTTGATCGTCCACTCTTATTATTTCCTCTTGGTTGTTGTACATATTGTATATGACCCGTCTCTCCCTATAGCTTACCCCTACTTTTTTCAATCTCGAACAGCTTGCACCATTTTGTATTGTCGAACGCTTTTTCCAGGTCGACAAATCCTATGAAAGTGTCTCGATTTTGCTTTAGCCTTGCTTCCATTATTAGCCGTAACGTCAGAATTGCCTCTCTCGTCCCTTTACTTTTCCTAAAGCCAAACTGATCGTCACCTAGCGCATTCTAAATTTTCTCTTCTATTCTTCTGTATATTATTCTTGTAAGCAGCTTCGATACATGAGCTGTTAAGCTGATTGTGCGATAATTCGCGCACTAGTCAGCTCTTGCCGTCTTCGGAATTGTGTGGATGATGCTTTTCCGGAAGTCAGATGGTATATCGCCAGACTCATATATTCTACACACCAACGTGAATACTCGTTTTGTTGCCACTTCCCCCAATGATTTTAGAAATTCTGATGGAATGTTATCTAACCCTTCTGCCTTATTTGACCGTAATTCCTCCAAAGCTCTTTTAAATTCCGATTCTAATACTGGATCCCCTATCTCTTGTAAATCGACTCCTGTTTCTTCTTCTATCACATCAGACATATCTTCACCCTCATAGAGGCTTTCAATGTATTCTTTCCACCTATCTGCTCTCTCCTCTGCATTTAACAGTGGAATTCCCGTTGCACTCTTAATGTTACCACCGTTGCTTTTAATGTCTCCAAAGGTTGCTTTGACTTTCCTGTATGCTGAGACTGTCCTTCGACAATCATATCTTTTTCGATGTCTTCACATTTTTCCTGCAGCCATTTCGTCTTATCTTCCCTGCACTTCCTATTTATTTCATTCCTCAGAGACCTGCATTTCTGTATTCCTGATTTTCCCGGAACGTGTTTGTACTTCCTCCTTTCATCAATCAACTGAAGTATTTCTTCTGTTACCCATGGTTTCTTCGCAGCTACCTTCATTGTACCTATGTTTTCCTTCCCAACTTCTGTGATGGCCCTTTTTAGAGATGTCCATTCCTCTTCAACTGTACAGCCTACTGCGCTATATCTTATTGCTGTGTCTATAGTGTTAGAGAACTTCAAACGTATCTCGTCATTCCTTAGTACTTACGTATCCCACTTCTTTGCGTATTGATTCTTCCTGACTAATGTCTTGAACTTCAGCCTACTCTTCATCACTACTATATTGCGATCTGAGTCTATATCTGCTGCTGGGTATGCCTTACAATCCAGTATCTGATTTCGGAATCTCTGTCTGACCATGATGTAATCTAATTAAAATCTTCCCGTATCTCCCGGCCTTTTCCAAGTATACCTCCTCCGCTTGTGATTCTTGAACAGGGTATTCGCTATTACTAGCTGAAACTTGTTACGGAACTCAAGTAGTCTTTCTCCTCTTTCATTCCTTGTCCCAAGCCCATATTCTCCTGTAACCTTTTCTTCTACTCCTTCTCCTACAACTGCATTCCAGTCGCCCATGACTATTAGATTTTCGTCCCCCTTTACATACTGCATTACCCTTTCAATATCCTCATACACTTTTTCTATCTGTTCATCTTCAGCTTGCGACGTCGGCATGTATACCTGAACTATCGTTGTCGGTATTGGTCTGCTGTCGATTCTGATTAGAACAACCCGGTCACTGAACTGTTCACAGTAACACACCCTCTGCCCTACCTTCCTATTCATAACGAATCCTACACCTGTTATACCTATTTCTGCTGCTGTTGATACTCATCTGACCAGAAACCCTTGTCTTCCTTCCACTTCACTTCACTGACCCCTACTATATCTAGATTGAGCCTTTGTATTTCCCTTTTCAGATTTTCTAGTTTCCCTACCACGTTCAAGCTTCTGACATTCCACGACCCGACTCGTAGAACGTTATCCTTTCGTAGATTACTCAATCTTTTTCTCATGGTAACCTCCCCCTTGGCAGTCCCCTCCCGGAGATCCGAATGGGGGACTATTCCGGTATATTTTGCCAATGGAGAGATCATCATGACACTTCTTCAATTACAGGCCACATGTCCTGTGGATACACGTTACGTGTCTTTAATGCAGTGGTTTCCATTGCCTTCTGCATCCTCATGTCGTTGATCATTGCTGATTCTTCCGCCTTTAGGGGCAATTTCCCACCCCTAGGACAAGAGAGTGCCCTGAACCTCTATCTGCTCCTCCGCCCTCTTTGACAAGGCCATTGGCAGAATGAGGATGACTTCTTATGCCAGAAGTCTTCGGCCGCCAATGCTGATTATTATTTATCAAAATTTAGGCAGTGGCGGGGATCGAACCCGGGACCAAAGACGTTTCGATTATGAATCAAAGACGCTACCCCTAGACCACGGGTACTGCGATATTTGTATTTAAGTAAGACAGTGCGTGAAATTGGAAATGTTTGAAATGAAAACTAGAGGTCGCTATGATTTTGCGTGTGGTGCACATTACACCACATGTTGCTGTATATGAAATTTAGCCAATATTTTCCTTGTTTCTTTAGACTTAGGAGGGGGTCTCTACCTCCAGGAAATGGATGGTATGCAGCACGTTCACTTCCGATCATATGCGAGCGAGATTGAAATAATCATAACACCCCTCATATGTCCTAAACTGGTCTAGACATTGAAACGAGATTTTCGCAAATGATAACCACAAGGAGGAGAGTATTTTGTCAAATGGTCAACACATGGAACTTCCTTATCTATGACATAGCCGCAATCCAGTACTGCACTTCCTTAAGAGCCATCGACAGCTACTGAAAAGAGAATTTCCGTGTAATTGGATCAATTGGCTCTGAGCAGTATGGGACTTAAGATCGGAGGTGACCAGAACTACTTAAACCTAATTAACCTAAGGACACCACACACATCCACGCCCCAGACAGTATTCGAACCTGCGACCGAAGCGGTCGCGCGGTTGTAGACTGAAGCGCCTTTAACCGCTCGGCCACACCGGCCGGCAATTTCCGTGTATGGAAATGAAATTTCTTCCCTTATGTTACTGCAAACTGACGCAATGACTGTTTCTGAAAGCTATGGACCTCCCTATTCGCCAGTTTCTAGTTTAATGCGACATTCTGTTTCAGGTTTCTGTGCTGGCAGTTACGTGAGACATGGAAGGTACAAGAAATTGACGGAATTGAATATCACTTTGAGCGACTGTGCGTGTGTGCGTTTGTGTGTGTGTGTGTGTGTGTGTGTGTGTGTGTGTGTGTGTGTGTGTGTGTTTTGCTAATCAGTGACTTTCGTGCCTGCGCAACTCGTCACAGATTTTGTTCAAGACGGCCTTAAAATTACGCCTGCTGTTTTGGTATCTATAGAGATCATTTGCAAAATGGAATGGCTGAACCGTTTGGGCTTGGTTGAGGAGCACCTTAATATGCAGACTATACGAGATCCTACTTTGAGCTGTCCGCTGTGCCGTAGGGTTCTGTATACTATACGTTTTAGACTTGAATTAATCCCAGTGTTACTTAAAATAACTTTATCGTTCCCACTAACATACACTCGTAACATTTTTTTTAGTGTTACTGTTATTTCTCCCTCTTGGCTTTGAGCCCTGTTGATAATTTTTGTATATTATATGAGATAATTCTGTTATCTATTGTTTACTCAGCATAAATTCTAGTTCAAGTTTCCTGTCTTAGTTGCAGTCATGTGAGCGTTCTAATTCAAATTTTATTGATGGCCTAAACTCTTTTATGGAACTAGCTTCAGTAATTTCGGTTAAAAATCGAGCTAGGCACAATGCTAAAGATTTCTGTCTGTCTGTCTGTGTTACAGATACTGCTGTGTATAGGATTTGATCCCGGAATTATTTTTGCTGCCTTTGGAACCTAGGGCTTATTTTACTACCTGTTTTTGAAGCCAACTGGGTATTGTTGTTTACGTTTTATTTACACATATTTCATCGTTGCCCATTTGTCTCACGATAATGACTCATTGGCTGTTCTGATCTGATAACTAAATGTTTATTCATGCTGAATTTATAATTGTCGAACACTTGTTAATCTAAAGTTTCTCTCTCTTCAGGTCGTATTGTGCTTCATTAAACCTATGTTGAAACAGGACCACTGTAGTGGGGCGAAACTCAGTGGTTTGATATCCAATTTTAAAATTGTAATGTTCATTTGCTTGCATTAATTTGCGTTTCTTATACTTTACGTATCAAAGAAATACGAAAGAAATATTCCTCGTGGATATGTCAGATGCATACTCGCATTTACAGGGGAAATTAGTTACAAACTACGGCGTGCACGCATTTTATTCAACATGTAAACATCACTACAGATATTCGGATTTAGGTTATGAGATGTTCAATATACCTGCCATCGTTGACGATGATGTGGCGCAGACGAATAGCGAAATTCTGCGTGACCCGCTAAATTTCCAGAACATCGATGCTGTCGATGACCTCCTCAAAGGCTGTTTTCAGTTCAGCAATGGTTTTGAGACTATTTCTGCACACCTCGTTTTTAATATAGCTCCATAAAAAGAACTCGCATGTGTTCAGATACGGAGAGTAGGGATGGCTGATCGAGGCTCATGCCAGTGGCCTCTCGGTACCCCAGAGCCAGAATGCGGCCAACAAAGTGCTCCTCCAGGATATCAAACATTCTCTTGCTTCGATGGGGTCGAGATCTGTCATGCATGAAATACATCTTGTCGAAGTAAGTGTCAACTCGGGTAATGGGGATGAAATCGTATTCCAAAACCTTCACGTAATGTTCGTTAGTCACCATGCCATCAAGGAATATCGTACTGATTATTCCGTGACTGGACTCTGCGCATCACACAGTCACTTGCTGAGGATGAAGAGACTTCTCGATCGCGAAATGCGGATTCTCAGTACGCCAAATGCGCCAATTTTGCTTTTTGACGAACCCAAGCAAATGAAAGTGGGCTTCGTGACAAAAGCAAACCATACCATTCCCAACATGCCCCGCGGACGGCCGTGCAGTTTGAACGTCCTAACACAAACAGTTCAGAACTTGTGACGATTTTATTTCGTATAGTTCAACAATTATTACCCCGTATAGCGTCTCCAAACCGAAGTTACACCCTCCTGTATGAGTTGTACAGTCATATTCAGATGCTTCGCTTGAAGTTCTGCCCACCCCCGGTAGCTGAGTTGTAGCCGGCACGGTAGCTCAGCGTGTTCGGTCAGAGGGTTAGCTGTCCTCTGTACTAAAAAAACTGAGTTAATAGATCAATGACGAAATTAAACGGTTGTCTTACGACGTCCACCCAGAACAGATGCAACAAACGAAAGCGAACAATATGAGATTTTAAAAAAATAAAAATGAAATAAAATAACAAAAAAAGTGGTCAGCGCGACAGAATGTAAATCATAAGGGCCCGGGTTCGATTCCGGCTGGGTCGGATATTTTCTCCGCTCAGGGACTGGGTGTTGTGTTGTCCTCACCATCATCATTTCAACCCCATCGACACGCAAGTCGCCGCAGTGGCGTCAAATCGAAAGACTTGCACCCGGCGAACGGTCTACCCGACGGGAGGCCCTAGTCTCACGACATTTTTTACTTGAAGTTCTTCCAGCAGAGATTGCGTAGTGTAGAAGCCGGGGACAAGAGAACCTAGGCAAGTGCTTAACACTTGACGAAAGAAGAAGAAGGAAATTTTCATTAACTGCTATTTAATCTGCCTGTTGTTGCAGTGTTGTCGGACTGCAGTGTGTGTTTCTTCAGATGTCGGCCGCGGGGCGCCTAGGAATGCGCTGGTGGTGAGACGACCGGACGCTGCAGTGGTGTGCGGTGCATTAGTCCGGGCAGAGCGGCCGCGGCCACTCGAGGCGTGGCGTCCAGGAATAGTCGGGGCGCCTGCTGCCTGCTGCCCGGCTGGCCGCTGAGTGCGGGTCCAGACGGCGCCGGCGCCGGCGGCGGCTCTGTCTGCAGCTGTCCACCTCCGGCTGGGCGCTCTCAGAGCGGCCTCTGCCGGCAGACGCGACCACCACGTGCCAGTTACCGAGACCTCAGCGCTGCTGAGATTGCAATGCGGCGCGAAATGCAGTGCTGGCGGTCCCAGTTCTAGTGGTCGCGACGCCGAGCCCAATGGTGCTCACAGAGTTTTTCGCCCATCTGAGAACGATGCTAGAAGGAGTGCTGCGCTGTAACTGAAGAGCGAGCAGGCGAGTCGTCACTCTACCAAGCCACGTCATAAGTAGTAGATACAGGCTGTTCTAAAAATTGTGCTGACCCTTTCTCAGGGCACCCTTTGAATGCATAATGCTTTTGGTAGTTTCCAAAATGAAACTCGGTCTCGAAACCTGGCACAAAATGCAAAGAGATTCTGGTCGTATGTAAAGTACATCGGCTGAAAGATACAATCGATACCTTCACTGTGCGATACCAATGGTGATATTATTGATGTCAGTGCCACTAAAGAAAAGTTACTAAAAACAGTTTGAAAGGTGGCTACACTGAGTCACAGCGCCAGAGATTGCGCCAAAGAGTATTATTCAGCCGCCGCCACTGGCAGTGCTTGTCGAGAAGTCGTCGCGGAGAGTGTTTTTTGAGAAGTGGGAGTAGGAGTTCAGATGCAGCCGTGACTAGTTGTGAGCATGTTGTATGCAGTTGTTCTGATGGGCTAGACAGCCGATGCTGTTCGATTGCGGATGTTGTAATGATCAGAGTGTATGTTTCGTCAATATATATGAAGGTAAAGAAAATTTTCTTATTTCAAATGTTTTGTGGCGGCGTTCGTAGCGACAAACACTTCGCTGTAGAAACGGCTTACGAAGTCACCGCCACACTTTTAATAGCGGGCCGACCGGTCCGCTGGAACAGTGAACAGAAAGATGAAAACCCAAATACTCTGGTTAAATAAAAGTCGGTACTTATCTTTATTAACGAAGATACAGAAACACAGTAGTGAACTCCGTGTCTACAGAAATCTGTCTAGTTCGAGTCGGAGCGGCTAGGTCAGCGTCGGCTGACGACGAACAACAACTCTGCTGCGATGAACACACAACTGACTAGCAAGTACACAAATCGGTGGCGTGTATACCACTGAGCGGCGAATACAGAACTCCTAGCGCTCGCGACTCCAGCGCTTAAGAAGGCAGAAGCCAGCGGTGGCGCGCGCAGACTTGCGGCGATTTCCTGTATCGCTGGCGCTGCTTATGCGGACGGCGTCCGGACTTTGATGCTGCCAACCTTTTGGCAGCGGGCTCGGTTGGCATTACTGGCTAGGATATAACAAAATGTCCTAACTCACAATGTCTTTTGGTCACAGGTTCAGTCAACAAAGCATCTGGCTTGTGTTCATCTATTAGAGTGTAATTCTGGTTCCTATGTGCAATCATAGTATTTCTGTTTTTTTTAATTACTTCAGTGTAAATGGTGCTTAAAGCATCTTGTCGTATTGAGGAAGAACCGTGCCAGATGTGTACGTTGAATCACACTTCCACACACAGAACAGTTACATTTGTGCTTTGTTGTTTCGTAGCTTTTATAGTTGCTGGGGACTTGATTAATTAATTGTGTTAACGGAAGTTTTCTTTCATTCTTTGTTGTTATACTATGCAGTCAGATTGCGTACTAATACCTGTCAGGGCCAACCGGTTACGAGAGTGCGTAACCGGACAGTCAGCTACTAAAATTAAAATTATTTGCATTTTTATTTAATTAAGCCCCCATGCAAGTTTTCTGAAATTCCTTCGTAAAGAAGATGAAGTAAGTACTCTGAATTCGAATTAATAACAGCTGCTAACATAACTTAGCGAAAAGGCAAGCAATCCTGTCCAGACTGTATCCCAGACGGTTTCCTTTCAGACTCTGCTGATACAATAGCTCCGATCCCTCGTCGAAAGATCCATACTTAAAGGAAAACTAAACTCTTTCCGAACAGGCCATGAAGGCCCAACGATACCGACCAGCCGCCGTGTCATCCTCAGGCCACAGGCGTCACTAGGTGCGGGTATGGAGCGGCATGTAGTCAGCACACCGCTCTCCCGGCCGTAAGTCAGTTTGCGAGACCGGAGCCACTACTTCTCAATCAAGTGGCTCCTCATTTTGCCTCACAAGGGCTAGGTGCATCCCACTTGAAAACAGCGCACGGCAGACCAAATGGTCACCCATCCAAGTGCTAGCCCAGACCGACAGTCCTTCACTTCGGTGATCTGACGGGAATCAGTGTTACCATTGCGCCAAGGCCGTTGGCAAAAATCCTTAGCTAAAGACTGAAAAGTTTCATCAGTACCCAAGAAAGGAAATAGGAGAACTTTATGATGATGATCATTCCTTGCCGGCCGCAATGGATGAGCGGTTCTAGGCGCTTCAGTCTGGAACCGCTCGACCACTACGGTCGCAGCTTCGAATCCTGCCTCGGGCATGGATGTGTGTGATGTCCTTAGTTAGATTTAAGTACTTCTAAGTTCTAGGGGACTGATGACCTCAGATGTTAAGTCCCGTAGTGCTCAGAGCCATTTGAATCATTTGATCATTCCTCCCTATCTAGGTGGGCGCCAACAAATTATTTTCACATTCTGAGAACGAAGTTGATGCTTGAAAGTTCATGAGAAGATCCCGTCTCAACGAAAATTGCCATTGTTTTAATAACTGCCAACCCAATTGGCTTGTATATCCGTGGCGCTCTCTCCCCTATTTAGCTGAATTACAGCACATGTCCCTAACGTCGATTTGCAGCAGGATTTTGAAAGATATCCTGTGTTAGAACTTATGCGTTACCACTAAGAAAACGATTTATTCACAAACAGCTTACACGAATTCAGAAAATATCGTTCTTCTGAAGCTCAACTAGCTCTTTATTCTTAAGAAGTAGTGAATGCTATCGACAGGTATGTCACATGTCACTAAACTCTGTCTAGAAATCTCGCACAAAATGCAAAGAGGTTCTGGTCGTATGTAAAGTACATCGGCTGAATGACACAATCAGTATACACATTGGTTCCATATTTTTAGATTTTCAGAAGGCTTTTGACACCGTTTCTCACAAGCGACTCCTGATAAATTTACATGTCTATGTAGCAGTGTCTCAGTTGTGCGACTGGATTCGTCATTTTCGGTCAGAAAGGTTACAATTCATAGTAATTGACGGAAAGTCATCGAGTAAGAAATATCTGGCGTTCCTGGAGAAATTGCTACAGGCTCTCTGCTGTTCCTGATTTACATAAGTGATTTAGGAGACTTGTCTGAGCAGTCTTGTTAGATTGTTTGCAGATCATGGTGTCATTTACCGTCTTATAAAGTTATCATATAATCAGAAGATAGCAAAACGATTTAGACAAAAGTAGCAATTGACTCTAAATAATGAAAAGACTGAAGTCATCTATATGAGAACTAAAACGAGTCCGCTGAATTTCAGTTACACGATAAATCACACAAATCTAAAGGCTGTAAATTCAATTAAATACTCCGAGATTACAATTACGAATTACTTAAAGTGGAACGATAACATAGATAATGTTACGGGTAAAGCAAACGAAAGACTGCGATTTATTGACACAACGCTTATAAAATATAACGAGTCTACTACAGTTGTACACCTCTTCTGGAGTAATGCTTTGCGGTCTGGCATCTGCCTCAGATGGGGTTGACGGAGGACAACGAAGAAGGGCAAAGAAGGGCAACTTGTTTTGTAGTAGCGCTAAATAGGGAGAGAGCACCACGGATATATACGCCAATTGGGTTGGCAATCATTAAAACAATGCCAATTTTCGTTGACATAGAATTTTCTCATGAACTTTCAAGCACCAACTTCGTTCTGAGATTGTGAAAATGTTTTGTTGGTGTCCACCTCGATAGGGGGGGAATGATCATCATAATAAAGTAAGAGAAATCAGAGCTTGCACGGCAAGATTTAAGTGCTTGCTTTTCTCGCGTGCTGTTCAAAAGTGGAACGGTAGAGAAACAGCTAGGAGGTGGTTCGACGAACCTTCAGCCAGGCACTAGATTGAGAACAGCGGAGTAATCACATAGGTGTAGATGTAGATGTTGATGAATCAGCAGCGAGGTAGTGCGCAGACGCGCCGTCTGGGTGCAATAATCTTAACAGGTTTATGTGACATACACTGTGTTTCACCTTTATGAAACACCTCAAAGAAACGATCTGTTGACACACAACCAACGATAGGAAGAAGATACTGTGAAATGCAAATGATTAGCTGTTCAGAGCATTCACACAAGGTTGGCGCCGGTGGCGACACCTACAACGTGCGGAAATGAGGAAAGTTTCCAACCGATTTCTCATACACAAACAGCAGTTGACCGGCATTGGCTGGTAAAACGTTGTTGTGATGCCTCGTGTCAGGAGGACATATGCGTACCATCACGTTTCAGACTTGTCGGTCGGTCGGATTGTAGCGATTGCGATTTATCGTATCGCGACATTGCTGCTCGCGTTGGCCGAGATCCAGTGACTGTTAGCAGAGTATGGAATCGGTGGGTTCAGGAGGGTAATACGAAACGCCGTGATGGATCCCAACGGCCTCGTATCACTAGCAGTCGAGATGACAGGCATCTTATCCGCATGGCTGTAACGGATCGTGCAGCCACGTCTCCATCCCTGAGTCAACGGATGAGAACGTTTGCAAGACAACAACCATCTGCACGAACACTTCGACGACGTTTGCAGCAGCATTGACTATCAGCTCGGAGACCGTGGCTGCGGTTACCCTTGACGCTGCATCGCAGAGAGGAGCGCCTGCGATGGTGTACTCAACGATGAACCTGGGTACACGAATGGCAAAACGTCATTTTTGGGATGAATCCAGGTTCTGTTTACAGCATCATGATGGTCGCATCCGTGTTTGACGACATCGAGGTGAACGCACATTGGAAGCGTGTATTCGTCATCGCCATACTGGCGTATCACCCGGCGTGATGGTATGGGGTGCCATCGGTTACACGTCTCGGTCACCGCATTGACGGCACTTTGAACAGTGGACGTTACATTTCAGATGTGTTACGACCCGTGGCCCTACCCTTCATTCGATCCCTGCGAAACCCTACACTTCAGCAGGATAATACACGGCCGCACGTTGCAGGTCCTGTACGGGCCTTTCTGGATACAGAAAATGTTCGCCTGCTGCCCTGGCCAGCACATTCTACAGATCACTTACCAATTGAAAACGTCTGGTCAATGGTGGTCGAGCAGCTGGCTCGTCGCAATACGCCAGTCACTACTCTTGATGAACTGTGGTATCGTGTTGAAGCTGCATGGGCAGTTGTACCTGTACACGCCATCCAAGCTCTGTTTGACTCAATGCCTAGGCGTATCAAGGCCGTTATTACGGTCAGAGGTGGTTGTTCTGGGTACTGATTTCTCAGGATCGATGCACCCAAATTGCGCGAAAATGTAATCACATGTCAGTTCTAGTATGATATATTCGTCCAATGAATACCCGTTTCTCATCTGCATTTCTTCTTGGTGAAGTATTTTTGATGTCCAATGGTGTACTTGATCTAATTGCGTGCTTCGTTCAGTTACCTGTGGTACTACACTGTACTAATTATTTCTATGTACAGTCCAAGCCTTCATCGATCTACGTTACTTGTCAGTGACACATCACGCGGAAGTTGCTTTCCTCCTTAAGTTTCGCACCCCAGTGGATTTAGTTGAGGTGATGTTCGTAATGAAATAAGGCACATCAGAGATCGCACTGGAAGATTTTGCGGCTCATTTCTCCCATGTGATACTTGAATGTGAAACGGTCGAGTAATAGTCTGAAACTGGTTCTGTTAACCCTCTTATAAGTGTGAATTTGTCATTTTTTACCTGATATAGCGATTATAGCTCAGGAACTGGTCGAGAATTTTGTTTATCATGAACGTTTAAAGAATGAGTGCCGCAAAAGAATTCAAGTCCCACACATAGATTCTCGTTAGATCGTGATCAAGTTTTCGTAAAATTCAATAAAAAAGCCCTAAACCGCTTGCTTAAACGTTGAATAGCCGTAAGGGATGATTTACGTTAAGATCGACGAGTATCGGTTGTTATTTACAAAAATCTCCAATGTGTAAGGCATGATTGAAGAGGACTGGTACGTGATCTCTTGCAGAATGGAAACATCCTTTGCCATACCGAAATCTGTAATATATACGATTTCGCACAAATATTTAGCTGACAAAATGATGTTCCCGACAGGTCCATGCAATTTGACCGACGCCCAAAAACGAAACAATGTCAAACTGTGTAAGAAAATCCTTAAAACCTTCGACCGACAAAACGACCAATCCGTATATAGCATCCCCCTAACAACAGACGAAACTTGGAACGATTCGCACTATCTGGGTATTAAGCGGCAGCCAGTTGTGTGGGACTTTCGGAATGAATTTTCGAGAAGATCTTCGATAAGAATAGAAGGCGCACATTTCGGTAATGATAATAAGATGACTCGATACGAAATATATAGTGTTTTACGTAACTTAAAACATTGTTCGTAGATGGGTATAGTATTGTGATCCCGAGGTCACCATTTTAAGTTTTTACCAAAATGATTTTAGAATTGTTGTGGAAATTTTTTAAATCAAACTGATCTGCTAATAACCAGGTCTTACTCGTAGGTAACGGGATGGAACTAAAAGTTGCCAAGCATCGACTCTTCAACTCAGTTTGCAAACTAGAATTGCTCTTAAAGACATCTAAAAAAAAAAATACTGAATCTTCCCAATTTTAGATGGATCTGTTTCTTTGTGTTACCCAATTACTGTGCCAAGCTTTTCAATTTTTAAAATTATTGTGGGAAGTGGAAACCAAACGAATATTCGAGCTGGTATGCAGGACCTATGAGTTCTGGAGACATACCATCAGTCTTTTGGGAACACATCATCTACACAGTTCCAAGGGTAATAAGGGCAGATAAATGAGACAATTAGTGAAGAATCAGCTCAATGTGTCATGCATCTTAGTTGCTGACAAGAGATACACATGGAAAGATGAAAAAGGCAATCGAAGAGCCGTTAGATGACGATCAATCTGACTTTCGAAAATATAAAGGCAACAGAGAGGCGGCTTTGACGTTGCGCTTGGTAAAGTAAACAAGACTTAACAAAAATCGAGAAACTTTCATTGGATTTGTGGACCTAGAACAAGCGTTTGACAATGTCAAATGATTCCGAATGTTCGAAACTGTGTGAAAAATATGAGCAAGTCAAAGGGACAGCTGGGTAATCCATACCAATAAGAAAACTGTAAAACCATCGTGTCCATCTGTTTGAACATACGATTTTCCAAACCTGCTTGACGAATTTTCATGGAGTTTTCAGAGTTAACTTGAGCATAGCTTGGAACGGCGTATAAGCTTTATTCATCGATATCGGTTCCCAAAAAATGTAAGCTTTTAGCTAAGGTCGACGTATCTGTTTGTTTGAACATGCTGATTTCCAAAATTCCTAGACGAATTGTCATGGAGTTTTCACGGGTAACTTGGGGAAACGTACAGTTCAGCAGAACCGGATTTCGAAAAAAAGAGAGAAACTACCATAACATAAGGTTTTGACAGCCTGCTCAGCTTAGTAATTCGTATATTACCTTCGTGGCGGCGTAGTATACCAAACAAACGATATATGACGCTGTTTGTTTTTTTACCTCAGTAACAGAAGTATTCTCGGGGGCTAAGGTGGATGACAGAATTAAGCGCCGCAACCTTATCTCGAAGAATACGAACTGCTACTGAATTTCCTTGCCTAGGACAACAGGTTTACTAATTTCGATTTGTGTAGTAAAAACTTAACTAAATTGCTTTGCTTTCGATAGGTTCCATTTATATCTGACTTCTTGGTCATGAAAAACGAATTTATTGACGAAGTGATCCTATAAGAGTTACGTTTTTACCGATTGACGTACGGAACCATATAAAGCGATGGCATATAAGGCGAAGTGCAGGCGTACAGCAAGTAGGGCCTATACAGGAAGGAAGAGTAAAAATAAGAAATGAAGACTAAGAACGAAGAGCTCTGTTTAGAAAGGGTATAAAACAGGGATTTAGTCTTCCGTACCTACTTTTCAATCTATATGGTGAGTCAGGAAGAAAGGTACATACGTAGTTGAAGGGGTGATCGTGATTTTGAGCAAAACACATCACATCAATACGTGTCCTGTTCTTAATAGTTACGAGGAAACTACGGAAATCAGTGGGCGACAGGACAAATTCAGGAGACAGTAAAGGGACATTGTAACCTTATGTTCTGTTTCATTGGGTACATTTTCTCACTAAAGTCCACCATCAACTGCAATGTACTTAACAGCTCTTGTAGAGAGCTGGCGAGTTGCTGATCTGAGCTCGTTCATGCGGAACGCTGCATTACACGTATTCTGTTCACTGGTGGGTCCACATTTACCCCCAAAGGCACCAGTCACTGCTCTCACGTGTGTGCAGATGAAAATCTGTACGCTGCTGTAGAAAAAACGTTTTTAACGACGAGTCTCAGTGAACGTGTTGTGTGGTATTATTTGTGATCAACTCATCGGTATAGCTTTTTTAAGATAATCATCTTAGTGGGGTACGGTATCTTGATTTCCTTCAAAATGTATAACCACGATACTTGGGGGATATTCCTTTGGCAACACGACGTCTTATGTGTTTTCAATGCGACTGACGCCCCTGATTTTCAAACAGCTGTACGTCGCTTACGGTTACGAAAAAGGCATATGTTCACTCGTTGTTTCTTGTTCAGGTTCACCAATACTATCACACCTCAAAGCATATACCTCTTCTCCTGACTCTACCTGTATGCAATGAAGAAGCAATGACGGAAATTAAAGAAAAATACAGGAGTAGAATTAAAATTCAGGGTGAAAGTATATCAATGGTAAATTTAGCTAATGACATAGCTTTACTGATCAAAAGATAGGTGATGTCATGACCAGTTGATTGTACGAGTAATGTATATCCCAATGAGCACAAGCTGTGGATTGAGAGTAAACCGGAGAAAGAGGAAAGTAATGAGGAACAGCAGAAATGAGCTAAGTGATAAATTTAACATCAAAATTGAAGACCTCGATGTAGATGAACTTAAGGAATGGTGCTACCTTTGAAGCGAAATGACACATGTAGGTCGAAGAAAAGAGGATATATTAAGCTGACTAGCAGAGACAGAGAAAGCACTCCTGGCCAAAATAAGTCTGCTAGTATCGAAGATCGTTCCTAATTTGAGGATGAACTTTCTGAGAATGTACGTTTGCAGCACAATATTTCACGATAGTGAAACATGTACCGTGAGAACACCGGAGGAGAAGAGAATCGCGTTAGTTTGTAGTTCTATAGATAGATGAAAAATTGTGTCGACTTATATGGTAACGAATGAGGTGGTTTTCCGCAGAATCGGCGAAGACTGGAACATTTAGAAAGAAACTGACAGGAAGACGGGACAGAGTAACAGGACATTCTATGGTACTACAGAGAGCCGTAGAGGGTAGAAATTTTGGGGGGAAGACAGAAATCGGAATAAAAGAACGTAGGATGCAAGGTGAAGTGACTGGCACAAGAGAGAGGTTCGTGGCGGGTCGCATAAGTCTTCGTGATTGGCCGTATGAAACCAGTCAGAAGACTGACGGCTCGCTAAATAAAGGCTTGTTTTTTTCGTTCCTTCCAAACGTGGCATATAAGCCCACGTAAGTTCAAAAATATGCATGTGGTGAAAAATATTTTTTGCACTGTTCTGCTGTTCTCTTGCGAAGAATAAGTCGACTATATTGAGTTTATAATCTATTGCTTTCATGGAAGCACAGGCATTCAAACTGGATCAAGAGTGCAACAGGGAATTAAAATATATGTGAAACAGTTACTGTCAAATTACGAGTCACCCCAAAAATCAGTGTTAGTGAACTGGCAGCTATCCTGAAACTGTGATACAGGGAAAAAATACGGACAACTACCTAAGAGAAAATGGAAGCAACTGAAGGCGCAACTTCAGCGGTGAACCGAGCAAGCAAACACTTGTATTCTGTGTACCCAACAACAACAACAACGCTTATTCTTCTCGCGTGGTCGCCGTACCGCCACTATGGCCCATCCCATTAACCAGTGACTTTCTAGCACTTAAACAAATGAAGACGAAAATATGTGCGTTTGTTCTGCTTTTTTCTTTTCTTCTTTATTTTCCACTAAACTGTCAGCTGAACGTCGCAGGGGAAAACTTGAACTGCCAGCGCCGCCAACGGGCAAACGCTGAGTTAATGGCAGAAACTTCCCCAGACGCGGATGAAAATCGATAACACTTCCATTAATGGGACACATTTAGAAATTAACTGCTCGGGGTCGTGCGCCGCGTGCTAATGAGGAGCGCGCCTAAATTTGCCCCTTCGATAATCCGCGTTTCCATCCAAATTTTAATGGCAACAGGAAGGCCTTAGTTCCAGCAGTGCGAATGTCAGCCATGTAATGGTGTGCACGTCTCGCGACGATCCCTAGAGGGCACAACGCCATCCACACATTGCTCGTGATTATAAACAGCCTTCTACCTCGCCATTTACCACAAATTTTTGGGGTATATATGAGAATAAGATATTTCAGACGATAAATTCTTACTCTAACCAGTTTTGAAAGAGTACATTTTCATCTTCCATCCGTAGCCCTTACTTCAAGGCTACTGCCCGGAAAACACTGAAGTTATTTCCAAGGTTTATTGAGCGTGATTTCTGGTGTGTTCTACGGTGTCTACCATCGTCAAAAGTTCTACTTTTATGCACAGTTTTTCACAGATGTGTGAGGTGGGCCATAGCTTCATGAGGGACTCTAATCGGTTTGTGATTTTTTTTCTCTTTTGCTGCCCAGAGACGCAGTTTATTTTTACTATCCAAGTCATAGGAAATTTCCTTGCAAAGTGGCTTGGCTTTCGAACTGCAATGTAAGCCTAGAAGGTGTCGCAGTAATGTTTGGGTATACTCCAAAATAATGGCTGAGGAAACTTCCAACTAATAATGAGTCACTTATCACAATTACTTTGATTTATTCCTTCGTCTCCTCAATGCAAACTGATCTGCCCACAAATTTTTGTCTCTCGCACTCTTTACACTATTAACAAGAACTGTGGAATGAGATAGAAGAGAAATTGTTCGGTAATCCCTGCACTGCTTTGAACTTGGTCTCTTTCGTGTGAATACCATGAGTGTTTTAAGAAAACTCATTTTGCCCTCACAATAATCACAAGTAAGTTAGAGTTAAAATGGAAGTACGCAGATTTTTTGGACAGTGCGTTTTGGGAACCTTTTTAAATGCTTGTTCGGTGCGGGCACAGTTTTTCCTGTGTCTCTCTTGCCGCCTAGGCCTTTCCTTGTGAACAGTCTCTGCTTGAGAAGTAGGTAAGTCCTTTTTCTTTTCAGCGTCGCTTTAATGTTCTTTGTTTATAATTCAGTATGGTTCTAGAACAGTACCTCACCTTAGCAGCAATAATATCATCAGCAAACCACAGTCCGGGTTCCAAAAGAGTTGCTCTGCTGAAAATGTCATTTACTCACTAAATTTTACAAGCATTAAGTATTAAAACAGCACCGGATGGTATTGTCTGCGACTGATCTAAGGCATTTGATTCTGTGTTACTGTATTCTCCTAGATAAATTGAAGTTTTAGGGGATGTACGGTGTAGCCAACCAACTGGTCATGTCACTTCTAACAAAGACATTACAGAAGTTCGTATTTAGTAATTCAACGAATAGCTGTGCACTGCTTTCCGGGCGGGTAGGCGTGCCGGTCCTCGGCACGAATCCGTCCGGCGGTTTAGTGTCGAGGTCCGGTATGCCGGCCAGTCTGTGGATGGTGTTTCGCCTCGGCGAATGCGCGCTGGTTCCCCTTATTCCGCCTTAGTTACACTATGTCGGCGATTGCTGCGCAACTACTTTCTCCAAGTACGTGTACACCATAATTACTCTACCACGCAAACATTGGGGTTACACTCGTCTGGTGTGAGACGTTCCCGGGGGGAGAGGGTGCACTGGGGGCCGAACCGCACAATAACCCTGGGTTCGGTGAGGGGTGAGTGGACTGCTGTAGCCTGTTACGGGATTGTGAACCACTGAGGGCTACGACGAGGACGAAGCCTCTCCATCGTTTCTAGGTCCCCAGTTCAATACAACAAAATACAATTAATTTTGTCCGGTGATGTAATTCTGACTGGGGACAAATCGTGTATCAGGTTCCCCAAGGCTCATTCTTAGGTCCACTATTGTTCCTCATTTGGAATAATGTTTCAGGACACCTCATCTTTAAGAAAGGAAAGCTTCGTTTTTCATACACGTGTTGTAAGAGTACTATGTCGTGCTTACCCATGATCATTTTGTGTACATCTGTTTAAGGAGTTGGGCCTTCTGACTACTGCTTCACAGTATATTTAGTTGCTCATAAAGTTATTTGTAAATAATCGACTACAAGTTCAAAAGGAACGCTGATGTACATAATTATAGTATCCGAAGGAAAAATGACATTCATTACTCCACAGTAAGGATGTCTTAAGCACAAAAAGGGGTCCGAACAACCATACTTGTGATGTAAATTTAAATGTAAAATGACTCATTCCATATGTTGCAAAATACAAAATGACCCATGGAACATGAAACTATCTAACCACACAGACATAACGCACACATTGTATACGACGGCAGAGATTTGTATGCTATTGAGTATAATGTGTGGCAGGCCTGTGACTGAAGTCGATCACATAACCAGTTGGTAAATTTTAAAAGCAGCTTGCGCCGGTATACTGGATTTCGTTTGTCAGTTACTGTAAGCTGCGGAACTCAGCGTACATTATTTTTGTACCAGAGTAATTCTTCTGCTTTTCGGTAACAGCCAATGACAAAAATGTTTCGTGTGACGCTGTGATTACGGAAGAAATGGCGCCCAACGAAACTTCACGCGCGGTAAAAGGGTAATGTGATGCGAGGAAAGTTATAAGCTGCTGAAATGAGATATTAAGAAGTTCAAAACAAATTCCTAGCTCAGAAAAAGTGGAAAAACTCTGAAAGTATTAAAAGGAACTCACTGAGCGGTTACTTTTATTGTATATCTTATTATTAAATTATCTTAATTTCCTGGTGCAAAATGTAAGTGTAAATGGAATGGCGCAGTAAATTACATTAAAGTAAGAGTGTTAAGGCTTCGATATCAATTTGAATTGTGTTAATTGTTTTATAAAACAAGGCTTCGATTGGCTGTGCAATGGATGTACACATTTGTAAAGAGTCTGCCATCAGATAGAAAATGAAGATACGTACTTCCAACAGTAAAAATTTGTTACCACTGGTTAAGCTTTTTGATTCAAGAAACTACTAGGCTTTGAAACCCGTATGACAGACATAGTAACAAACCTAGCGCTGCTAAGTTTAAAACAACAAGCAGGGAAATTTCCGCAGAATTATATGCGTGTGTCAGACACAACGAATTTTGTGGATAAAATGTAGTTTGCTGAGAAGCGACACATCCGCCGCAACTTACAGCAACACTTTCACGCCGCAAAGTGAAGAAAATTACTTCAAAATCAGAATTAGCGCGGAAAATTAAATGAGGACGCTCGCACTGACAAAATTGCGCAAGTGGAACGTTGGAAGCGTATCTTGGCCAGAGAGGCGCCGGGGTAATGAGTACGCTCTCTAAAAGATTGCTGTGTAGAGGGCTGGATGTTGTAAGGGAGTCAAAAAATCTTTAGGTTCTTAATTACACAGACGGTAGCGGATGGCGACGTTGAAGGGGAAAGAAGAAGAAGAAGAAGAAGAAGCAAAGGAATAATAAGAAAATGGATTAGGGATTGTGCAATAAAGTGGGTTTGTATGAACGAGAATATTGAGGGAATACTCATTGGACTGTGTTGAGCAACAGTTCCAAACAAGAGGAAATCATACAGTTTTAATTATTAGCGCGAAAAAATTTTAAAAATTTTTAATTTTTCTTTAACTGTCAATACGTGTCTGGGTCACAGCACCATTTTATCAATGGCCTTCTAGCGAAGCGCTTCGGTACTTTGGCTCGGGTATTACAATGCTTACAACGGCTGCATACGATGTACCTGCAAGCAAACAAAAACTTAATTTTGTACCTTAATTTCTTTGAGGTGATAATTAAAATTAATGACAACGCTTCGTATAAGACAAGTGATTTAAACTGTTTTTGTTTCATACCAACCTGCTGCGTAAACAAATGAAGGTTATCACGGTACACAGTGAGGCAACTCGCTGCAAAACTTGGACATAATAGATAAAAAAAGCGGTCGTTCCGGCTATAGTCCCGCAAAATTTTATGTGGATTGCACTGGTGCAGACGTGCCCAATGCTCCAGTGTCATTCCAGTCTCAAGTAGATATGATACGTGCCATGAAAGTTAGCTGTAAACAGTGGATTGGACGGCACATTTTTTCAGATTTTTTTTTATGTGGCCTGTTTAATATACATCAGCGATCCTCCCTAGTTGTCAGGATACAATAATATGGTATGTTCACGACGTATACTGACTTAAAACTAAAGTACTATCGATATTATCGGAAACCGTTAGCTACGAAATTTCTTTTGCGTGGCTCCACTTTCGTATTTGGCCCTCCTACTAGCTTAATAGCATATTTAACGAGTTCAAATACATTTGCGTGCACATATTTGCACGTTTATAGTAGACTACCATTTTTTTACCATGCACCAGTACCACACGGTAAAAATTGATCAATATATATATATATATATATATATATATATATATATATATATATATATATATATAGTCCCGCATATGGCGGGGGAAAGTTGGTCAAGAATTCTACAGAAAACCCAAATTTTTTTACAAGATTAAAACTGCTCCGAGCATTTTTTTAAATACCGCAGAATTATTTAAACTTTGTACAGAGAGCCCTAGAACTAAAATATATCCATTAAGAACTCTCACAAGAAAATGTATATTTCTCGAAAGTCGGTTGCTAACTTCACCGGACTCAGGTCCACATACTGTTGGTTCACGGATATGTCGTAATCGAAGCTTCTCCGCTGCCGATTGGTGAGATATCTGAAGATGCCCTGGGAATCCGGAATAAGGATACCCACAGTTACCGAGAAGATTTTACACGCAAATATTCCCGTGAGAAAAAGAAGCATGTCGTATTCCATCGGCTTCTGGTATCTTCGGATCCACTCATCTCCAGATCCCTGAAAATGACAATAGAAGAGCATAAACAGATTCGATCTGAGGTAAAAGATCTGCATTCCAAACCATCGCCCAGTGGACAGTCCGATAGCGACACTTCTGACAGCAGTAATGACACAAGCGACGAATTTAGCTGTTACTGCGATTGATAAAGTGAAAAATACTGGATAAAACATTTCGGTACAGAAATATAGAACTCTAATTCGTTATCGGCGACCTCACAATATTTTATGCCTGATTTTTAGCTCTAATCCACTAAATTTATAATTTTTCAAAATTTTAGCAAGCATTCTGCAATTGGAGCAAAGCAGCGAACGGTATAAAAAGCTAAAAATCAAATAAGAAAGATCTCGATCGCGTTTTCAGAGCTTTATTCGTTAGCAACCGGTTTCGCACTTCACTTTCCCCCGCCATTATGGTTGCTGGTGGCGTCAGACAGAGATCCGTAGAAGTAAGGATTTTTTCATCTATCAAATTGGATCCGCCGTTTTGAATTTTGTAATTTCGTCATCAGATTTTTAATCAGCGTCCCAAATAATTTAAAAGAACTTACTTTTTAGGATTTTTATCCATTTTTCTGTTACGTCCATGTTTTGAAGCGAGTTGGCCCACCGTGCAGCATACCAATGTAATAAAATCTCGGGTCTCTCGTCGCGTCAATTCGCAGTGTTTCCAGAATGAAATTTTCACTTTGCAGCGGAGTGTGCGCTGATGTGAAACTTCCTGGCCGATTAAAACTGTGAGCCGGACCGAGATTCGAACTCGGCACTTGCCCGCGAAAGGCAAAAGTCCCGAGTTCGAGTCACGGTCCGGCACATAGTTTTAATCTGCCAGGAAGTTTCAATTCGCAGTGTGCCCGAGGCCTTCCCAAAGGCACGTTCTCTCGTTTCATCTACTGGAAAATGGCTGAAGGTACTCTGGGACGTGAGGTGTACAGAAAACTTGAGTCGAACGGACCAGTATCTGCTAGTGACTGATCGTGGTAACTCCAGACATCGGTTTCTCGCCTAATGTCGCAGACACACAGAGCGAAGACTGTATGAGATGAGGACAAGCCACAGATGTAGCTGGATCATCCGGAACGGAGCACTACTTCCACTGCTCTTAAAAAGAAGGATACAGGGTTTGGATAAAAATACGAAAACATCGCGAGAAATACGTGTTTGGACATAACTGGAGATGATAGCCGAGCTTACAGATTGCGCTGTTGTGTTTATCACGAACGAAGCCCGTGTAAAGTCCTCAATAAGTTGCAAGTATCAATCGTGGTCAAAACAGTCTTCTGCGAAGTTGCGAGTGCATTAGGTCGAAGCGAAGTGAAATCGAACGAGGACAAATTGTTGGTGCTCGCATGGTGGGCGCTTAACTAATCTAGGCAGCCAATGTACTTGGTGTTTCAAGAGGCACCGTATCCATGATTCATAATGCATACAGAGAAAGCGGAGAAACACGATTCGCTAAGTCGCAACGCAGACGAAAATGTGTGCTGTGTGATCGTGGCAGATGGTAATTGAATAGGATTGTGACGGAAATAAGACAGCTGAAAAAGTCACTGCAGAACTGAATGTCGCACTCGCCAACCCTGTCAGCACCGTCATAACACGAAGGAAGTACCTTAAGCAGGGAAGTGCATGGCGAGCTGGAACGCAAAACAATTCATTAGTGATGCAAGTACCCGTAACAGGAAAACGTCATTCCGAAGCCGTAAAAACTGTGGAGCAGTGGAAGAAAGTCATTTGGTCGAATCTCTAACGTCTATCAGTTGTAGAATTTTGGAACACGTATTATGCTCGAGTATAATAACTTTTCTGGAGACTAGAAATCTACTCTGTAGGAATCAGCATGGGTTTCGAAAAAGACGGTCATGTGAAACCCAGCTCGCGCTATTCGTCCACGAGACTCAGAGGGCCATAGACACGGGTTCCCAGGTAGATGCCGTGTTTCTTGACTTCCGCAAGGCGTTCGATACAGTTCCCCACAGTCATTTAATGAACAAAGTAAGAGCATATGGACTATCAGACCAATTGTGTGGTTGGATTGAAGAGTTCCTAGATAACAGAACGTAGCATGTCATTCTCAATGGAGAGAAGTCTTCCGAAGTAAGAGTGATTTCAGGTGTGCCGCAGGGGAGTGTCGTAGGACCGTTGCTATTCACAATATACATAAACGACCTGGTGGATGACATCGGAAGTTCACTGAGGCTTTTTGCGGATGATGCTGTGGTATATCGGGAGGTAGTAACAATGGAAAATTGTACTGAAATGCAGGAGGATCTGCAGCGAATTGACGCATGGTGCAGGGAATGGCAATTGAATCTCAATGTAGGCAAGTGTTATGTGCTGCGAATACATAGAAAGAAAGATCCCGTATCATTTAGTTGCAATATAGCAGGTCAGCAACTGGAAGCAGTTAATTCCATTAATTATCTGGGAGTACGCATTAGGAGTGATTTAAAATGGAATGATCATATAAAGTTGATCATCGGTAAAGCGGATGGCAGACTGAGATTCATTGGAAGAATCCTAAGGAAATGCAATCCGTAAACAAAGGAAGTAAGAAGCAGTACGCTTGTTCGCCCTCTGCTTGAATACTGCTCAGCAGTGTGGGATCCGTACCAGATAGGGTTGATAGAAGAGATAGAGAAGATCCAACGGAGAGCAGCGCGCTTCGTTACAGGATCATTTAGTAATCGTTACGGAGATGACAGATAAACTCCAATGGAAGACTCTGCAGGAGAGACGCTCAGTAGCTCGGTACGGGCTTTTGTTGAAGTTTCGAGAACATACCTTCACCGAGGAGTCAAGCAGTATATATCTCCCTCTTACGTATATCTCGCGAAGAGACCATGAGTATAAAATCAGAGAGATTTGAGCCCACACAGAGGCATACCGACAAACTTTCTTTCCACGAACAATACGAGAATGGAATGGAAGGGAAGGGAGAACCGATAGAGGTACGCAAGGTACCCTCCGCCACACACCGTCAGGTGGCTTGCGGAGTATGGATGTAGATGTAGATGTAGAGTCTTGTTTCACACTGTTTTCCGCTTCTTGCCCAGTTTACGTCCCAAGAGTGAAACATGGCGAAGATTCATTGATGATTTGGGTAGCCATGTCGTGGTATTCTATTGGCTCTATGGGTGCTCTGCCAGATCTCGTTACTGCCAAGAATTATGTGAGCAGTTTGGCTTATCAGTTTCATCTCATGGTACAACGTTTGTTCCCCAACGGTGAAATTGCGTTCCAAGAAGACGGGGCACCTGTTCACACACTTCACGTCGTTGAGGACTGGTTTTGTGAGTGCGAGGATTAATTGTCGCATCTCCCCTGGACACCACAGTGTAATGTTCCTGACTGTGGCCGTTTGCCACAGAAGCTCGCCTTGATGCAGCTTGGTACACGTACAAAAGTGAAGTGAGGTACAGGCGACAGATGGTACAGTATGTACCAGTCCCGTGGGAGAGTCCGCTAATTCTACTGAACTTGCTTCTCATTGGTCGGCACGTTCGGGTGCTAGGCGCCAAGACGCCAAACTTCTCTTATTAATTATTTATATAATTTTCATTGTATTTAACCCAGCTTTTAGTATGACAATCTCTCATGGTTACCCTACAAGTCTATCGTTTTTGTTTATTGAATTTCACTAGTTTTGAGAAACATAAGAAAAACAATATTGCAACTGACGCGTTTCGGACTCCTTCTAGTCGCTTTGGCGCGCCTGCGAGACGAAGTACTTCGGCTGCGCTAGTCACTGTGTTTGGGGCGTTCTGGAGGGTCGAACATGTATCTCAGTACCGTGCTTTACTTAGATGTGATTATGTAATAGTCACTATGTTTCGTGTGTGCTGCAGAGCCAGACCTGTTGTACTGTATATTAGTTGTGAATGTGTAACAATCACTATGTCTAGTGCGTACCGGAAAGCCGGACATGTGTATCATATTTTGGAAATTGGACGGAAAAGTTACCATACGATTAAGAAAGCTTTGTCGAGTGTTGTAAAAGTCAGTGTAAATGTGTGAACATTTAGATAATAACCAAACAGGATACATTAATGAGAAGTGTCACCTACCATCACTGTCAGTACTACAGATATGGCCCTCTGTAGACACTAACACTAACCTGGCCAAGTGGCCCGCAAGAAGCAACAATCAAGTTCGAAATGACAGCGTAGCAGCCCCCGCCGAAGAAGATCCCACGACGAGCTGTCTTCTGCGTTGGGGGGGGGGGGGGACAGCTTCAGAAGACGACAGGGTGGTGGGAAGAACCGTTAGAGACTCTTATTCAATCTCTCCATATCTCGCCAGCTTCCAGATCCGACTTCCAAAGGGACACATAATTTATAACAGTCACCATATTTCTTTAAATGGTTCAAATGACTGAGCACTGTGGGACTTAAAATCTGAGGACATCAGTCCCCTAGAACTTAGAACTACTTAAACCTAACTAAGCTAAGGATATCGCATACATCCATGCTCGAGGAAGGATTAGAACCTGCGACCATAGCGGTGGCGTGGTTCCAGACTGAAGCGCCTAGAACCGCTCGGCCACAACGGCCGGCCACATTTATTTATTACTGAGGCCGGCCGGTGTGGCCGTGCGGTTCTAAGCGCGTCAGTTTGGAACCGCGTGACCGCTAAGGTCGCAGGTTCGATTCCTGCCTCGGGCATGGATGTGTGTGATGTCCTTAGGTTAGTTAGGTTTAAGTAGTTCTAAGTTCTAGGGGACTGATGACCTCAGCAGTTAAGTCCCATAGTGCTCAGAGCCATTTGAGCCATTTATTACTGAGTCTCTATGGTGCACTTTGGAAAGAGGAGAGCGTGATCTCGCTCCACCTCCATCTTCATTACCTTAGCCTGGCACTATTTTGGTGGAAGAATGGCATAATATTACCCTGGAAACCAAACAGGACTTGTGCTTATCCATTCCGAGACGCCTGGAAGCTCTTTAATGTCGAAGGTTCACCTGCCCCTTATTAAATACGATATTGTGTTATTATACACCGTAAGGATGGGTGGTTTAATCTGCAGGTGATCATGTACGCTGCCAGGTACCCACTTCATCCTTGTTCACTGTAACTTGTGCCCTGTTCACAATGGCTTCATCGTAGACCAGACACTAAACATCAGTCTTTACTATTTACATTTATCCAACTCCCGTTCCGAAAGGATGGGAGCAAATTGAGTCTCTTACAGGACGATGTCTAATAAAATACTGCCGATTTAAATTCAGCCGGCTACACCTTTTTCGATGTTATGCGCCACTTTTAATTTCTAGTATAAAATTATTTTAATATTTGTGCTGCTTCGCGAACGCTTCAGTCAAACAAGAGACTTCAAAGAACGCGAAAAAACAAATATTTCCACGTATACTGATTATTCAACTAAAGAGTATACAGGGGTTAATTTCAAAAAGTCGCTCGAGGGCACTCGTATGAGAGACTTTAAACGCATATGCTTCAAACAGATATGTTTTTAATTTGCACCATCACGATAAACTTCCCCCTCGAGTGTAATACAATATTTAATATGTTTACTAATGCAGTTTTGTTCTCGTTCATTTTGTGCACCCCGGGGATTTAGGGCGTGCGGTATGAGGACTTGTATCGCGGTACATAAGTGGAGGTCTTTGTTTTGCAGCGAGGATAGATCGGTGAGCGTGTGTGTGTTGGCGTAGGTGGCAACCGAAAGGCACAGGTGGGACGAGTGGGCAGCAGCAAGCTAGACTAGGATTTCGTGACCCGTCGACTGTGAAGTTATCAGGAGCGGAGCACAAGTTCGAACCTGGCAAGGATGATGAAGGAAATGTGTGAGTCATTAGGTAAGTGTTCACACAAACAAAAGCCATGGGTTCTCTATTCAGTTATTCCAAGGATAGTTTCTGTCGCTTTTCACTTCCTTCACCTGACTGACAACGATTAGTATGAATGAAAAATGCCAAGATGCGCTGCAGCTCGGAGCTGAAGTTTTTCAACTGTAGGTACCCAGTGACTGACTGAGTAAATAAGTTCAGTTTCCTCGCCATCCAGTTTTCTCGGGAACATGAGGATATATATGCTTACCCCCCATAGTTCGTGGTAATCCGATTATGTGACTCAGAGGTAAGTTCAAAAACTTTCAACTGTGTCTGCAGTGTGTACGTTGCTATGGCAATTAGAAATTTTCATTTACAGACAAGCAGTCTGCTGCACATTACAAGTGACGTAACAGCATAGTGAACTTCCGAATGTGAGAAATAACTCTCCATTCGTGATACTGTCAACTACAATAACAGGTTATTTTCTTTTCGTTTTATTATATTTACTCCCTTGAGCTAACTGAGTTGTGTTGAAATTGGCATGGTAGATTTCTGTTCTTAACAATGTATAGCAAATATTTTTGCAGAATGCAGAAAGCAGTTAAAGCGTCCAAATACCTCACAATACCATCAAAAGTAACAGACGGGCAAATACACTCAAGCACCCCAGACACAACACGTTAACATGTGTGACGTCCCCTCCCTCCTTCTGTTGTCGCTGTTGATGTTGAGCCGCTACTGCTACAGCTCGGTCGGTGCAGCGGAGACGCGACGCGCAGTGATGGCTGCCCCCGTCGGATAATGTGGAACAGCACCTGAAAATCTCTAAAGAAAATTGTTCCTCGCGTAATGTATGGAAGTCCGTTTGCGAGTCCGCACAGTCTTCTCAGCGATGCGAACTGCTGATTTTAATTGTCTGTTATGGTTTTATGATGATTTGTTATGCCCGGTTAGTTATTTGTTGCAGTACTGAGTGAATCATTCATCACTGGTGTCGTTTCACACAACTGAAGCGAGGAAAAATTCATTTGCGGTTCAGTATCAGTAGTTGTTGTTACGTTGCTAGGCAGAATTGTTCCCTACGGCACAACGGAAATCCAGAGATAATCTATAGTGCTATCTTGCTTTCGTGCGTCGTGATATTATTTCGGCAAAACACTCCTTTCAACGCTCAATGTTAATCAAGTCACTCTTTCAATTAAAATGTTCACAGTTAATTAATTTTGATTATCAACTATCATACAGTTCAATTAATGATGGAGCCAACACGTGAGATATTCCATTACTGACGAACAACTTTATTGTTCCTTCTTAGCAATTAATTTATAATCATCACACCACACGCACACCGATGGATCATATCAATTACGATTCTTTTCATTCGGAGATAGTGACAATAACGACAACTTTTACAATCGGCGTATTTGTATTATCTTCATGTGGTCGTATTAATGTTTCCTACTCCAGGCTAATCAGATATTGCAGTCTTCGATACTACGTCCATTCTTCGTTGTAACTCTTCACTTTGATGAAGGTTGAGTCCAACAATAATATCTACAATATTTAAAGTTCATTAACTCGTCGTACACCATCAGAATATCACTTCAGTTCAAGTTCTCAAGTCAGAATAACTGAGAACAAAGGCCGCGCACCTCTATCACACAATATTACTTTTTATTTTTTTGAAAAGAAACAATCTCGTAGCGTTCCGTTTGTAGAACTATAACAAACGGTGCTCTCTCTCGACTTGATAGCAAGCAAGCTAGCAAGCGACTAACTTTTCCATGATTGAGCATTGTAGACGCATTGAATTTCCTTTTCGCCGCGTTTGCAACTCTCTTTCACAATAAATGTTATCTGCGATCGACATATTACTTTGGACTTAACTTTCGTCGTACTGATTTGCAGTTATTACTAAGATGTTTGATAACTAATTAAAAATAACCTTTCTTTCTTTCTACCTTTATATTATGACATACTAGGTAATTATTGAAATTGGTGTTCATCAAAACTTTAAGGTGTTATATTATTGTCAAAGTTGTCGTACCTGTCCGAATAACACTGTTCCCTACTTTACATTCTCATGACATACTTTTTTGGGTTTTCGGGTTTCTTGGGGTATTTCACCTGCCTAATAGGAAACCCGTTGGTATTCAAAACAGCTTCCAGTCGTCTCGAAACATACAAACACAGTCCTTGTATGGTTTTCAACGGAATTTTGTACCATTCTTCGTTCTAAATATTAACACATTCAGGTAATGGCGATGGTGATAGATGCACCCTTTCTTTCAAACTACACTACAAAGGCTGAATAACACTGACAAAGGGAATATACGACGTTAGGACCATAGATTTACTTCAGACTTTGCACATCTTTAGCAGGCGATCAAAACAACATAATATGTTCTGCTTTGGCAATTCGGAGAAAATCTCAAGAGATTTACGCGTCTGTTACGTAACAAATGTACGTTTGGAACAGTGCTGGCTTTATGAAGTAATTGTGTTTAAGTGGTGGAGAGCGCCGACTGCGCATCGACCAAGGTAACTGGCTGGGAAGCGGAGAACCCGTGTTCGAATCTCCAGCACACAGTACGGATGCCGGCACGGTAACTCAGCACGTTCGATCAGAGAGCTGGCTGATCTCTGTAATAAACAAACTGAGTGAAGGGATCAACAACGGACTTCAACGGATGTCATGTGACGTCCGCAGGGGTCAATGTACAACGAAGTAGCTAGCGTTTGCGCTTTGTAAGGAGTTGGTAGACGAGGCGAAGATTCGAATCCTGCGAAGACTTGGTTTTCTTTTTTAATCTGATTTTTTTCATCATTGATCGCATTATTTAATTTATATGACACTTGAGAGGTAATATAATGGAAAAACCCACGTGTATTTTCTTGAAGTTGTAGTGCACTTCATATGTAATTTGAGTATTTACTATTTCAACTAAATTTTCAAGTGCTAAGGACAGCTTGGAAAAGTCAAGTCAAACCTCGATAAATAACTATGCGAATGACGTTATTCAGTAATATAGTCAGTCACAATGTCCCATACCACAAGAGTATTGTACAAATAATCGTCGGATACGCTCTCGACATCACACCTTGCAGGATGGTATTTGTCATGCAGACATGGAAAACATAAATTGAAACGGCATCTACAACATCGAATGAATGCAGTTTTGCATTTACAGGGAATATTCACAGTTTCTAAGGGAAAACACATTTCTTTGACATTTTGAAAAATCTGTCTTTCTTCCGACAATTTAAATTAAAAATTAAGCTTGAGTAGCCGACCGCGCTCGAGAAGCGGCGGCGCCCGCATCACTGGTGAAGCGCGCTATCTGTGCCTGGACAGAAGAAGAGCTGTGAAGCTGTGCCTGGAGTGTGGCGTGACGCTAAGCTAACTGTCGTGCGTCGTTATTACGACACATCAAAATTGTCGTTTCCTCGGGCCACAGAATGGACAGAAACGGGCAGAAGAAGAAGGCAGAGACAGAGAAGAAGCCTCCGACACCGCAGGAATGCGGAACGGAAGCGCGACAAACGTCGTACACCTGTCCCCCTCTGTACATTCAGTGCAGTAGAGGGCCATGGGCAGAGATGTATGATATCATAGCCAACTGCTGCAGGGAAGAAGGAGGGTGTGGAGTCCCTCGACTCAGACGCCGTCATCGTCCAGTTGCATGTAGCCCACCGAAGAGTGCTACGGTCGCCCCCATTGTTGATCCACCCACTGTGGAGAAGACGACCGCGCCTAAACAGCGCGAGAAGCACTCCAAGGCTTCGATCAGGGAGCTGCCTTGGATCTGTTATGTGAAAACTGTGAAGACGGTCCGAGAAGGGCTCTTACGTGCTGGATTCCAGGGTGCAACTACGAAGCTGCACAACCGGATGAATAAGAAGAGGCCGCCGCTGTACATCGTCGTAGTCGAAACTGCAGGGGATAGCAGTGATATCTTCAGGATGAGGAAGCTCTTAGGCTTTGCTGTGCCCGTCAAAGCTCTCCCCCTAGGCTTGGACCCTAAGCCACAGTGCTTCAGGTGCCAAGCCAAAGGGCATGTGGGTAAACACTATGGCAACTCGCCGCGGTGCGTAAACTGCGCCGGCGCGTACGACACCGGCGCCTGTGACAGACGACGAGAAGAGGCGCCAACTTGTGCTCGCTTTGGCGGGCCACATATGGCAAACTGGCGTGGTTGCCCGGCTTTCGCCAGCGGCGGGTGCGCTGGAGACAAGGCGCAAATCGAGAAGACACGATGACGGCGCCGCAAGCGCCGACGAACGAAGACGCAATCGAAAAGTGAGAAGACAGCTCCCACTGCCTAGAGTCGGTGGGAACACCGCGCCAGTAAGAGTGGCCGGCCGCCGGCGGTTGCACAGCGGGTGCCGCAAGTGCAGGAGATGCGCGCCATGCTGGCGGCCGCGGCGGAGGAAGCGATTGCGTCATTCAAAGCCGCCATGGACGCAGATAGGGCAGTTTTTAAAGCCACCCTGTCTGGAGAGACGGAGTAGGCATGCAGGAAACTGCGGAAATTGCGCTCGCACCTAGCGCAAGACATCTGCGCGGACACCATAGATGAGGAGAAGACACCTGCTGCCTCTCCTCTATGGAACAGCCTGCAGAAAACCACAGCGCGACGGACACGCCGAAGAAGAATACGGGTGCTGCCGCAGGAACGTCGAAGCCCGTCGGTTCCAAGCAGCTCTGCTCCGACGAGTGGGCTACCAGAGAGATCACGACGCTCGAGGGCTTGGGCTGCGTCGTTCGCAACACAGGGAAGACTCAACGCGGCCCTTACTGAGTCTGTCAGGGCAGCCAAAAAGTGAGGAGTGGTGCCGCTACGCGACCGAACATCTCCGAGCCTTGGCTTCGACGCTCGCCCACCAGACATCAATGGGCGACCTGGACCTTCCCCCTCTCCAGTCACCACTGACGCAGCGCGGCAGGGGGCTCTCACAGCCTAAACCGCAGCACACTGTGCTGCAGCACCGTCACTGACTCATCTCTTATGACGAACATATGGCTTGACATGATATCCGCTTGCACGATACCCGCTTCTAACTTAACCCATCCTTGCAGTCAGCAAGACATCCGCTACTGCTCTTACTACCCGACCTAACTAACGCAGAGTTTTTTTGTTTTTTGTTTTTCACCCTTAGCGCTAGCCTTGGCACTGTTTTCCCTCTGCCCTTCAAACCGCTACCCTTCGTTCGACTTTCCGCCCAATCTATCTCCAGGTGAGCGCGTCTAAACGGTTAACCTTAACCAGACGTACGCAAACATGGTAGTACCCACATCCTGCGACACCTCACTTTAGTGAAGACTAACCCTTATGCAGAGATGGCAATAGACGTTTGAGTTGGCCATCATGCCAGTGTGGGCGTGGAGGGGCTCCACCTCTTTAAAAAGAAGAAAGAAATAGAGTAGGAACCGAATATTCGTCTCATACACTTCGTCTTAGTTAGCTGAAACACTAACCATTTGACCACCATAACCTCTAACGTCAGACGGCTACTCACAAATACATAGGCCACATGAAAGATGATGGAAACTTCTCATGCGATTGTCTCGGGATTGCCAGAGTAGTGCACCTTACTATTTTACATTGTGCTGTTTTAATGGCCTGCTTAAGGTATACAAAGGTAGAAGGAAATCTGTGATCCCAACGTCGTGGCCTCCCTATGTCAGATACGGTAACTGAGGTGGCCAGGAGACACGCGACAGTTCATTCTCGTGCTCGTGAAACCAATCCTAGACGACGCGAGCTGTTTGAACACGTGCATTGCCATCTTGGGACACAGTACAACCACTGGCGAACAAATCTGGGAATAAACAAAAAATGGTTCAAATGGCTCTGAGCACTATGGGACTTAACTGCTGAGGTCATCAGTCCCCTAGAACTTAGAACTACTTAAACCTAACTAACCTAAGGACATCACACACATCCATTCCCGAGGCAGGATTCGAACCTGCGACCGTAGCGGCCGCGCGGTTCCAGACTGTAGCGCCTAGAACTGTTCGGGCGCTCTGGCCGGCCGGGAATAAACACAGGATCTGATCAGCAAAATAGCCACATAATTCTTTGCAGTTATGCGAGCCTGTGGAGCAACTGTGGGTCCCGCGGAATACCACTATGTGGCTACCGGAACCATCACTTGAACTCCCGCAGAGATTCACTCTTGGTCAGTAAGTTCGGCAACCAATGCTGGAACCAATGTAAAATAAGACTCATCCAATGATATGACCTTCTTCCATTAAATGCCGTGTGGTTAGGGCCTCCCGTCGGGCAGTCCGTTCGCCTGGTGCAAGTCTTTAAAGTTGACGCCACTTCGGTGACTTGCTTGTCGATGGGGATGAAATGATGACGATAACGACAACACAACATCCAGTCCCTGAGCGGAGAAAATCTCCGACCCAGCCGGGAAACGAACCCGGGCCGTTAGGTATCACATTCCGTGGCGTCGACCACTCAGCTTCCAGGGGCGGACTCCTTCTTCCATTGAGGGTTCGCGAGAGTAATATTACATTCTGCAATGACTTTTGCAGCTGTCGTCCTCTTATTTTCTGTCAGTCCTCTTCAATAGCCGTCTGTCACGGTCACTCAATTCACACTTTGGTCCGCGTTGTGCCTTAGCAGTTGTTTCGCCGCTTCCCCTGTACACGGTATAAATCTTCGATACGGTGCGTCTTGAAAAACAAATCACTTCGGCAGCCGTGGTTATAGACGCTCCTGCCATACGAACACCAACAGTTTGCCCACGTTCGAAATCACTTAGCACCGACACAGTGCACTCACAATTACACAAAACCCATCTGTGACCACGACTGACACTTGCGACGTACTGTGGACTTCGCACAAGTGTCGTTTGTCGTCAAATACAACAGCGCAATCTGCAAGTTTGGCTAGCGCCTGCATTTGTGTCCAAGCATGCATTTTTCGTGGTTTTTTCGTATTTTTTTCCAGCTCCGGTATGTTACATTCATTAGTTAGTTGACGGTTTCATCCGACTTAAACACTATAGCATACTAGTAGAGCAGCTGACGAAGAGAGCGAGTAATCGTGGTGTAGATTTTTGATACATGTCATACGTAATCCGACAGTAACTATTATTCCTTAACTATGCGTGTAACAATTTACATCTACCTTGGATGCGTTTTGTCTTCGGAACTCTCATAACACTTTCAGTTTCTGGTATGTCGGACGCCAACTGTAGCATTAATATTGGAGTACAAAAACAATGTAAACTTGAATGTTAAATGTTATAATTTTTCCTTTATTAGACTGTATTCCTTAGACAACAATCTATATCCCGCACAGAATCAGCTTATTTCGGCACCTGTAGCTATTACCAAGACATCACGTAGCTTACGTGCATTTCTTACCTGTAAATACTGGCCATCTCATAACGACAGTGATACAGTAAGTTGATTCTGTAAGACATATAAACTTTGCTGTAGTAAACACAGATTAATAAAGCAAAAATGACATGACCCTTAATATTACCCAGCTTACGCAGCCCAGCTGTAAGAAATCGTCGAAAATTTTACTACTGTACGCGCCTCTGAATTGCGGAAATGACTCACATACTGTAAAACGGAAAAGAGTCTCAAGAGCTATTGAATAACGTCAATATTATCTTCAGAAAATCTGCAACCAGTCACTCTGAGTGACAAAGATAGAAGCAATTAAGACACCTAACGCTACGTCAAGATTGTAGTGACCACGAGGTATTCAGAAATCAGAGAAAAAGAATTATGAGAGCGATTTTTGAAGCATTTAAAGACGAACTGCGTATGAAAATATCCACTCATAATGAACAAAGAAAATTTTGTTTTTTACCGATGCTAGTTTCATTGTGGAAAAGTTAACGAAGTGAAGTTTCGTAAATGAATAAAAGCTCATGGAGAACAAACAACACTGCAAAAGTGCAAGGAAGTCTTCGCCCCCCGGACTGAAAAGAAGTAATATTTAGAACAATAATTAACTATGTGCAACTTAGCAGGCAATTGGGATAGAGTACAACAAAACTGAAACTAACAAGATTAATGGGAGAGATGGAGAAGATTCAAAAATCAGCTGGTTAGCACATGACTGTCAGAGAAATGCTCGACGAACTGCAGTGGGAGATATTGCCAGAAAGACATTCTGCGCCCTGCGGCGGGGCTTACACATAAAGTTCCGAGAACAAACGAAACAAAATAATCAAGAAACACCCTGAACATGCACCTCTCATAAAGGCCACGACGCCAAAATTTGAGAAATTTGGGCTAACAAACAAGAATAATGACAATCTTTCTTTTCGCAAACCATCTGCGAGCGGAATAGAAAAGAGGAAGTAGGCGACCGGAAGATGAAACTCTACGTACCGTACACTGCAAAACATCTTGCTGAGTCCATACGTAGATGTACACTCCTGGAAATTGAAATAAGAACACCGTGAATTCATTGTCCCAGGAAGGGGAAACTGTATTGACACATTCCTGGGGTCAGATACATCACATGATCACACTGACAGAAACACAGGCACATAGACACAGGCAACAGAGCATGCACAATGTCGGCACTAGTACAGTGGATATCCACCTTTCGCAGCAATGCAGGCTGCTATTCTCCCATGGAGACGATCGTAGAGATGCTGGATGTAGTCCTGTGGAACGGTTTGCCATGCCATTTCCACCTGGCGCCTCAGTTGGACCAGCGTTCGTGCTGGACATGCAGACCGCGTGAGACGACGCTTCATCCAGTCCCAAACATGCTCAATGGGGGACAGATCCGGAGATCTTGCTGGCCAGGGTAGTTGACTTACACCTTCTAGAGCACGTTGGGTGGCACGGGATACATGCGGACGTGCATTGTCCTGTTGGAACAGCAAGTTCCCTTGCCGGTCTAGGAATGGTAGAACGATGGGTTCGATGACGGTTTGGATGTACCGTGCACTATTCAGTGTCCCCTCGACGATCACCAGTGGTGTACGGCCAGTGTAGGAGATCGCTCCCCACACCATGATGCCGGGTGTTGGCCCTGTGTGCCTCGGTCGAATGCAGTCCTGATTGTGGCGCTCACCTGCACGGCGCCAAACACGCATACGACTATCATTGGCACCAAGGCAGAAGCGACTCTCTTCGCTGAAGACGACACGTCTCCATTCGTCCCTCCATTCACGCCTGTCGCGACACCACTGGAGGCGGGCTGCACGATGTTGGGGCGTGAGCGGAAGACGACATAACGGTGTGCGGGACCGTAGCCCAGCTTCATGGAGACGGTTGCGAATGGTCCTCGCCGATACCCCAGGAGCAACAGTGTCCCTAATTTGCTGGGAAGTGGCGGTGCGGTCCCCTACGGCACTGCGTAGGATCCTGCGGTCTTGGCGTGCATCCGTGCGTCGCTGCGGTCCGGTCCCAGGTCGACGGGCACGTGCACCTTCCGCCGACCACTGGCGACAACATCGATGTACTGTGGAGACCTCACGCCCCACGTGTTGAGCAATTCGGCGGTACGTCCACCTGGCCTCCCGCATGCCCACTATACGCCCTCGCTCAAAGTCCGTCAACTGCACATACGGTTCACGTCCACGCTGTCGCGGCATGCTACCAGTGTTAAAGACTGCGATGGAGCTCCTTATGCCACGGCAAACTGGCTGACACTGACGGCGGCGGTGCACAAATGCTGCGCAGCTAGCGCCATTCGACGGCCAACACCGCGGTTCCTGGTGTGTCCGCTGTGCCGTGCGTGTGATCATTGCTTGTACAGCCCTCTCGCAGTGTCCGGAGCAAGTATGGTGGGTCTGACACACCGGTGTCAATGTGTTCTTTTTTCCATTTCCAGGAGTGTATTTCACGAAAGTTTACTTCGCTGTTTGTTCATACTGGATGTCCTTCAGACATTTGCACCATTTTTAGACACACATTAATATGATAACTGTGGCTTGCATTCATTAAAAGATTTCTACTTTGTTTCTTTTTATTGTTACTACAATGTTCTTATGGTTCTGAATAATGGCCTGCCTCAGGGTTCGGCACGAGCATCCATTATTTTCAGACTCTGTATTGCCCACATGTGAGACACAAAATCACAGAACTTTGCGTGCGCGGATGACCTGCCTATCGGGTAAAAAATTTTAACGACGTCGACAAAATACTAAACGCAGATGTGGAAGTACTGTAGACACACTACTCCAAGTGGCACCTACGTCCAAAGCAAAACGACCAGCATCATAATGCACCTTGACAAGAGATATACAAATAGGAAACTCCAACTCTCTATGAATGACCACCGCATCAGACATACTTGGCAGCGAAATTAGATCGCACTATAATGTATAACTCGCGTGCAGAAAATACAAAACTGAAACTAAAATCCCACAATGTCTGTCGTGTCGAAACCATCTGGGACGACATGGGGTTGTGGAGCGAACACACTGAGGATTTCAGCACTAGTCTTCAGTGTGGTTGAATACTGTTCGCCAGTCTTGATAAGAAGAGCAAACTTAGGTGAAGTAGATGCTCAAATGATGGAGACAACGCGGATAATCTCTAGAACACTTAGGGCCACCCTATGTACCTGTCTGTCCATCCTAGTAAACATGGAACCCCCTGAAACTAGGATCACAGTTAACCACGAGACCACACAGAAAAATTCTGGATTTCCCAGCACTCCCTATACACCAAGACATAACATTTTTAAACAGACATACGTCCAGATCATCTTGATGGAAAAAATTGCAAGGCTTCGACTCAAAGACAGATTGGAAAGAACTATAAGCTGTAAATGGTCATCAGAAGCGAAACTTGATGGACGACCTCAACAATGGAGTCTGCCTTCAGAGGAAACTGTGGACAGCTGTGAACTGTGTCAGGTGTAAACAGTTAATGCAAATGTGGCCTGTAGGACGGTTCTAAATGTGGGTGCGGGGAAATCCAACGACTCGACCATTTGCTTCTGTGTGAAGCGCATGGCCATAAGGGTGATCTGAAGAACATACAGTGTCTCTCCGTCTGAGCCATACGAGATGTGATCTAACAGTAACGGGAATTTTTGTTTTTCTTACGGAATCTTCATTTAATCATCGACATCAAATTTTTCCTCAATCTGGTCCCCTCAGCTATAATAAAATTGTGGCAGCGCTTTTTCCAATCTAGGAAGCACTTCTGTAACTAACTTTTCGTTATGGTGTTCACCTCCTTCAGCAGTTCTGTTTCTGCGTCAGCAGTGGTGGCAAAATGACGTCCTTCCGTGATTATCTGCAGCTTGGGCAATAGAAAGAAGCCACAGGGATCATGTCCGACGAATGCGGTGGCGAGGCAGCATAATGGTTTTGCGTTTTACCAAAAAATCACAAACAAGCCCTGAGGTGTGAGGGGGGGGGGGCGTTATCTTGATGCAATCCTCATTAGTGCTATTGCCAGAATTCTGGCCGTCTTCTTCGGATTGGTTCACGCATACGGCGCGTAACTTCCAGGTGATAGTCCTCACTGACTGTACGACCATAAGGCAGGAGCACATTATGTCCCATTGTAATCGAAGAAAACAGTGCGAAGAGCCTCACGAATGTGATCGAACGTGTCGAATTTTTTCGGTCTTGGCTCTTCAGGCAGTTTCCATTTGGGCGACTGGGCCTTGGTGTTCATATCTTAAGCCGTATATTCATGTTTCGTCACTTGTTACAACGTTCTTTAGAAGTTCTCGATCGTTGTCGACTTCATTCAGTAGTTCCTGAGCGACGTCTGCGCTACGTCTTCTTGGTTCAAATTCAACAATTTTGGGAACAAATTTTGCTGCTACACGTTTCATTTCCAAAACACACAAAAAATTTCTTGGCATAAGCCAAACGATAAGTCGAGATCGTCAGCAACCTCTCCGATGCTGATTCCGCGATTTTCCACAACCATTTTCTTCTTTTCTTCCACATCGTCGTGTGTTTGATGTGCTAGGGCGTCCAGGGCGGTCGTCGTCTTCAACTTCTTCTCTACCCACTGTGAAACATTTATACCACTCCTAAACTCTTGTCTTACTCAAATAAGATTAGCAAAAAGTCACAGTGTGGTGTGCGTACTGTAAGACCTTCAGTACACACACCATCAGATTATTTGACTTGTCGCTCTAACGAAGTAGGCGAGTGTTAGCAATATGTCTCGTGGTCCTATTGTGGCGTGTTTATCTTCTGCCGTTAGGTCAGATGATAGAAATGCCACTTGCATGCTTAGAGTAGCAGATTGACGGTGACCAACTTCAACCAAACTTGATAAATTTTCACACACATTTAGTAAAATAATAACAAGCATACAAATTACTTAACTTGGTTCTGGATGCTATTTACAATTGAGAATCTGAAGTTCCTTTGGTATTGGTACGTTAATCTTATTCTCACATATATCTCTGCTACTTGACAAAAGTGTCTCTACATTTATCTTCATTGCTATGTACAGCAATATGGTAATCTTATTAGGCGTAGACTGAAACTTGACTATTGACTGGTACAGACAAATGAAGAACTCCTACAGACTGGTACAGACTTATGCAGACTGGTGCAGACAAATGCAGACTGACTAATCGGAGGTCTGTACACTCGTTATAATACCTTGCGCGTTCATTTATCACTGCGCGAGTGTGATCCGCAAGGAGAAAAGGTTCTACGTTAGCAGCAATCTCAGTGACTGCGTTACATATTAATACGCTGATCGGCCGAAGTAGAATTTGGTCCGTCTCTATGGCAGCACCATCTCGTAGTGCGGAGACGGACGAGCGCTGCGCCTGTGCTGTTGTGCTTAGCGGGGCGCGCTCTAGTGGGATAGTTGTGTACGCGCTGACTACGCGGAACTATGTACACAACACACAGTCAATATTTCGAATGCGAAAACATGTATAACCCCTTCGACTGTCAACAGTAAACTAAACACTGGTGTTGGAAACGGCTGAAAATGGAAACATATGTCAGGCACATGCCTATCAACAAGGTAAAAGAAATTGAAAATCAGAGGTGTAAAGCTAACTAAATTAAAAAATTCCGGTTACTTTGTCATCACAGCTCATATGGTGGGTCAAGAATGCTTGCAATACTGTATAGTATTACAAAAACATACGTAAAGAATATTGTAACGCGATGTAGAGCTATTCGAATATTTACGTTAATATATTATGTGATGGAAGTCTTTGTAAATGTCGAACGAGTAAATAAAGTTCTCAAAGAGAGCTCACTGCGTATAATAACATGCTCATCGATTAGGTTGCTGTGCTTCGGAAAAAGTCTTTATTCCCCACACGATACCGGAACGCTGCTTTAGGGTCCATTTCTTCCCGGGGAAAGCGGCAGGCATTCCCGGAATGCTGGAGGCGGCGTTTTTATTTCCGGAAGGTCCCGGCCGCCGCCTCCCGTCCCCCGCCCGCCCCCGGCCCTGACCTTTTAAATATAGCCGGCCGGCTGACGACGTGACGCGTGGGTCATGGGGAGGCCTGAGGCATGCGGCGCTGCCCGCCCCACGGGGGCAGCCCGTGCGTGCCGGCGCGCGCCCCACGCAAATGCGATACGCGAGCAGACTCCAGAGCGCGTCGATCTTCTGCGATAAACTACAGGGGGAACTTTCATCCAAGTAGCTGGAACTACAGGGACATACAACGTATCAACATCGACAGGCACGTGGAATTTTAAGCTATGAGACACGGCGTTCCACAGGATTCTATTTTGGCTCCTTTTCGACATACATAAGTGATTTTACACTTGTGTTGTCATAATAAATGACACTTGCAGGTGTTTCTCTGCTTCCTACCAGTGTTTTCGTTGTCATTTTAAACTCATTTTGAATTACGAGAGGAAGATTCCTCCAAATAGTTAAAACTGCTAGGCCATCAACTGCATCAGCATCGAAACATGGCCATCTACTATATCGGCATCGACACGCACTCGGAATGTTAAGGTATGAGACATGGAGTACCTCAGGATTCTACACTAGTATAGGCATGCGTATTCAAATACAGAGATATGTAAGCCGGCAGAATACGGCACTGCGGTCGGCAACGCTTGTATAAAACAACAAGCGACTGCTGCAGTTGTTAGATCGGTCGCCGCTGCTACAGTGGCAGGTTGTCAACATTTAAGTGAGTTTGAACGTGGTGCTACAGTCGGCGCACAAGCGATGGGACACAGCATCTCGAAGGTAGCGATGAAGTGAGGATTTTCCCGTACGACCTTTTCACGAGTGCACTGCGAATATCAAATCTCCGACATCGTTGAGGTCGGAAAAAGATCCTGCAAGAACGGAACCTACGACGACTAAAGAGAATCGTTCAGCATGGTAGAAGTGCAACTCTTACGCAAATTTCTGGAGATTTCAGTGCCGGGCCATCAACAAATGTTAGATTCCGAACCATTCAACGAAACATCATCGATGGCTTTCGGAGCCGAAAGCCCACTCGTGTACCCTTGATGATTGCACCTCGCCTGGGCCCTGTAACACCGACATTGGCCTATTGATGGCTGGAAAGATGTTGCCTGGTCGAACGAGTCTCGTTTCAAATTGTATCGAGCGTATGGAGGTGTACGGGTATGGAGACAACCTCAGGAATCCATGGACCCTGCATGTCAGTAGGGGACTGTTCAAATTGGTGGAGGTTCTGTAACGATGTGGGGCGTGGGCAGTTGGAGTGATATGGGAACCCTGATACGTCTAGATTAGACTCTGTCAGGTGGCAAGTACGTAAGCATCCTATCCGATCACCTGCCTCCATTCATGTTTACTGTGCATTCCGACGTACTTGGTCAATTCCAGCAGGACAATGCGACACCCTACACATCCATTATTGTTACGGAGTGGCTCCAGGAATACTCTTCTGAGTTTAAACACTTCCGATGGACATCAAACTCCTCAGACATGGATATTATTGAGAATATCTGGAATGTCTTGCAACGTGCTTATCAGAAGACATCTCCACCCCCTCTTATTGTTACGGATTTATGGACAGTCTTGCAGGATTCATGGTATCAGTTCCCTCCAGTATACTTCAGACATTATTCGAGTCCAAGCCCCCTCGTGTTGCGGCACTTCCGCGTGCTGGCGGGGCCCCTACACAATAGTAGGCAGCTGTACCGGTTCAGTTTCTTTGGCTCTTCAATATATTTTGGTTTCATTACTGTTCCTGATATAGGTAAATGAACTTCCACCTGTATTGTGATAATGAAAGCCACCTCCAGGCACTTCGCTGCTTCCTACCAGCGTTTACGTAGTCATTTAAACTGTAAGAGGAAGTTTCCTCCAAGTAGATAAAACTAAAAGCCTTGAATAATATCAACGTCGATAGGTCACTTGTTGTATCAAAACCGGCAGGCGTTTGGTATCATAAGTATGGCGTACCACAGGGTACTATTTTGGCTCATTATTTTTGATATATGTAAATAATCTTCCACTTGTATTTACATAATGATAGCCACTCACAGGTGTTTCAATTCTTCCTTTAGCACGTACGTACGTAGTCATCTTAAGCTACGACAGGAAGATTCCTCCACATAGCTAAAACTGCGAGGTATCTAACGTATCAACAGAAACAGAAACTCGGATTTTTTAGCGATCAGACATGTGGTGCCACAGGGTTCTATTTTGGCTCCTTTATTATTTCTGATGCACGTAAATTATCTTTCACACCAGGATACACACCGAGACTAGTCACCTCAAGCTGTTGCAATGCCTATTACAGTATACACATAGTGATCTTACTTCAGTTCATTGTTATAGGAAGGCAAAAAACAACACTCCAGCTGTAGGAAGTTTTTTTATTAAAATCACGACCGGTTTCACGATTTAGGCTCATCTTGAGGTGATCTAAACACGGATTAGGAAGGAAGTATTTTACTACTTTTATTTTTAAAATGGCATCGTCCTGTGCATTGGATACTTACATAAATTGCGTGTACAGCATTATTTTACGCTCTTCTCAAGTCACAGACAAATTAAAATCAACTAGAAACGTTCATGACGTTGATAAAAAAGGGGTGTCCCTAAAAGAAAACAAAACAATTATTTGGCGTGGAGAGAATAAAAAAAGCTGTACAACGCGTGCGAAATTTTATATAAGCACCGATAAAACATACCATATCATCAGCTGGAAGTGATGTGGGCACAGTCATTTGGAACAGTGAATTAGCTAAAGCCCTATACAGGGAGCCATGAGGAAAACTGCATTGGCCGTGGTATCCGAAAACCCAGCGAGATGGCGCTAGAGACAACGGGTTTCGTGCATCGAAGGGCGAAGCGTAAAAGAGGGGGAGACGCTATAAATTAAAACAAATTACAGTTTAAATCGGCAACTGCTATAAAACATAAACGATGCGTGGACAGAAAAGTAATACGGCAAATTCCGTGTAATGTAGACTACTAAAATGTATGGTGGATTTTATTCTATGCAATTTGGGAACCAATGGAGAATTTATAAATGGAGAATTTATTCGCTTAAGACGATAACGCAATAAAGACGCTTTGTAAAAATTATTAAGACCAGAAAATGACAGGGACGTCTGTCGATACCGGTTGTCTAAAATAAGGAAGTATTTATGCGCACTCTGCTATACGAAGCTTTTTACGTAGCAAAACAAATGGCTCCTCCTCATTTCTCAAGGTGATAAAATTCAAATAAGAACAATGTGCCATGTACTTAGGTCAAGGCAAATTCAACTGATTTGTTATTTGAGCAGAACTAGCAGTTTAACTTTTCACCATAGTTTCTATCGTTACGCATTTGTTGGGTTAGATATTCATAGTGCACTTGTCGCGATAAGTCCCTATAAAAGTAAATAAATAAATATATCAGTTTTTCTCAGATGTGCTTTACTTCTTGCATGGAATATCTTTCGGTAACTTTATATGTAAAATCATTTTTGCTAAAAATGTAGCAATTGATTGTCATCTTCTTGAGCTTAATAACGCCACCAATAACTGAATTTAAAAATTTCATATTTTCATTAAATATTGAGCAAGAGTAGCTGTTTTGAAAAGGTTGTAAAATACAGTTTACTGAAGTTGCGACCTAAAGCCGAGTAGGATACCTGCGGCCACAATGTAAATCGATAGCACTTCTTATATCACTACAGAATAAGTCGCTTCAAATGAAAGGATCAATTATTGTTCAACAAATTGTATCTGAAGCATTTAGGGTGTAGCCCATCTTCAGACTGTCATAGAAACTGCCTTTAGATTACAGTGTAATAATTATACAAACGTTGGTAAACTAGGACTTTGTGTGGCGGCAGAAAGAAGTTTCGATGGTGTCGACTCTGCCATCACATGTCTGAAAGTACTGTGTGTGACCTTACCGTTCTTTGGAGGTTAACAACAAGTGCGGCTCATGTATATATTGCAGTTCCTGAGGTGAAAGACGGCGTCAAATGATTCAGTATCCCCTCTGAACGTCGTAGCACAAGAATAATGAAGGAGAAAATTACAGACTACTGATACACGATCTTGCGCGTGAAGCGAACTGCTTGCAAGTCACTTCAGTTTAACTAAGAAACGGATAGGGACCACCACGTGTTGTGATAAGATCAATAGCGAGAATATGTGCCGTATGAAGCGGCACGGTCAAATTCCCCGCCTCCAGAAATAATTCTCAAATAGGGGGTCGGGCTCGTGCCGCAAGAGGACGAATGGCATGGCAACATGACCGACGCGAGCGCCGCCATCGATGATCTGCGAACGGGTTCGAATGGATGGAGTCAGTCAGCTGGAGACTTTGTAACTGACAACATCTCCTGAGCCACGGTTGGGGTGGTACACAAGCCTGCAGCGCGGCACCTGATGTCGGAGAGACGTGGCGGCCGAGGTGTCAGTTACAGCGGGCTGAACTTGAAGTTGTTGGAGAGTTGTTGGAGAGTTGCTGGAAAGACACGAAGAATTAAGTTCTGGTCATATACAAGGGCGAGGGCCTGGAGAAGCCGGACGAGGTGACGGTCAACATGGGCGGGGCAACCACGTGGAGCAGTTCCTGTCTTCCCATACTGGCTGCACGACAGTGCCAAAGGAGGCGAAGGAACGGCTTCTGCTTGTCATGAGGAGCACTACCTAAATGCTTTCGCACCCGGATGGCCTTGTGATTGAGGCAGCCCACCGTGTTATGTGCGAACGGCACACCTGTTAACAACTTCCTGCACGAATGCCTACAGGTGCTTTGTAACTACACTCATGCTCATTAATTAAGGATAATGCTGATACATGGTGAAACAACGCTCTGGTGAGCGGTTTGCAGGTTTAAATCACCTCTCGGGGTATGACCATGCGGTGCATTTAACCAGCGGTCGTCGCTCGGTGGCGCTGGCAGCAGTCCTCATACGCAGAGGTTCGTTGGTGCATGTCAGAGTACGGTCCAACGAGTAAGTGTGCAGACGTTTTCAGAGGTGCTAATGGTGACTGTGTGTTGAAAATGGCTCAAAGAACACATATTGATGACGTTATGAGGGGTAGAATACTAGGGCGACTGGAGGTTGGTCAAACACAGCAGGTCGAAGCACAGGCCCTTCGTGTGCCACAATGTGTGATCTCAAGATTATGGCAATGATCCCAGCAGACAGAAAAAGTGTCCAGCCGCTACAGTACGGGACGTCCACAGTGTACAACACCACAAGAAGACCGATATCTCACCATCAGTGTCCGCAGACGGCCACGGAGCCTTGTTCAAGACCTTACCGCAGCCACTGGAACAGTTGTCTCCAGACACACAGTCGACAGACGACTGAACAGACATCGTTTACTCACCCGGAGACCTGCAAGAAGCATTCCACTGACCCCTGGTCACAGGAGAGCCCGTAAAGCCTGGTGTCAAGAACACGGTACATGGTGATTGGAACAGTGGTCCCAGGTTGTGTTCACGGACGAGTCTAGGTATAGTCTCAACAGTGATTCTCGCCGGGTTTTCATCTGGCGTGAACCAGGATCCAGATAACAGCCTCTTAATGTCCTTGAAAGGGACCTGTATGGAGGTCGTGGTGTGGGGTGGGATTATGATTGGTGCACGTACACACCTGCATGTCTTTGACAGAGGAACTGTAACAGGTCAGGTGTATCGGGACATTTTGCACCAATATGTCCGCCTTTTCAGGGATGCAGTGGGTCCCACCTACCTCCTGATGGATGATAACGCACCGCCCCATCCAGCTGCCATCGTGCCGGAGTACCTTGAAACAGAAGATATCAGGCGAATGGAGTGGCCTGCCTCTTCTCCAGACCTAAGCCCCACCGAGCACGTTGGGGATGGATGCTCTTGGTCGACGTATCGCTGCACGTCTTCAGATGCCTAGAACACTTCAGGAGCTCCTACAGCCACTGGTGCAAGAATTGGAGGCTATACCCCAGCAGCTGTTCGATCACCTGATCCAGAGTGTGCCAACCCGTTGTACGGCCTGTGTACGTGTGCATATCCCATATTGAGGTCAGGGTACATTCGCAGGAAACAGTGGCATTTTGTAGCACATGTGTTTCGGGACGATTTTCTCAACTTATCACCAATACCGTGACTTACAGATCGGTGTCGTGTGTGTTCCCTATGTCCCTATGCTATTAGCGCCAGTTCTGTGTAGTGTCAAGTTATGTGGCACCACATTCTGCAATTATCCTTAATTTATGAGCATGAGAGTAGCTGTTTGTTAGTTATATCACGTAGGGTGTGCAACAGCGCGTGTTGTGAGGCAGAGCAGGCGTAACTGTGTTATTACACGCTGGGGGCATGATTAAGTGTATTAAGCAGAAACTGATTTGTTTCTCGCTGTGAGTGTAAATCAGCTGGTCCCTCTAGTTGCTTTAAAAGATCATTGCGCTACATTTTTTATATGACTGAGCCACAGGTTCACTCTTGTCACATTAAAATTTTATTTGTTATTGCTTTCATGTGAATGAGCTGTCACACATGCTATTGTGTAAGAAGAAAACCAGACATAAGCGTTGTAAGTTTTGCAGCATTGTGGGAGCCAGTGTCTTAGCTGTCTAGTGATGCCAGTATTAAAAAATCAAGGCGTACTTTTGAGGTTACATGACAGATCCAACACAATTTTAAGAATCCTTTTGAGTCCTAAGGTTTACCGTTAACCATGGATGGAGGGCAACAGGGGGAGTCCATATTCACAGGATTTCGGATAGCATTTCACTCGGTGCTTCCCCGCATACTCATGACGAAGATCCGAACAGTTGGATTAGGTTCCCACATATGTGGGGGGCCACGTTGTCCTGACTGCGAGAGAACCCCAGGGAAGTGTGATACCACTGCTCTTATTCTCTAGGTACACAATTAATCTGGCGGACAGGGTGAAGAGTAATTTACGGCTGTTTGTTGTAGACGCTGTGGTGTACGGGATTGTGTGACAGCGAGAGATACAGGACGATTTAGAATTTCTAGCTGGTGTGACGAATATGGTTCAAATGGCTCTGAGCACTATGGGACTTAACATCTGTGGTCATCAGTCCCCTAGAACTTAGAACTACTTAAACCTAACTAACCTAAGGACATCACACACATCCATGCCCGAGGCAGGATTCGAACCTGCGACCGTAGCAGTCGCGCGGTTCCGGACTGAGCGCCTAGAACCGCTAGACCACCGCGGCCGGCCGGTGTGATGAATATAAGCTTTCTGTAAAAGGAGAAAAATATAAATTAATGCGGATGAGTGGGAAAAACAATCCTGTAAAGCTCGAATACAGAATTAGTAATGTGCTGTTTGAGACACTCACGACGATTAAATATAGAGCCGTAACGTTGCATATCGGTGTGTATTGGAATTAGCACATCAGATTGGTAGTCAGGAATGGGAATGCTCGACTTCATTTTATTTGGGGAATTTTGGGAAAATGCAAGTCATCTATAAAGGAGACGGTGTGTAGAACACTAGTGCAACCCAATCTTGAATACTGCTCGAGTGTTGGGTTCCCCAACGAGTTGGAGTAAAAGAAGACACCGACGTACTGTAGGTTCTGTCAGCACACAAGTATTACGAAAATGCTTCGTGAACTCATATGGGAATCCCTGGAGGGAAAACGAGGCACTTTTCTCGAGGCACTATTGCAGAAATTAGAGAACCAGTATTTTAGGCTGCTGCAGATCGATTCTACTGCCACCAACGTACATTTAGTGTAAGGACCACGAAAATAAGACGAGAGATGTTACGGCCTATACGGAGGCTTAGAGACACTAGTTTTTCCCTCGCTTTACTTGAGCGTGGAACAGAAAAGGAAATGATTGCTAGTGGTTCAAATGGTTCAAATGGCTCTGAGCACTATGGGACTTAACATCTGTGGTCATCAGTCCCCTAGAACTTAGAACTACTTAAACCTGACTAACCTAAGGACATCACACACATCCATGCCCGAGGCAGGATTCGAACCTGCGACCGTAGCGATTGCTAGTGGTACGTAGTACCTTGGGTCACGCATGACTTTCAGAGTATGTATGCGGATGCGGATGTAGATAATATCTGTGGTTAGGACCGAGTGCCGGACATTTAAACTGTTTACAACATTGCCTATTTATCTCTTGTAGAACAACATTTGAATTCGTTTGATTATTGTTACAAGGTTAATTCAACTTCTAGTTATTTTAGCCCTACTTAAGATCCTTCGGGCTGCATAAACATACTTATTGCTTGTTGCGGTTGGTTTATTATCATGTTATTTGAAGTTTTGATAATTAATAAAATAATTGTTAAAGTGAGCTCCACGTCTGCACAACCACACACCCGACCCCCACTCCACTTAAATCTTTGCAAACAATGGGACAATGTTCCCCACTAAAAGTTAGAGTGCAGAATGTGATGCGAAAAGAGCACACATCTACACAATCTACATCTACATCTACATCTACATCTACATCCATACTCCGCAAGCCACCTGACGGTGTGTGGCGGAGGGTACCTTCAGTACCTCTATCGGTTCGCCATTCTATTCCAGTGTCGTATTGTTCGTGGAAAGAAGGATTGTCGGTATGCCTCTGTGTGGGCTCTAATCCCTCTGATTTTATCCTCATGGTCTCTTCGCGATATATGCGTAGGAGGGAGCAATATACTGCTTGACTCTTCGGTGAAGGTATGTTCTCGAAACTTTGACAAAAGCCCGTACCGAGCTACTGAGCGTCTCTCCTGCAGAGTCTTCCACTGGACTTTATCTATCATCTCCGTAACGCTTTCGCGATTACTAAATGATCCTGTAACGAAGCGCGCTGCTCTCCCTTGGATCTTCTCTATATCTTCTATCAACCCTATCTGGTACGGATCCCACACTGCTGAGCAGTATTCAAGCAGTGGGCGAACAAGCGTACTGTAACCTACTTCCTTTGTTTTCGGATTGCATTTCCTTAGGATTCTTCCAATGAATCTCAGTCTGGCATCTGCTTTACCGACGATCAACATTATATGATCATTCCATTTTAAATCACTCCTAATGCGTACTCCCAGATAATTTATGGAATTAACTGCTTCCATTTGCTGACCTGCTATTTTGTAGCTAAATGATAAAGGATCTATCTTTCTGTGAATTCGCAGCACATTACACTTGTTACATTGAAATTCAGTTGCCATTCCCTGCACCATGCGTCAATTCGCTGCAGATCCTCCTGCATTTCAGTACAATTTTCCATTGTTACAACCTCTCGATACACCACAGCATCATATGCAAAAAGCCTCAGTGAACTTCCGATGTCATCCACCAGGTCATTTATGTATATTGTGAATAGCAACGGTCCTATGACACTCCCCTGCGGCACACCTGGAATCACTCTTACTTCGGAGGACTTCTCTCCATTGAGAATGACATGCTGCGTCCTGTTATCTAGGAACTCCTCAATCCAATCACACAATTGGTCTGATAGTCCATATGCTCTTACTTTGTTCATTAAACGACTGTGGGGAACTGTATCGAACGCCTTGCGGAAGTCAAGAAACACGGCATCTACCTGGGAACCCGTGTCTATGGCCCTCTGAGTCTCGTGGACGAATAGCGCGAGCTGGGTTTCACATGACCGTCTTTTTCGAAACCCGTGCTGATTCCTACAGAGTAGAATTCTAGTCTCCAGAAAAGTCATTATACTCGAACACAATACGTGTTCCAAAATTCTACAACTGATCGACGTTAGAGATATAGGTCTATAGTTCTGCACATCTGCTCGACGTCCCTTCTTGAAAACGGGGATGACCTGTGCCCTTTTCCAATCCTTTGGAACGCTACGCTCTTCTAGAGACCTACGGTACACCGCTGCAAGAAGAGGGGCAAGTTCCTTCGCGAACTCTGTGTAAAATTGAACTGGTATCCCATCAGGTCCAGAGGCCTTTCCTCTTTTGAGCGATTTTAATTGTTTCTCTATCCCTCTGTCGTCTATTTCGATAAATACACAATCGTAAAGCTAGCGTGGTCTCCATCTTCATAAATACATCTCGAATGGGCAGCGGCTTGCGGGAGCTCACCATAGTGCTAAAACTTGTCGGCTGAACGTACACAGCTCGAAAAGACAGGGCAAGTGTCTAAAAGCATGTCCACTCGATGCGTTACAAGAAATCGGAACCAACTGAAAAATACGCGCCCTGCGCTCTGAATGGTCAGCACTGGCCGGCTAAAGCTTTGGTGAGTCTCTAACAATAACAGGTGACTGCGCAGCTCCAGCAGACTGTGTCGGTTAGGGCCGGATTGTCTTTGGGCTAACAATTGGCTTCGCGTGACGTGCGCGTGCGTTACTGTGGAAGACGCTCACGTTACGGCGGCTGTCTTTCAACATGGTAGAGATTCTCGATATTTCGGGTTAATGAACTAGAGCGATCAAACAGAACCGCCTGGGTATTGGAAGAGTTGAGCGTTAACGCTATGTTCTGTCATAACTTTCTATTTGTGGGACGTTCACAACTGTTCTGCAACATGTTCATGGTAACCAAATACGCCACAGTTGTAAAATGTTTTTATTGACCCGAGTCTTGAACGATAGTAGTCGCTGTGCAGTACCACGGTTTCGGGGTCTCAGCCCCATGATCACGTGCGTCTGAAATCTAGTTGTAGTACGACGTCATGTCTCTGACCAAACAATTAGCAGGCAAACGTTTACCGTAGTTGGAGCGTCATAATAGAATTTCAAATTTTGACTGCAAAGAACTTAAACGTTCAAGCGCGGCCTGTAGTAGCGGGACAGGTCACAAAGGCGCGCAGTATCAGCACTCTACTGCACGCTTTCCCAGGAGCAATCTTAGAACAAGATGCATTTTCCCAGGCCGCGCGCCGGGCGAAGTGGACGTGCGCTTCTAGGCGCTACAGTCTGGAGCCGCGTGACCGCTACGGTCGTAGGTGTGTGTGATGTCCTTAGGTTAGTTAGGCTTAAGTAGTTCTAAGTTCTAGGGGACTGATGACCACAGCAGTTAAGTCCCATAGTGCTCAGAGGCATTTGAGCCAGGCCGCGCTCGAAAGTTGGGGTTGGTTGCAGCTAGAACTTGGAATGCTATTATGACGGTCCATCTACGGTAAATGTTTGCCTAGTAGTTGTTTGGTTTGGGCATGGCGTGCTACTACTGCTACATTTCAAATGCCCCTGATGATGGGACTGGGACCCCGAAACCGTGGTACTGTATAGCGACTTCTGTCGTGAAAGATTACGGTCAAAGTATAGATTTAAATGTCAGGAAGTCATTTCTGAAAGTATTTGTATGGAGCGTAGCCATGTATGGAAGTGAAACCTGGACGGTAAATAGTTTGGACAAGAAGAGAATAACAGCTTTCGAAATGTGGTGCTACAGAAGAATGCTGAAGATTAGATGGGTAGATCACATAACTAATGAGGAGGTATTGAATAGGATTGGGGAGAAGAGAAGTTTGTGGCACAACTTGACCAGAAGAAGGGATCGGTTGGTAGGACATGTTCTGAGGCATCAAGAGATCACCAGTTTAGTATTGGAGGGCAGCGTGGAGGGTAAAAATCGTAGGGGGAGACCAAGAGATGAATACACTAAGCAGATTCTGAAGGATGTTGGTTGCAGTAGGTACTGGGAGATGAAGAAGCTTGCACAGGATAGAGTAGCATGGAGAGCTGCATCAAACCAGTCTCAGGACTGAAGACCACAACAACAACAACAAATGCGTTTTACAAGTGTGGCGCATTTTTTTGCCATACCAGTGTTCTGTGCTAATTTTGACAGTACCCAAAGGTCAGCACTGAGATTCTCGATATCTGTCTTCAGTTTATATCTACATCAATTCTCCGCAAGCGGCGGAGTACATTTCGGGTACCACTAACTGATCCCCCCTTCCCTTTTCCATCTGCGAATGGCGCGTGGGTAGAAGGATTCCCGGTAAAGCTCTGTATTAGATACAATCTTTCGAACTTTGTCGCTGGGGCATTTCGCGAGGCGAGTATGGAAGAATTTAATATGTTATCCGACTCTTCGCGGATCGTGCACTCTCGGAACTTCAATTGCAAACCATTCTGTAATGCACGACGCCTCTCTTTTACCATCTCCCGTCTCTGTAAAGCTCTCGTGCTGATTAAAGGCTCAGTGACGAAACGCGCCGCTCTTCGTTTGATCTTCTCTATCTATTCTATTAATAAAACGTGGTAAGTATCCTGGACTGACGAATAATTTCAAGCATCTGTGTAACGGCGTTGTTTATCTCCTTATAAAATGGTTCAAATGGCTCTGAGCACTATGGGACTTAACATCTGTGGTCATCACTCCCCTAGAACTTAGAACTACTTAAACCTAACTAACCTAAGGACATCACACACATCCACGCCCGAGGCAGGTTTCGAACCTGCGACCGTAGTAGTCGCGCGGTTCCGGACTGAGCGCCTGAACCGCTAGACCACCACAGCCGGCGTATCTCCTTATAGACAACCATATTATCAACAAACAGCTTTATGGAACTACCGAAGTTATCCTCATCTTCTTCTTCTGCTCTTCAAGAGTTAGGCAATATGCCTATTCCGACTTAACCATAACCATAATGAACTCCGTCTCATTCTTGGTCGTCCCACATCTCTTCTTCCTGAGACCTTGTACTTGTTTACAACGACTGGAATTCTGTTCTCATCCACTTAAGATACTGTCTCCATTCTTCCCCTACGCTTTGATTATCTCATTTAAATTATAAATTAATAATTCTGCCTGGATGTAATTATTTCTTATATGGTCATTCACAGAGCATCCTTTCACAGTTGTTGATAATCTGATTTCTGCTGACTGTATGGTATTTTTCTCTCTTTTTCTTCTCACTGGAAGATTTGTTGCTATAAAGTAGTACAGGCACAGCCATTATTGTCTACAGTTTCGATTTAGTGTCTTTGCTAACTTTATTCTTTAAAGTATTGTTTATAGTTCCATATTTATGTCGAAATTTATTAGTTTTATTGTCTTTGTCCTGACTTATATCACTATCCAAATAACTGAAACTGGAAACTTGCTCAAGTATCTTGTTTTGGTAGCAGGCGTTTTTACATTGTAATGTTCTTTTTCTCAAATGATCTAAGTTAACACATGACGTTGTATTTCGTAAAACAGTTACATCGCCCACATGGATCATAGCACTTAGATGGTAATTCCTTCTCAGCTGTATACCTTCATGGACTTCCTTTTTCCAGTTACCTCTGTGTTCTTCAACATTGATGTTAAAAAACGTCAGTAACCTGCTACATCCCTATCTCACACCTTGATTTATTATTGTCTTACCTGTTTTTTTTTAAATTCCTCTATTTATGATTATTTTGATACCATCATATAAGCTTCTACTTGCACGCATAGGACTCATGGGATATCCGCGGTTGTCCATTATTGTCCGTAGTCTGCTTCTAATGATCGAATCAAAGACTTTTTCGAAGTCAATGGAAATGTGTTTCTAAACTGACATTTCGTTCTTTTGCTAAAATTCTCGTAACGATAAAAAATATTATCACTGCGCGAGCGTCCTTCCCTAAATCCACTACGTCTTCTCGCAAACATGCATCTATTATTACCGCCAAGCGATTATTTATTATTTTTCAATAAGTTTTGTAGACTTTATTCATAAGATTTATATATCTATAGTTGTCACATACATTCCTTGGGCCCTTTTTAAAAATAGTAATTGCTTCGGCGGTTTTCCAACCATCGAGGAATAACTTCACCAGCATTCGTTAAATAAGTGTAATAGTCTTGTTCTTAGTTCGCACAGTGTCCTTCCATACTTAATAAATTCAGCATTTATTCCAAATGGTCACAACTTTTGCGAATTGTCAAACTTTTCAGAACCTCTTGAACTTCATCTAAGATTACTTAATCAACTGTCTTGTTATATTATACGGAGTCAGGTATTCTGCTTTTATTGTATTGGTTTCACAATCTCATAAACTCTTATAATACTGTATTCACTTTTTTTCATTAATTACATTAATTCTTGCATTATCGCTTTCAGACTGAATTAAGGTCTTTAACACTTATGCTTGCCTTGAATATCATGTTAGATAGTAGTTCTTTACAGACGAATGGAAAAACTGGTAGAAGCCGACCTCGGGGAAGATCAGTGTGGATTCCGTAGAAATGTTGGAACACGTGAGGCAATACTGACCTTACGACTTATCTTAGAAGAAAGATTAAGAAAAGGCAAACCTACGTTTCTAGCATTTGTAGACTTAGAGAAAGCTTTTGACAATGTTGACTGGAATACTCTCTTTCAAATTCTAAAGGTGGCAGGGGTAAAATACAGGGAGCAAAAGGCTATTTACAGTTTGTACAGAAACCAGATGGCAGTTATAAGAGTCGAGGGGCATGAAAGGGAAGCAGTGGTTGGGAAAGGAGTAAGACAGGGTTGTAGCCTCTCCCCGATGTTATTCAATCTGTATATTGAGCAAGCAGTAAAGGAAACAAAAGAAAAATTCGGAGTAGGTATTAAAATTCATGGAGAAGAAGTAAAAACTTTGAGGTTCGCCGATGACATTGTAATTTTGTCAGAGACAGCAAAGGACTTGGAAGAGCAGTTGAACGGAATGGACAGTGTCTTGAAAGGAGGATATAAGATGAACATCAACAAAAGCAAAACGAGGATAATGGAATGTAGTCAAATTAAGTCGGGTGATGCTGAGGGAATTAGATTAGGAAATGAGACACTTAAAGTAGTAAAGGAGTTTTGCTATTTAGGGAGTAAAATAACCGATGATGGTCGAAGTAGAGAGGATATAAAATGTAGACTGGCAATGGCAAGGAAAGCGTTTCTAAAGAAGAGGAATTTGTTAACATCGAGTATAGATTTAAATGTCAGGAAGTCGTTTCTGAAAGTATTTGTATGGAGTGTAGCCCTGTATGGAAGTGAAACATGGACGATAACTAGTTTGGACAAGAAGAGAATAGAAGCTTTCGAAATGTGGTGCTACAGAAGAATGCTGAAGATAAGGTGGGTAGATCACGTAACTAATGAGGAGGTATTGAATAGGATTGGGGAGAAGAGAAGTTTGTGGCACAACTTGACTAGAAGAAGGGATCGGTTGGTAGGGCATGTTTTGAGGCATCAAGGGATCACAAATTTAGCGTTGGAGGGCAGTGTGGAGGGTAAAAATCGTAGAGGGAGACCAAGAGATGAATACACTAAGCAGATTCAGAAGGATGTAGGTTGCAGTAGATACTGGGAGATGAAGAACCTTGCACAGGATAGAGTAGCATGGAGAGCTGCATCAAACCAGTCTCAGGACTGAAGACCACAACAACAACAGTTTTAATTAATTTGTTCCGAAAGTCTTAATTTGTTTTTTGGTCATTATATGTTCAGCATGGTTCCGCTTTCCCACTTGTCCCATGTTTCTACTAGATCATTTATATATTTTGTAAACAGTAACTGTCCTATCACAGTTCCTTAGTTGTACGCCGGAAATTACGTTTGCATCTGTCTATTTTGTTCCGTTAAAAGCGGCGCGTTGAGTTCTCTCTGCAAAGAAGCCAATACAGTCTCAGATCTGATTTGATACTCGGTAAGCTCGTACTCTTTTCCCTAAACGGCAGTCTTAATTCCTTCCTGAGGAAACAGGGAATCAATCTGAGTGTCAGCGTCGACCTAATACTTCATCGTAAAATCTGTTCCATAATTCAACGACAGATTGACTTCAAAAATGTGGACCTACGAACTACCTAGAAAACGGGAATGACTTGGGCTTTTTCCTAGCTGCTCCAGCAACCACAATAAACCGCTTTATTGGTTTTGTAAGTGGATATTCCATTAGAGATACTGACAGCCTTGAGAGAGACAGGCCTAAAAAAACTCTACCATCTAGTGAGCAAGATGTATCAGACAGGTGAAATACCCTCAGACATCAGGAAGAATATAATAATTACAATCCCAAAGAAAGCAGGTGTTGACAGATGTGAAAATCACCGAACTATCAGTGTAACAAGCCATGGCTGCAAAATAGTGACACGAATTCTTTACAGACGAATGGAAAAACTGGTGGAAGCCGACCTCGGGGAAGATTGTTTGGATTCCGTAGAAATGTTGGAACACGTGAGGCAATACTAACCCTACGACTTTATCTTCGAAAATAGATTAAGGAAAGGTAAACCTACATTTCTAGCATTTGTAGACTTAGAGAAAGCTTTTGGCAATGTTGAGTGGAATACTCTCTTTCAAATTCTGAAGGTAGCAGGGGTAAAATACAGGGAGCGAAAGGCTACTTACAATTTGTACAGAAACCAGATGGCAGTTATAAGGGTCGATGGACGCGAAACTGAAGCAGTGGTTGGGAAGGGAGTGAGACAGGGTTGTAGCCTATCCCCGATGTTATTCGATCAGTATATTGAGCAAGCAGTAAAGGAAACTAAAGAAAAATTCGGATTAGCAATTAAAATCCCTGGAGAAGAAATAAAAACTTTGAGGTTTGCCGGTGACATGGTAATTGTGTCAGAGACAGCAAAGGACCTGGAAGAGCAGTTGAACGGAATGGACCGTGTCTTGAAAGGAGGATATAAGATGAACATCAGCAAAAGCTAACGAGAATAATGGAATGTAGTCGAATTAAATCGGGTGATGCTGCGGGAATTAGATTAGGAAATGAGACACTTAAAGTAGTAAAGGAGTTTTGCTATTTGGGGAGCAAAATAACCGATGATGGTCGAAGTAGAGAGGATATAAAATGTAGACTGGCAATGGCAAGGAAAGCGTTTCTGAAGAAGAGAAATTTGTTAACATCGAGTATAGATTTAAGTGTCAGGAAGTCATTTCTGAAAGTATTTGTATGGGGTGTAGCCATGTATGGAAGTGAAAGGTGGACGATAAATAGTTTAGACAAGAAGAGAATAGAAGCTTTCGAAATGTCGTGCTGCAGAGGAATGCTGAAGATTAGATGGGTAGATCACATAACTAATGAGGAGATACTGAATAGGATTGGGGAGAAGAGGAGTTTGTGGCACAACTTGACCAGGAGAAGGGATCGGTTGGTAGGACATGTTCTGAGGCAACAAGGGATCACCAATTTAGTATTGGAGGGCAGCGTGGAGGGTAAAAATCGTAGGGGGAGACCAAGAGATGACTACACTAAGCAGATTGAGAAGGATGTAGGTTGCAGTAGGTACTGGGAGATGAAGAAGCTTGCACAGAATAGAGTAGCATGGAGAGCTGCATCAAACCAGTCTCTGGACTGAAGACAACAACAACAACAACAACATCAACAACAACATACTTGGAGATTATGGAAGTAGCTTTATTTGTTCGAGAAGGCAACAAAAAGGATGGGGGGGTGGTCAGAAAAAGTCCGGAAAGTTTATGAGGGTCCTGCAGGCAGGTTGTGCTGAGAAATAATTGTAAAGAATAAAATTCGGTACCTGCCTCTGCAGGTCATTGCAAGCGCAAATTCTAGCACTGCAAGCGCTAAAATTTGGTAACGCACATACGTGTGCCGGTACTGAGGTACCACTTGTTCAAATTCTTGTTGCTAGTGAATGAGTGCCTTTTCACGAATGATAAATTTGAGCTAGGTGAGCAAAAGCTACGTTCGGTTTGAGGAAACCAAATGAAGAACGCGTTTGGCGACATCTCTGGCAAGATGCTTGTATTTGCGCTAGCAACATCCTGATTGGCTGTCATCAAGGATAATTAAATCAGAAACGACGCATCGTATCGATATTTTTCTGAACTGTTGTTTCTCATCACAACCTACGCTTCAATATCCGTACAAGCCGTCCAGTCTGATTCTGACCGCCCTCTGTAAGCCCTCTGCTCCTCTAACCAGAGTAGCCAGGCCACCGGTCGTAAATAGGCGGTGCTACACGTCTGATCGCCGGGGCACTCGACACGCACCCCGCCAGTGGCAGGCTGCGCCGCACACAGCGGCCGTCGCACCCTGCTGTGGGGGGTGGGCCCGCGCCCTACCCTTCCTCGCTCTTCCCTCCCCGTTAAGCGCCGGCCGTCTCCTGCAAATTTTACGACGGCGCCGGCGACGCCTCATATATGCAGGGCGATGAACCCTACCAGGTTCTCGGCGCCCAGCTTGTCGAGATGAGCGGATTAGCACGCGCCTCGACCCGCTCGCCGTGTGCGGCCCCCATGCGAGTTTCCCGCAACCGCCAATCCGCCCTCGATATCGGGGACTGCTTCATCAGGACAGGCGGCGGAGGAAAAACACCAACCGATTTTTTTTTCTTTTTTTTCCTTTTCTTAATAACAGAATCTCCTATGCGTATTGTTCATTTTATCTCTGCAGTGCTTTGTTCTCAATAACCTGGTCTCTTCGCTCAGTGAATGAGAACCTGGGATTCTACTTTCTGTGTGAGCTCTTGTTAACCGATTTTATCTTTGCGCTATACAGGGAATGAGCACTTCGTGGAACTGTCGCTTCCGTGACGATGAAACATAAGATAAATAATTATTTTTTATTCTCCCCTTTCTTCATTCCCTTTATCCATTAGTTTGCATCTATTGACGACAGATTTGCTTATTACCTCTTTCAGAGCCAAATGACCCCATATACAGCATCTGCGCACCCTTGGATATCTGGCTAGTAATGGAGGAGAGAATGTCCTATGAATACGTGTGAAATCTGGGTCCGCAGGACAGAGTGGATGAGGTTATCGTTGTGGAAAGAGCCCAAAATCAGTTACTGTCAGTTGCACAAAACATACAAGCTTTACTTTCCTATAACACTTACATACACATGCTCTTAAAAGCACTCAAAAAAGATACGGCGAAACCCGAACACATGTTATTAAAATTTCTTTAAGAAATACATGCGGCTGAAGGCCTTAGTTTAAAAAAAATTACGTAAATACTCGGCTGAAGGCCACACACTAGACTTAGAAGAACTGAGGCCTAAGGCCTGGATAACAAGAATTTCCAATAAGGAAGAAAATTTAAAAAGGCTTTAAACAAGTGAATTTTTTAATTTTAATTTAAGACGGCTGAAGGCCTTATCTTAAAATATTTGACATAAAGAACACAGAACAATTCACGGCTTAAGGCCTGGATAGCAAGGATTTGCAATAAAGCCAAATTCCCCTTTCTTTCTTTTTTAAAAAAAAATTTAGATCAAACAAGAATCTTCAAAGTTTTAGCTTAAGACGGCTGAAGGTCTTATTTTAAAATTAAAACAAACTAAATTAATAGGCGGCCGAAGGCCTCGCACCGTACTTGAGACAAAAATCACAGTCTAAAAAAAAAAAAAAAGAAAAAGAAAGAACAATGGTGCTCAGAAGTGTTCCAAGGGTCGGCCTGAGGAGGCAACTCTAACGTCAGGTTAGGTGAGATAGGCAGCCAAGAATAAGTTTAAGTAATCAGATGGAAACCAGACCCAGGGACCGCTTAAGGACCGACGAACAACCTAATCAATTCCGCTGCGCCGACCAACGGCACGACAAGGACGAAGCTACCAGCAGCACTACGTCTACAAAATTGGCGTCTAAAAACAGGCAAGGCACAATAACCACTGAAAAATATGAACACCACCAAAGGTTGTCAAACTACACGCGGTACGGACAGCATCAACACGGCGAGGAAAAACACACTGCGGAACACTACGGTAATGCCCTCGCCGCGAAGACTTCCTCGCTGCGCTGTCCCAACCGACCGACTGCCTGCTCCGGTACGCAGACAGCATTAACATAACTGCTCAGTCGAAATACACAAGCTAGACACAGTTCCACGAAAACACTTCCTCAAGAACTCGGACAATCGTAAAAGTAATCACTTTGTAACAACCAGGACGAATGACAAATTCACACATAGAGAGAACTCGAAGCGGTCGGCAACCAAATATACGTCGTCCGATGAGACGGCCGACCGAACGACTAACCAAGGTCGTCTCCGCTCAAGTCATGTGTGTTGGCAACGGTCAGCCCGAACACAACGATGCAGAGGGAACACTTTCCCATTGGCCACGAGATCTTTGCACAAGGAAGGAACCGACCCACGTCCGGCAAGATGACCAACTGACGAGGCCCATAAACGGTCAAAAGACCAAATACACTGAAAGGTCTCTGTTGGATTCCTTTCATGTTAATTTCTTAAATCTGTTGTTATTTACGGCATAAATTCCTCTTCTAAATTTACTGTGGCGTTTCTGACTATCTGGGAAGAGACTGAGTAGTGGAACGTGTTACTTTTACACATAAACAAGAACGATCTGTCACACTACTACACTTTAAAACACAGTTTATATGTAATTCATGTCACACAGTCTCATATGGAACCTACATCAGCTTTCTTTTATATACTGTATATGATAAGATACTGTCATCCCCCTTCCCTTCTGTGTGAGAGGATGAATGAGCAAATGTATTTCTAGTTGCATGCTTGAGGGTAGCAGACAAGCCTGTCTGCTAGAGAACAGTAGGACCAACGTCGGAACAGGTAGCTACGCTTTCTAAAAGCAAAGAGGTTTCTATGCTTAGTATGGTCCTGTCCGTCCCTTGTCATGTTGGTATAGGAAGCTGCCCCTCTGGCCACTTCCGTTTGTATTTGTGAGCCACCCTCAGGGAGGGACCAGGGCAGTCTGTCCGCAGCGAGCGTCTGAAGTGGTAAGATCTCCGGCTAAGTGCGTGTCTGGTAAGTCGGTAGGACAATGGATTTCTTAAGTTCAGCCTAACTGAAAATTTAATCACCTTTATTTCAGGTTTAGCTCTAAAATATCTAATGTTATCTTAAATTGCAACGCAGTGTAATTCGAGTGTGAAGTTCAGAATATCTTCCGGTAGTTGCTTTGTCACTACTTTGCGAGTAAAGTAGAACCACGTGTTGATCAGTAACTCTAACTAAGTTCAGCTATCTTAAATGCGAATGTGCGTGAGATTTAACGTCTCGTCTTGACAATATTTTTCAAAATAGCAACTTTTCTTTATGTTCAACCCACGTGGGGTGTACTTTGTGAAACCAGTACCACGTGCTTATATAATTGTTTGACCCATCAGGTTAATAGTAAGACGATAGTAACCAGGTCGAGATTTTTCTTTTGTAAATTGCTTTTCGATCTAATTTATTTTAATTATCAAAATTATTGTGGAGTTAAACTCTTTGTGTAAACCAAGTTCACCACGTGAAGCATGTGGTGTAATCATCAAAGTAGCTCTCAGCTATTCTTTTCGGGAAGATATCACAAAGAGTTAATATGAATTTAGTATACCAGTGTGTGGTAATTACATGACGGATAGGATTGTGCTACGAACGTAACTTCTTTGGGTGAAAATTGAATCGGTTGGTTGTGATTAATTTCCTCTTGCATATGTTTCAACGTTCTTTGTGTGTTATTTTATGAATGCAGTGTTGTATGCAGTCTCCCAATCTTGGCTCCATATTTGATGTGTTCCGTAAAATTACAAACTCACATTTACACAATCCTAAATAAGGCACCAGCTTAGTTATGACTCACGTTTAAAATGCTGAAATTTCAATGATCAATGTTAAAATAAATTTCCAAATATATACTGATTTATTTCTTTTTATTTAAATTCTCTTATATATATATATATATATATATATATATATATATATATATATATATATATATATATATATATATATCACCGGTTGTTGCATGACTATTAAAAGATTATAATTAATGTTAGTCTGGTTGGGAATTTGGTAAGCTAGACTGGACACCTGGTGAAACAGTTGCGCAGTAATGCAAGGTTAACTTCCCCAGACAGCTCACAGCTTTTAACCCACTTTTATGGACTTGAATAGCAGCACCGCTTTCAGAACAAATTAAACCAACAACGTTACAACACATCGCCCGATAAGACGACCGACCGAACGACCAGCCAGTGGTCGTTCCTGCCCCAGTCTCCTTCCGTCGGACAGTGCATGTGTGTCTCCAGCGGTCGGGAGTACTGATTGTCCGGACCTCACTGGCGCTCCGTCCCAACTGAACTGCCGACAGACCACGACCAGGAAATACTAGCGGGCGCTACAGAGATAGTACGACAATGCACTTATCGATAGGCGCTGCTGCTGCCACTCACGGGCAATCAAACCAGCAACTTAGTGACGCCAGTAAATCGAATAATAATAATAAAAAAAAAGGAAACGGAGGCACCACAAAGACAAGTTGTCAAGCAACAGACGGCACGAACGCGAGGCGTCACGGCTCAGTGAGTCCGGAAAGGCAACGTTGCCATGGTAGATGCTACTGACGAATGAAAGTTCCTCTTAACTCGTGCCGTGTGCCCCTTGTGTATTGCAGGCTGTTTGAGTGATGCACCATACGTGTAAGTAGTCTAATGGTCATTCATGTGAGGAACAAGCCTAGATGAAGTTTGTGTACAACCAAGGAGATGGAAACGGTATAGAGGCAGCACGGCTATACCAAAATAATTACCTTCACTGACACCAACCACATCACACATCATTTCAAGCCCCTTTTTGGAGTTTGTGTGATGATCGGTCCTTTCAGACGAACGTGCAGGGAGGCAGCGGACTGTGCGTAACCCAGATTTGGGGGACCGGGTTCTGCTTGTCGACCGTTTCCATCGGGTTGGCCGTACACAAACACCAGATGGGCTCGTTCCTGACACGAATACAGGACCATGATGCTGCTCACAGTACGCTGCGCCAATCGCACAGACTTCAGCATGCAAGGAACCCTCGGCATGGCCAGTGCCATCTGCTGTCACAATGTGCACATCCGGACACATATTCATAGGACATTCTTTCCTCCACTTCCTGTTACGAATCCGTTCCTGTAGTATGAGGGTGAATTATTTAAGACCTTCACGGCAAATATTACGAAAATGGAAATGCAGTTTTCACAGAATGGATTGGTAGTCAGGACCTCGTATTGTTAGTCAATTAAAAGATTGTAGTGATACTTCCAAAGTGTACTTTTGAACAAACATACACTTTTTCAGGGGAACCGCCGTGCCTATTGAAGTTAACAAGCTAAAAGAAGACTAAATTGCAATCCTAGTGGTGTTTGTTGTAGAATTATAGTGTGAGTTGTTTACTACACTACACTACAAAAAAATCTTTCAATGCCAAATTGAGACAGTATAATTCAGCTATCTTACCAGAGACCTCGTATGCCTCATAAACAACAGTAATCGAAGCAACAATAAAAATCAAGGAGATTGATAAACAAGAGAGAAAAATACTAAGAAAGGTCTACGGGCCGGTGCAGAAAGAGGAGATCTGGATAGAGAGACCAACAAAAACAATGAACGAACAGACATAGACGGTTACAAACGACATCAGGAAAAGAAGGACAATCTTTTTCGGACATATACGCAGGATGAACGAAGAAGAGTGGTCAACAAGATTTTTAACATACTGACAACTAATACAGTGAGGACAATTGGGTAAAGGAAATCAAGGAAGACCTCAAGAAACTGTACATCTCTACAGAAGGCGGGATAGACAGTGGAAAATAAAAAAAAATCAAAGGAAAAAATCAGAACAGAAATTTCAGCAAATGCCCAAAGAGAAGAAAACAGGAAAGAAGTTTACAGAAGAGAGAAAGAAGAAATGCAGTGCATATATATAGAGGTTTTGGAGAAGAAAGAAAAGAGACAGAAAAAAGTCATGAAAACAGATTGTGTTTTATGGCTATCCTTACGTTAAGGATATATATTTTGCCGTAGTGAAGTGTATGCCAGTGGCTTCAACTAATTACGTAGTAAACAAAATGTTTCGTGGTTAAACCACATTTTACGCCTGTTTCGAAGATAAAATGTCAGGCACTGTCCACTGTAATGATCAGTGCTACACTTCCATCAACAAACAGTTTTAAGTTGACCGAATCAGTGCGATACGACACACATGCCCCACGAACCTAGTAAGGTCCACGTTTCCATTTGAACCTTGGACATCCAGAGTTAAATTTTTATTTGTAGAGGTAGTTTATCAGTAAGGTAAACAATGAAAAAGTGTAATAAAGCAGTATTAAAAAACATTGTTTTAAGAGAGTAAAAAACCTTGCAATGTCGTATATTCAACATGAAATTTGAAG